>NC_085844.1:22012940-22364606 GCF_035594765.1 Anolis carolinensis | reverse complement strand
AGAAACAACTTGGTGTCAACACTTCACAGTTGCAATCTTTGTTTCTGTAATAGTTATATTCTATTAAGTATTGTCCCATATTTAACAAAACAACAAAGCTCAGAGGACAGAGATAGATTTAATTAAGGAATAATCCACTTACATCTATTAAAAAGAGGTCCATGTTTCAGTTTCTTAGCACAACATATGCTTTGTAAATTAAAGACTTCATCCTCAACATGAATTACCTACTTAATTGTCTCTATACTGTCGTCTCACACTTAGAGTGTATCACAGATTCAGCTGTTCTCTCATGAACCCAATTCTGAAACATATGGTTAAAATTACCCCCTGAAGTCCTTTCAGCCAAATTTTTCTCTTATAGTTTTCAAGTAGCTACTTTATTTAATATAATATTTTGTTCCAGACACCATGGCACATGATAGTTTGATTCTCTGAATTGAGAATATAGTTTATCCTTGTACATATTTACCTGGAGCTAAGTCTCTATGGAGCTTTCCCTCATTTAAGGCTAAGGTGAGTATTCTCATAAAGGAAAAAAAATACATAGAATTCGTAGAAAATGTCACTCACATAGGAGCATGACATAGGTCAGCTAATCATACTTCTATCCTAATATATCCTTCTATGCCTTATTAGAATTTTCCTTGACATACATTGTTTACAAGCATTCACAGAGGCTTCAACATGTAGTATTACATCATTCTAATTCTGTTTCAACATTTTAAAAGTTAAACATCCAAATATAAATCCAAATTTAAACATAACTTTGGATGATAAGATACACGTGCAATAAGAAAAAGTAATTCTAGATTCACTTACCTACACAACGAGGTGTTTTGTTATGGTTGCTCCAGGTGCCATCTGGTTGGCAGGCTGCAGTAGTAAGTTCTTTAGATGACAATCTATACCCATCATTGCAAAAATAAGTAACCCGGGTTCCTACTAGATAATCTGTTGTTAATATCCCACCATACACTGGAGCTTTGGGAATCCCACAAGAGATAGCTGAGGATATAAAACAGAGATACAACAAAACACCATAACATTTGAACTCTATGATTGTCATATTGAGCTTGATTCTTCTAATATGTAGGCCCAGATATACGAATTGAGGTAGAAAAAATGAAACAAAAACTTCAGCTTTCCCCAACATATGGCTGTCCTAAGAGGCTACTGTCCACATTATACACGTGCCTTTATTTGTACAGCCAAAAATATAAGATATATTTGGTTGACTGAAAAATGTTATCACCACAATGTGTACATTGGATTTTGTTTTAGACTCAATGTGGTGTACCTGTTTCGCCCTCTCCAAGTAATCATTGAATGTCTGAAAAAACAAATTGTGAACATAATGGCATTTCTATAAAAACCAGGTAGATTTGGATATAGATTCTGATTATGAAGATCAAATAATTATTCCTGTTGTCTCCCAGTTCAGAATGCTTGTGGTCTGACTCTTGTGGAGATCTTGAATGCAATTGCTTTGGCCTGGTAATTAGATGGATATATTTTATGATGCAAAATCTACCTCTTCATTCAATATAGCATAATATACCTTTTATTATTTCTGCCCAAGTTAGGGTGCCCAAGTTGGGCTTAGATTTGGGTAACACTTTCTCTGTCTATTAGAAACATAGGCTTCAGCATTTCACTGATGAAAACCAGGGCTGAGTGGGTGCTGCTGCCACCTCCAAAGGCAAAGAGAGAATCAGCACTGCAGCAAAAAGTCATCAGCTTCCTAAACAGGTTTTCACATAAGATTCTGCAGAGGCAAATAGGGGAATATCCTGTGCACAAGTAACTGAAGACACAGTGAGATAGAAAAAAAAGGCAAAAATATTCCAAAAATTATTGAAAAATGTGGTTTTCCTGTACATTGAGATACCCTGCTGAGAAGAATCTAGGACCGAATAGAATTATTATGTTCTTGGCATTAAATGTTGCCAACTGTTGTAAGCCGCCCTGAGTCCCCCCGGGTGAGAAGGGTGGGGTATAAATTCTGGAAATAAATAAATAAAATAAATCTTGAGAATTTGGGATGTACTCTGTGCAATGCAATGGTGGGTTTTTTTTTTTACACAAAACACAGCATTTTCTGCAGAAGAAACATATTTTCTTGCAGAAAATCATATTTCTAGAGAGAAATAAGATAAGACAAAAATCATTTGTGAATTCTACGCAGAATTTGCACATTGATTATTTGCACCGAAAACAGCATTTTCTGCACAAGAAATGGCTTTTTATGAAATAAAAATAGTATTTCTACACAAAAATGCTGGTTTGGTGCAAAAATAATCACATACATTTTTTGTGCAAAATAAGTAGTGGATTGTAAATGAGCACTGAAAATTACATGGTTTTTATTTTTTTCCTGCCAAATTGGAGGAACACAAATGAAAAGCTAAAAAGGTCCATATAGTAAGAAAGAACACATTGAAACCAACAGACAAAATAGGAATACAAAGAGCAAATTGTGGTTGACTGATGGTACTTGAAGCAAATGCAAATATTGTCATATCCATCTTTTTCAAAATTGCTCCTGGATCACAGCTGCCTTGTCTTTTACATGGTGATTGCTATTTGCCACCTCTGCCCTACCTATCTGAATTTCTACTGCTTTTTTATCAAGACCTTTCTAGTACTCATTTGTGTTCCAACTGAGCAAATTGTTTATAAGCTTTCCAGCAGATAATATGTCATCATTTCTTTGTTCTCCACAGGCCATGAAATACACTTAGTACTAAATAAATGTTCAATCATGATGCGGGCCGTTGCAGTAGTTATCCTCATTGCTTTAGTAAAACAAGAACAGTAGCAATCCGAAACCTGGACCATGACAAGCTATAAATAAAGTTCTTCTTTGATTTTCCCTTTTACACATTGCTAGCTTTAGCTTGTTTTAATAAAGCCATTGCACCCATTCATCTATCTCATAACCACGTCACGTTCTACTTCCTCCTCTGGTTATTGTAGCAAAGGAATACTTGCCAGAAATTGTCTCATGCTATATATTTTCTCATAACAGTTTTTCAGTATTCTGCTGTCAAAAGTGCTATTCATTTCAGGGGGAAGGGGGAAGAAATGGACTGCTGTAGCAGACTACCCAGAACAGTGTAAATTGAACACTGAGGGTAGTATATACTCTATATCTCTCCTCCACTATATTCTTTTATTTTGATTTTTTCACATTCAAATCAATGTGAATACAGTGAATTCCAATGCTGGAAAAGGGAATTTGGAGTTGGCTATACACATACTTGCTTGCTTCCCAGTGTTAGCTGAAAACACTTGACTAAACATTAATCTCTTTGCCATTATACTCTTTGAGTGCAAGGAGATAGATTGCTGAAACATGAGACAGGGTCATTGTAGCCATCAATTTAAAATAAGGTAACACATATAACTATTATTTCTAACTAAAGCTATTCAGTCTTGTATGATGACCTGCTGTAATATTGACACCTGTCACACATTAATATAGGTTTCCTAGTCCATTTTGGGGGCCCCTGGTGAGCACTGAGCTGCTGAACTTGCGGACCAAAAAGTCCCAGGTTCAAATCCCGGGAGTGGAATGAGCACCCGCTGTTAGCCCCAGCTCCTGCCAACCTAGAAGTTCGAAAACATGCAAATGTGAGTAGATCAATTGGTACCGTTCCGGTGGGAAGGTAACGGTGCTTCATGCAGTCATGCCGGCCATATGACCTTGGAGATATTTATGGACAACGCCGGCTCTTCGGTTTAGAAATGGAGATGAGCACCAACCCCCAGAGTTGGTCACGACTGGACTTAACATCAGGGAAAACATTTACCTTTACCTTAGTCCATTTTTAACTTTGTGGACCATTATTTGTGGAAGTGTAGTCTAAAACATCATAGCACAATAAATGAAATTACCTACTGAGAAAGTTTTCAAATAAGCCAAGATGGGGGAACTTTTTCTACAGCTTTTAAATATTTATAGAAATTAAGGCACCACCGTAGCAAGGCATTTGACATTAATTTTGTTTCAAAATACATAAAGGGATTCCTCATCTCAGAAGCCTTGTATTTCAGAGCAAAGCATTATTCCCTATGACTACTTATGAGAAATTAGCATTGATGAATTCAACATCACATCACCCAAAAGGTCGAGAGAAACTGGGCTTGCATTTAAGTAGGAAAAACAGGTGGCATTTCTGCAATAGAGATTTCCACTCAGATATGTCTGAGATATTAGAATATATTTTGGTGCCACATGCGTCCAAATAGCAAATGTTTTGGTTTTAAGAAATATATACACAAAACATGGCTGTTGTTAGCAAACACCAATCAAAGCACTTTTCATCCCCCAAGAGATGAAATTAAACTGCAGATAAAAATTGACTTCATGTGATTTTATATATTCTGTGACTTTGAGCTTTGTGGTAGTGCATTAGAAATTTGTAAGGTTATTTTAAGACATATTTTATTATTATTTTGCATGACAAACTGTAGAATTTTCCACAAATAATTAGTCATAATTCTCATTCTTTCTGTACAACAAATGTAGGGCAATCACATCACAGTGTTGTTGTTTTTTTTTACTTTGAAGTATTTTGAACCTCAACTATTTTTAAAGATAAATGTTTGAGACAAATCAAGTACAAAAGTGAATAACTAATAAGATTAGCATGCAAATTCCAGCAATTTTACCAATAAAGGATGTAATATCACATTAGAAACACTGAGGCCTAAATATTAGGTGACACAGGAGTAAAGGAATACCCCCTCAAATAAACCGATTTCCTAAAATAACAGTAAAATATATTCTAATCTTAGAGTTCCTTTTTATGAAAAAGTATTACTAAAAATCTTCTACTTGGAGGATAAAGACTGGGGACTGTGTTAATAAAATGGGGGGGGGGGGAAGCATTTTGGCAAAGGGGATTGTACCATCATGAAGCAGCCATTGCGATAATTTCCAAAGAAGGTAACAAAAATGTGAAACATCAAGACTGAGAAAGGCATATTCACCTATTCAGAAAAGGTGAATTGGGCCTTCAATAAATAATGTTTAGACAAGCTTTACAAGTAACTAATCCTTATAATCTTTAGACCTCTGAAACTGCAAACTTACTGAACCAATAGGACTTACATCTAACCAGACCTGTATAGGTTTGTACTGAAATACTTAATATCCATCATTCATTGCATTTGGAATGGCAATCTAATGCAGCTTTTCAAGAACCAGAGAGAAACACCTGTTACCACCAAATACTAATAAAGTTACTGCCTTTTGTGTTTAGTGAACAACACTACTATTGGATTACAAATCATGGAGATTAGGACCAAAGACAGAGTATATACATCCAGATTTGTAAAGAAAAGTGTGTACCTTGACATGCTGGGACGGGTACATCCCATGCATAATATCCATGGGGAGACTTCCTGCACACAGCAGTGCTTTTTCCAATGAGCCGAAATCCTCGGTCACAAGCCCAACGAACCACACTGTTGAGCTGCCCACCTGTCTGACTAACTATGAACCCATGGGGAGGTGACTCTGGAGTACTGCAATAAAGAGCTTTAGAAAACGAAGAAACAAACAAACAATTATTAGGATCCATCATACGCATGATGTTATTTAATAGCAAACATTTGTCTGTAGCTGTTGGTGATCATCAGATCTGTTTAACAACAGTGGTAAATTAAATAAGCTTGTAAGCAAAGCAACAAGAATTGCTTTTATTATTGAGCATAACCAATAATAAAAATTTGGCATAATTACTGAGCAAAAAAACAAGAATTGCTTATCCTAATGGAAAAGATAACCACGATCTATTCTGTTAACCAGTAGGATTTACCAATACGTGTAGTCACCATTGAACAACTGATTCTATGTTTTACTATAATTGGGATTAACCCAGCACATTATTTCTATACCATTTTGCAGTGAGCTTGTATTGTGCCTTGCAATTGGATTCACTTTTCAAGTAAAGGCCATCTTACTGCTTAAGTTAAGAGCTAGGCTTTCATTTATTTCTTCATCCACAGTGTGAACCTTACTTCTCTGCATCTGATAAAAATTTGCATGTGTTAATTACAAATGTAATCCACTTACACTGTGTCAACATCTAAGTTCAATTTTCTTTCTGAAGATTCTGCACATTGTAATTGATACTTGTTTTAACATGTATCCAGAATAATTAATATTAGTAGGAAGATCAAGAAAGATGACATGGGTCATTTCTGGATAAAGAAAATACAAATGTAGCTAGCATGAGGTGGAGGACAGGAAGAATTCCAAAAGATGTTGAAAGTATGCAAATTGCTGCATAATATTATACAGTTTGATAAAAGGTTGTCTTGCATGGTTTATATTCTCATTCTCACTTGACTGAGCTGTGCATGCATATATTCTTCTGCTTATAATACTGACAGTTACCTTCCTGATGTCTATTTTGAGAAGTAAATGGATTTTGTACTCTGTAAAAGGATCTCAGAGGAAAATCTAGATGGTTAATTTTACAGTGGAAATTTATTATTGGAAAAGATCATAGGATAACACTGCAGCTGTGATTTATAAAGGGCCTGGAGTGGGAAGGCTGTGTGTGCTTTTTTCCCTTTTCAACAGCAAATAACACCTTCATCTATATCTACATCTACATCTCTTTTTGGAGTTTAAGAAATGCCTGGTAAGAAGTTTCCTGATCTGCTTGATTTCATGACCACCAGGGCATAGTAATCATGAGTTAAATGACTACATAAAGGTGTACAGAAACAAGACATGGTTTCCTATAGGCTTCTGTAAGCCCTACTGACCACTTAACCTAAACACTTTCAAACATGCTGGGATATATATATATATAAAACCATATATATCTATATATATAAAAGAGTGATGGCATCAGGGCAGCGGACAAAACAACAAAACTACAGGCTCCCCAACCTCGAAATTTGACAACACAACCCATCATTCACGGCTCTAGGTTGATACAACAAAAAGAAAAGAAAAATAAAGTCCTAATTACAGGGAGAGGAATAACAGTTTTTATCCAATTGCTGCCAGTTTGAAGGCTAAGCTCCACCCACTTGGTCTCCTAGAAACCTGCTCAGCCCAGGGGACAGGCACAGTTAGGCCTCACTTAGGCCTCTTCCACAGATTTTAACTGGATTATATGGCAGTGTAGACTCAAGGCCCTTCCACACAACTATATAACCCATTTAGAATCTTGTATTATCTGCTTTGAACTGGATTATCTTGACTCCACACTGCCATATAATCCACTTCAGTGTGCATACTAAACATAAAGACAACCATACAACAGACTTTCAATACCACCACTACCTCAACAATTTCTCACCAACACCACCAGACAACGCCACAGCAACGCGTGGCCGGGCACAGCTAGTATATATATATATGGCTTTAGGTAATACCAGCATAAACTTTATCCAAAGAGTGGACTGCATTACAGGCAGTCCCAAGTTATGAACAAGATAGGTTCTGTAAGTTTGTTAAATTGAATTTTTATGTAAGTTGGAACAGGTACATAACTTCACACACACCCACACACACAAGCTTTGTATAGCATAGGGGAGGACTGACACCCCTGTGATGTTTGTTTTGCTTTCTGTGTCTCTGTTCAGAAGATTTCATCTCACTTTCTGTCCCTGTGATAATCGGACTTTGAAAAATTTTGCTTGATGTGGAAACAAAGATTGGTGATAGAGCTTCAGTGGAGACACCTTTTCCCCATGATAACTCTTTCAGGAGCGAATTTCCCTTCCTAGGGTTAGATTTCTCTCACTTCCTGTTGTCTCACCCCCATTCTTAACTATGAGTCATTTGTAAGTCAGACTGCTTGTATATGGCTGTGAAAACTCATATAATCCAATTCAATGCAGTTAAAATGTGTTCTAAAACTGCATTATATGGCAGTGTAGGTCCAGCCCCAGAGTCTGTCTGCAGTGGGTGACATTGCACATATAATTTGCAAAAGCAGTTATGTGATAAGCCAGTTTTGATATCTCCAAATAGGGATATAAGCACAGCCCTCATATGTCTCCTGGAAACAGCCCTATAAACAGCCTGAACTACCCTAGCAAGACCTTAAATTGTTATTTAAATCTTTGTGTAAAGTGAGATGCAAAGCAAATCTGCACTTTTTCTATCAGATGAACTATCTGAGGCTCCATCTACACTGACCATTTAATGCAGATCGAACTGCATTATATGGTCAGGCTAGACTTAGGCTGGATCTACAATGCCATACAATGCAGTTTCAGAATGCAGATTAAATATATAGAACTGCATTATATGAGTCTACAGTGCCATATAATCCAACTAAATGTGATTAATCTGCATTCTGAAATGGCTTTATATGGCAGTGCAGATCAAGCCTTAAAAAACAAAACTCAATGCAGTTAAACTGCATTATATGAATCTGCACTGACCATATAATGTAGTTCAATCTGCATTAAATGGTAAGTGTATATGGGAACTGTGTATATTTGTTAAAAAATAAACACAGTAATTCAGGAAGTGGTAGGCTTTGAAAAAATGGGAGTCACCTTTAAATACTTTACTTTGGCCATTGACATTGTTGGGAAATGGAATGCAACTTTGTTGAGTAGACATTCTTACCAATATAAAAAGAACTTAGTTGTACATTAACACAGCATAGAACATTGTTTCAGATACTCATTCTTGTCAATCTGCAACCCATTTGTCCAGATGAAAAATGTCATCTAGAGATTTACCTATTAATTATATTGAAGGGTAAAAAGGGGGAATATTTGCATTACATACCTATATACCTTATCCTGAAACCTCTCTTGTTCGTTCCATGGTCTGCTGACCAACGGAGAAACACTTCATGGCCCGTGCTAGTTATATTTAGAGTTGACGAATAATCTCCACTTAGGGAGATTAACAAGGGACTGTGACTATTTGGTCCTTAATAACAGGGATAGATGAAAGATGTAGAGAGAACAAGAAAAATAAATATTAAAATTAGAGCTATACCCAAAGTCTCCAGGAAAAATAGTTAGCAGAAGAATAAAGTATCTTATAGTGACATGTTGCATACTGCAAATGAGATTTAAAGAATAAAGTGTGCCCATCAATGCCAGTGTAATTAACGTACAAAATACAATATAGTGGTTGGGAAAATTTATATTCTAAAATCACCCAGTTGAATATACAGTTGAATATACTGTAGTAGTTACCATCAAACACCTCAAGTATATCAAATTCCTTTTCTGTTTGGAAGAATTCAAAATAAAGGCTGATATTGTAACCCTTTTCCACAGTAATGGTCCATGCACACATTTGAAGATTTGGATAACTATCTGGATAGCCAGGGCTCATAATCACTCCAGTTGAATCCAGACGCAATTCATTTGCCGGACATAGCACTGCAAAGCAAAGAAACTTTGTTATAAAAATTCAGATAGCTGGAAAGATATGGGTTGCATTTTTATTTTTGAACATTCACTAGCTATGTATTGATCATTTCTTTCCTATGAATTTCAAAATATGAACTAATGGCATGTTTTAACAGGCAATTCTGCAATATTAGATTTAATTAAACATTCATTATTTATTTAAGTTAACCAAAAATGTGTGTTAGGTTAATTCAAATCCCTAACTTGTTCAGGTATTCCCTGACACTACTGTATCTCAATTTTTCAGTCTCTCTATGCTACCCTAATTTAAAAGGAAATGTGCTATTTGAGGTGATATATTTCATTATAATCCAGGAACTGTAATGAACATGTCCTATAACAGTGTGTAACTTGGTGGAAAACTGAACCTTAATAACATCCTGTGTAACCCCTAAATTCAATTTACAAGATGGCCTAAAATTAGTTATACAACTTGATTGATGTCATTGATTTTTTTTGTAAACAATATTTAAAAGTATAAATTGACCACAAGGAAGCAGTAGAGGCTTTGCTGAACAACCCTCTCCTTTTTGTGACTAGTTGCAGACAATTCCTGAGAATATATGTTATTGTGGCTTTTATCTGTTGTAAGCAAGTCATTAACTTATGCATGAACAACGTCTGGAACGTCATATATCAGCAGTATATGCAGCCCTAAATGTTCAGTGGGCATTTTTTAAATCACAAATAAGGGGGGAAATATGAAGCTAATAGACTAAGCTAAAAATCAGAAAGTTCTTGATTCAAACTCAGTTTCTGCCATTGAGTCAACAGTCTTGGTCAAGCCACTTCCTCTTAGATCCAAATCTCTGGTCATTAGACTGTAATACCAAACTACTTTACAGGACTGTTGTAAAGGTTATAATATATTAATATATGTAAAAGTTTCATATCTAAAGTTTTATATCTTTGCGTATTTAATACATAGGTCTCGGTTTTCAACAAAATTTCAAAACATATCACAACACAGAATGAATATATCTAGGTTTGTAAAAAAAAAGAAAAGAAAAGTACACAAAAAACCTTGACAAGCAGGAGGTACTCCATCCATCTGTAGCCTCTCTCCCAGTCTACATGTCAGAATCTCATTACCAACTAATGTAAAGCCTGGTAGACACTGGTACCTTATTATGTCTCCTGTTTGATTTAAACAGAAAAGACAATAAGTCTGTAGTTAAACAACAATTAATTGGGAATTTTGACATTGACAGTTGCATTGATTAATGAAGTACTTTTCCCACCATGAATAAAATGGAAATGACCAGTACGTCACCAACTCTGATTAGAAAGAGGAAACATTATGGAACATGAGCAGCCACATTTATCATTTTGTGCCAGCTATACTATTACTGTAACTCATGCACTTTGGATGGTTGTTACTTTGCAGAGCAAAGCAGTATGCTGATAAGAGTCTGAAAGCTCCATATTTTGTGGTTGTCGTGGCAGTAGCTAATAGGAAAGCTATCAAGTTTCCTATACCTGATAGGTAGGTAGGTAGGCAGGCAAGCAGGCAGGTAGACATATCAACACAATATCTATGTAGTTCAGATAATGGCTCACTGGAATTGAAGCTACTCGGCAATTTAAAAACAAATTTCAAAATGCAGCCATATATGCAGTGTTCATGCAATTCTTTTTGCATTACATGTTTCTGAACATGACATAGGACAAATTTTTGTAGCATTTTATTCTTCTCTACAACTCAAATTTTTCCTTATGGGACTTTGCTTTTTCTCATCAAATTCAGAAAGGACACAGTCCTAGGCAGCCATATATGTAGCAGTAACAGATGGATCTGTGTTTGGTTAATGAATGTTCAAATATTTTACAGCAGGTGATCATCCGGTTGAACAAGCAAACTTTCCCCCCCAAAAGAAAATGGTCTTGTCCATTCAGCCAGGTAATTAGCTTCAATAAAACCTTTTAAATCACTTCTGGCTGCATGCACATGTCTCCCTCATCTGCACATATAATTGCTTAAATACTACAGCCAAATCCTTCTGACTGATGAGGACCACAAAGTGCAGAAGGTTTGACAGCCATAGTCAACTGAAACACTACAAAGTACATCAGAAATACTATAATATTTCAGTATATTGGAAATAGGACTTGGATATATTTGAGTAGGCACCAGAATGAGATACATGTGAGATTATTTTGTTAGTTAAATCGTTTTTAAAAGTTGGATTTATTTCTGCAAGTATGATTCAAAAATAATGGGTTTGATCTAATCTAGTATGGTGACTACAATAACTATACACAGAGAACCTGTAATGGTCTGAACAACTTAGAGAATTGATTATGTTTAGCCTGGAAAATAAAAAGATTTGGAGGTGTCATGATAGCCATATTTAAATATGGAGTAATGGATTCAAACTACAAGAAAAAAGATTCCATCCATTAGAAAGAACTGCTCAACACTGCCTAGGAGTTTGGTGGAGTCTCCTTCTTTGGAAATTTTCAAACTGAGTTTGGATTGCCATCTGTTGGGAGTGCTTTGATTGCTACATGGGAAGGCTTTGGAAGGGATGGCCCTTGTGGTCTCTTCCCAGGTGGGGCTTTGGTACACATGTTCTTGTTTTCCATTCCCTATTGCTCTTTCTCTCATCCTCAATCAACCTTCTATGACATATGTACATGCTCAGACTTAATTTGCTTGTTCTTTTCCCTCTTTTTGTGGCAACGTAGTAAACACATTAGTGCCCATGAGTGACCATTTCTGTCCCCAGGGCAAAAGTATCTTCTCTCATGCTGGATTCACACTATATAATTAAATGCTGTTTGGCACCACTTCAACTGCCAAGGTTGAATGCTATGAAATCCTGGGAGCTGCAATTTCATGAGGCACTAATACTCTTTGGCAGCGAAGACCTTTTGAAGATACTCCCATGGAAAAAGCCAACTCATTATCCTCATCTATGATATTGTTTTTCAAAATGCCAGAGGTAATTCTAGAATGGATATTTAGAACATCAGAACAATCAGGCCTGGTAGATAAGGAAGGCTCTCCAAAGACAGCAGAAAATCATTAATGGGCCACAGTTTTCATGTATTTTGATTGTCCCCCATTTTCTAGGCACCTGGTACAAAAAAACAAAGCCATAAAACAACCACACTCATTTTTTTCTAAATGTTTGATTATCTGGATAATTCTGAATTCTACAGGAACTTCAATTAACCTTATTTGATGAGTAAATCTATTTTTTCTCTTCATGCATACTCATCTGAAGTTAAAGCCTCGGAATGCTTGTGCCCATTCAGCAGTTTTAGTTTTAGGAATAAATGTGTGCCATTTATGTTTAGACTGGTTTTACCTATTTCAAATTCATCATCCTCAGTCAGGATTTCAGCATTTGGTACAGCAGCTGGTGCCTGACACACTCGGAGTTGATATGCTGTGAAATGCAGTAGAAACATTAGGATCAATAAGTGTATAAGATAACAGTAAACACTTATGGCTTTACTGCAAACAGATCAACTTCACACAAAACAAAATGCATTATTCAGTTATTTAAAGTAACATAGATTATTTCGCCAGAGATTTCATTTTCCTGTTGTACTTATCTGTTTAAACAAAATACTTAATGGTGATATCTCAATTATTACATATAGGCATTAGGGATGCGCAACATTATTGTTAGTCCTTGTAAGTTGGATCAAATTTTTAAAATTCATACTTATGATGCAATATCCAACATGTGGGCATAGCCTGCACCAAAAACTTAAGAATAGAAATTTACCCAATACTTTTTCATTTGAATTTTGTAAACTTCAAAAGCCTCCCAAAGTCAGTTTCATTTTCAGTGCAAGGAAGCAAAGCCCAAAAGGTTGCCTATTCTCTTTAAATTAATGGCCTCTTGCCATTAGAAGGAAGTAGCAGGGAGAAAGCAGAGTTCGCTGGGAAAGAGACTGAGAAAGCACAGAACTCTGGGAAATATAGTCTGGAATGGTGAGGAGCCCCAAAATACATTTCCCACAATTATGCTCAGCATCAGAAAACCCCAGTCAGGATAGGGGAGAGATTTGTCCCTCTGTAGCAGCAGCCAGCCTGAATTCCAATAAACAGTTGAATCTGCAAAGAGAAGGACTGACTGATTCTTCTAGTAAGTAAATCTCTGGGCTGAGCTGGGAAAAAATCCCTAAATGGAATTTCTATTGGTTAATATGAGAGACATTCAATGATATAGCTGTTGTGGCTTTTTAAAAAAAAAAACAAAAAAAGTTTCTGTCAAAACTTTTTTAAAATCCCTAAAATCAGTAGATGTACGAATATTTCTGGAAGTTGCGGCCGGGGGGGGGGGGGATGATACCCTGTTATCTTGTGTCATTGTGTAAAAAATTCAAGATGAAAGCTTTTGTAGTTTTGTTTAAAAATGTTGTTTATAAAAACTTTCCCAAAACTCTGTGGATAAGTGAAACATTCTGAAACTTGATGGGCCAACAGTGGTAAATGTGTTCTACCATTGTAGCAAGTTTCACCCCAGTAGCTGTAAAAACAAGGGAGAAAGGAGCCCCTGAAGTTTCTCCACTTGCACAATTACTATAATGAAAAAATAACACAATTTTGTTACTCTAGTCATACTAACAAAATTTTTGCTAACTATACTTTAGAAACTCTTTAGAAACTAAATGCTGGCACCCCCTAATTTTGTAATTAGTTTTGAAACATATTTTCATCAATCACACAGTCCTAATATATATGTTAGGTTCCAAACCACCTCCATAGAGCCAGTATCAATTTAAAACAAATCACAGTTTTTTTTAACTTTTCAAGTGCATATAAAAGGCTAAAACACATTTACATTATGTGTTCAGTGTGCAATAGTGCTAGGCCTAAAAAAATAAAGTAAAAATAATAAATACATAAACTTCCAGAATATGATCCTGAGGCATGAAATACAGAATAGTGCAAATATGATACTTTTGCTGTACTATACAATTGAAAAGTGCCATATTAGTGAATCACTTTAAAAGCATGGTATGTCTATATTTTGGGGAATATGAAAAAATAGATCTCCAAGAATGCTCTGTCAACTCAGTCTGTCACTTTTAAAAATGATAGCTTGATGCCTCAGATTAATTAACATTTAAGGCAACAGAACATGTTGGAATATTATTTTTGGAAATCTAATTTTGGGGGCTGTATAGCATGAGTACAGCTTCCTCTAGCTTCTAGCTCCCCAGAGTACAATTAGAAATAATATATTTCACCTTGTTGTAATTCTAAACTTGGTATCTAAGAAAATGGTGACAAATACTTTTCAGAGGAAACTAAAGAAATGATAGTGGACATACTTCTTTGCCCTTCTACAAACTTTTTCAACCACCTTTTTCCAACTGAAATACTGAAATTTTCACTTCCAAATATTCTGTGTATCTATATGCATGTTTGTGGCAGAGTATGTGAATATGTGCATATTTCATTTTAAAGTAAAAGAAAGAAAAAAAGAAAATACAATAAAAAGTAAAGCAGGAATTTTAGGGATCGCTATGAAATCTTGCAAAAACAGGTGTCAAATAGTTATCACTCTTTGTATGAATATTTCCCATGAATTAAAACATTTGTATGGATTTTTCAAACTTAAGGATGAAATTCAACAGAGATCAAAATCACATCTCCATTCAGGTGCAAACAAATAAATAAGCAGGCACAGGAATAAGCATAGGATCGAGGAGATCCGAGTTAGTAGCACCTTATGTCAAACGGATCCAGGTATAGTTCACCACTACCAGTACACAAGCTACAAGGGAATGATATGAAGCTGTTAAAGCTCTAAGAGTAACTTCCAGATCATGAGAAACAAGAATGTTATTATATTCTGCAGCTTTTATGCTTCATCTGGAGTACAGTTTAGGCCTCAAATTTGAAGCATATTGACAAATCAGATTGTGTCAACAGTAGGACATTCAGCACATTGAGGAAACAAGAAAACAAATCTAGTGAAGAGCAGCTGAAGAGCTGGATACACATAAACAAGAGAAGAGGAAATTAAAAGGTGACATGATAGTTGTAAAAAAATCTGAAGGGCTATTATGTAGAACATCCTTTATGCTGCTCCAAAGTGCATGACTAGAACTAATTGATAGAAACAACGGAAGCAGATTTTGCCTCATTTTGAAGAGAAACTTCTAACCATAAAAACTGTTCAGTAGTTGAATGACCTTTCTCTGCAGGCAGTGGGCTCTCTTCAACCAAATATATGAGCAGAGGCTGAGTTGAGTTCTACACTAAGCAAGGGGCCTCCAAAGCCCCGCCAAGTCTCAAATTTTGATTGTAAGTCATGTTTTATTATTCTTTATTTTATGAAAGATTTTCTTGAGTCCTATTTTGGCTTTATTCTAATTTTTTCCCCTCTTCATGAGTGCCATGGTTACTCCGTTACTAGCTTCTCCTTCCAACCTTAGTTTATTGAATCCTCACCACAAAATAAACAGACCAGACACAAGATGAGGAGAAATAAATGGGCAATTTATTGACCTAATTAGAAACTGGTAATTGAGCTAATTGACTAGTTGTGGGGGGAGCACTGCGACATAGTAATGGTGTGAGGCCAGGTATCTTTTGGGACCACCTGCCAAGCCAAACACTGGTCAAAACAGCTGACCCCGGAGGAACTCCACATTGATGGTTTGCTGTCTTGGCTGGTCATTACTGGAAGGCCGTTCCAAGGAAGCTCCCCCCCCCAACCATAAAGCCTAATAGGAGAAAGGCAAACCCTCCAAGGTAAGCCGGGCTGTGGCGCAGCTGTTGAGCAGCTGCCTTAAATCACTCTGACCATGAGGTCATGAGTTCGAGGCCAGGCCGTGGTGGGGTGAGCACCCGTCAATTAAAAATAAAAAAAAATAGCCCCTGCTCATTGCTGACCTAGCAACCCGAAAGATAGTTGCATCTATCAAGTAGGAGATAAGGTACCACTTATAAAAAGTGGGGAGGCAAGATTAACTAATTTACGACCTGGTATGAGGAAGTGCCGTCAGTGTGGATGATGAAGCAGCTGCTCCCCCCTGTGGCCAGAATCGAACATCCCCTCAGAAGAAGGTTAACTTGCCTCTGCGTGTCTCTCTCTGTCTCTGTTTGATGTGTTTACAAATGGGCATTGAATGTTTGCCCTATGTGTGTTATAATGTGATCCGCCCTGAGTCCCCTTCGGGGTGAGAAGGGCAGAATATAAATACTGTAAATAAAATAAATAAATAAGCCCTAAGGGAGATATTTTGGGAAACCCCCTAAGCCATAAAGTCTACAGAGATAAACCCAAAATCCCCCCTTCATCCCAGTATGGAGGGGTGCCAAGATGTATGCTGATCCAAGATCTCCACCCGCCCCCCACTTCCTGCCAGTGACACCTTTTATACAGCCCCCACGCCTTTAAAGTCCTTACTCCCAGCAGCTTCAATATGGGGTAGGTGAAAAACCCTCTTCTCTGAGGAGGGAAGAAAATCCTACCTGGCCCTAGTGTGACCAGCATAACTCATATTGAACTGAGGGTGGGCGGGCGGGTGGGTAGTGCTACAGGAAAGCAAATGCAGAGAGGAGGGAAGGTTATTTAAGCCCCTCCCCTCTGCCAACTGGTGGGAACACCAGGCAGAACCAGCTGGTCTTTCGCAGGGGGGATTCAATTGCTCCCCTCCGGCTGGCTACTTCTGTCTGGAGGTGTGTGTTTTCTACTAATTCTAATGCCATATTTTCCAGTGCTGCTTTCGCATAACCAGGTATATGACCGACTCTTGTGTCTATCATATTAAAAGGCTACCTAGTAGCTCTTTAATATAACATTAAATAATTCAGCTGGCATAGAAGAAAGAATCCTTTTATAGATGAACATACATTCACAAATTCGGAAGGAAATCACACTAACCATGATAACT
Organism: Anolis carolinensis; assembly: GCF_035594765.1. NCBI lineage: Eukaryota > Metazoa > Chordata > Lepidosauria > Squamata > Anolidae > Anolis > Anolis carolinensis. The sequence goes on along the minus strand of NC_085844.1, from coordinate 22,347,323 downwards.
CAGCACAAAGAAGCCACTTGTTGTGAAGTCACTATGGAATTTTATGAGTATCTGATTTGAAGTGCTGTAGACGGATTCCAATGCTGTGTTTCCACTAAACTGACCAATCTGAGGTGAACTTTGATCAGGTCCATCCCTGAAAATAGCAATCACAATGGCAACAACAAAGTTAAAAAAGTTTAAAGGCTCAAGACATACCAGCAATAAAGTATAAATAAAGAAAAATGCAAAGTCTTGTGTCACTGGATTTAGGCTCTTTTCAAAATATGCCAACAGCACAATTCTATAATTTAGAAGTAAACCCAATTATTTTACTTACTCTCTAGGATAATGGCCAAAAACAAGTTGCAATGCAACAGGAAGCAGAGAGCCCTCTATTCCATAATTGTCCGTTGTTCTACAACTGTTGTAGCAGAAATTTGGCATCAAGTAGCTCTTTTTTACACACTTTCAAGATCCTTCCCAGATGTACAGTCTATGATTTGTTTAGATAAAGCTATCATTGCAAGTGCCCTGTAGCACTATTTATAAAGACCTGTCAAACAACACTCAATGGCATGTAAAAATTTGTTGGTAATTTTCAGTGGAAGCTAGGACATTTTGAGAAGGCATAGGTGATGAGTAGAGTGGCTCTTCTTCCTCTACACTATGAGAAGTGAGAGATAGCAGGAAATTGGTAGCAAAATGAGATCTGAATGGGAACAGAGAGATTATTTATTTCTTTACAATAAATCTTGTGATACAATGGGTTCTCCAATAATGTTAACACACAAAAGACAAATAATCCAGAGTACAGAAGGTCATTACACAAGTCCCTTGTTGTCCACCGGGGTTTGGCTCCAGGAGCCCTTATAGAAACTTAACAAAATCAGTGTATGCTGAAATTCCATTAGAAACAATAGCTTAGTAAAATTGTGTCCTGTATATAAAATGGAAAAATCGAGGTTTGGTTGTTTGTTTGATTTTTGGTGGGAAAGATATTTTCAAGCTGTGGATGGGTGATTCTGTGGAATCATAATTCATTAATACAGAAAAAATGTATTTTTGAGCTAACTGACTAGAGCAATACTGACACACACACACACATACACACACACCTTGGAGTCTTTAAATGAGCAAATATGAAGATGAACAAGCAAAAGGACCCTGCTGATCAAATATTTTGTATTCCATGGAACACCTATATATTATTTTGTCCTTTTACAAGGTGTGAAACTATTTTAGAATATACTTGTTTGTCCATACATTTTATGTCAACCATACTTTACAGATACTTAATGTTCTGAAAACAATGTTTATGGAGTATTCAAAGTATTTAGCTAACATTCAAGTGCATTACACTTGAAAAGAAATTCTGTTTTTTTTCCCTGTTTCCCAGAAGTATCCTGCCTTTTTTTTCAGGCTTCGTCGAAATTTTCATATGATGCAGTTTCTGAATCCCGATTATCTGCTTTGAACTGAAATATATGTCAGTGTATTTATTTATTTATTTATCCTATTTATGCCTCCCCCCTCTTTACTCCAAAGGGGACTCAAGGTGGCTTACATATGGCAATTATTCAATGCCTTAAAACACATACAAACATTAATCTTAAAAATAAATTAAATTAAAATTAATATATGTTAAACATTTAAACATTACATTCAATATTAAAATCACGCCATCCAGAAATTATAGTCCAAAGCCATTCTGTAGTCATTGTGTCTATTCCAAATCTATTATTGCACTGTGCTATTCTCCTAAAGCCTGATCCCAGAGCCAGATTTTTTACTTTCCTCCTGAAGGCTAGAAGGGAGGGGGCTGATCTAATTTTGCTAGGGAGGGAGCTCCACAGCTGAGTCATATAATCCAGTTCAAAGCAAATACCTTATATACTCGAGTATAAGCTGGCCCGAATATAAGCCGAGGCACCTAATTTTACCACAAAAACTGGGAAAACGTATTGACTCAAATATAAGATGAGGGTGGGAAATGCAGCTGTTTCGGGTCAAATTCAAAAATAAAAATAGATATTAATAACATTGCATTATTTGAGGCATCAGTAAGGTTAAATGTTTTTGAATATTTATATAAAACTGTAATTTAAGATAATAATAACACTTTAATAAGATAAGACTGTCCAACTCTGAATGCCTATATACTCAAGTATAAGCCAACCTGAATAGAAGCCAGCCAGGACCCTCACTGGAGTATAAGCCGAGGGGAGCTTTTTCAGCCCTTAAAAAGGACGGAAACACTAGGCTTATGTTCGAGTATATACAGTAATCTGTATTCAGAAACTGGATTATATGGCAGTGTAGATCCAGCCTCAATGGATCCATGTATCTTTAAGAAATCAAGCAGGAAAAGTACTAATTCAGTTCCTGGTTTTCATCAGGGACATAACTGTTTTATATGACAATTCTATAATTATTTATTTGAATTATATATGTGCTTTCTAATTACTCTTTTAAAGCTATGAAAGCCTAGTAGGTCTTTGCTGTGATACAGGAAGAAGTGGTTCTCTATCAAGTTGATGGATTTACTTCAATGGCTCTATTGGAAAGGGTACCTATTTTAATTGCTACTACTTTTAATTAAGGATGCTGCAGAATGTAGATGTAACAATACTACAATTTTTGTGGGTCAAAATCAAGCATTTGAATTCTCAATGGAAGGCAAACTTTTATTCCTGAAATATTTACTTTTCCTTATCCCCAATATTGACATATGGCCATTACCCACAACAGTAGTGCATGCTATGCATTAAAAATAATTGCTCCAAGAAGCAAATTATTGAAAATACAAGAAACAGTTCTCTAATCATGCCTCAGAAAATCATTGGAACGGTTTCCAGTCATATTTATAACAATCTATTATGGCTGCTTATTAGGCACAGTAGCTTCTCTAATACTTTTCAGCAACATTTGTTTTTATATCTCTTCTTTGATTGCAGGTTTGTCAGTACATAAGACAGCACCTATTCAGTATATGTGGATATTTAAGTGGCAAGGCGAGATGATCAGCCTTCAGCTAGAGGAGACAGCTGACTAGAATAAATATAATTTGTTCATGCTGTGGGAACTGCAGGCCAAAAAAAGGAGATTTCTCTTAGACTTTCAAGGCTTTCCAGCTCAGTGTAGAGCTACCAGCAGCAAGTTCTTGCTGATGGCAGCAATGCCAAATGAGGATAACTGGAGCCTGAAGTAGAAGGCCTGGCAAATGAGGCAGTGAAAAGAGATGCACTGAATCATAGCTGCATCTTTTTCCTTCCTTGTTGTTAAAATCTTCTCTTTAGCCTCAACTACATTCACACAATTGGTCATTCCTCCTTGCTTTGCAATTATTTCCCTCAATTTGTCATCCTTCTGTCACTGAAAGTACTGCTCAAATCACTACAGATCAGGCTTTTCAATTTAGACTCGTATTTTTCCTGCCATGCACATAGATTGAAACAGTGTGCATTGGATCTATTACAAAGCTGGTTATATCTCTTTTTTGAAGTAATGGTTTGTGGGCTAAACAAATTATTGACTTGAATCTTTCTAATGAAAAATGTTATACAAGAGTAACAAATTCAAAGGCTGCTGCTTTGATTGAGATATATAGCTAGTTTCATCTAGATTTGGATCTGCCTATTTAACTTTAATGATGAATTCTAATCCACATACTGCATTTTCCGGAAAATAAAACTGAGTTTTATATTAATTTTTGTCCCAGAAGATGCATTAGGGTTTATTCTCAGGGGATTTTTTTCATGTGTCAAGTGCACACATTATTCGTACATTATGTCTGTACTCCGATTGTGCATTTGGCAATAAGTCTCGTTCATCTGTTTACATAGGCATTTACCTCTCATTCAAAGGCTCCCGCTTGGGTAATTACAAATAATTGTAATTTATAGTATCATTTATTTGAAGTATTAATGTCAATAATATTGTTTATTTATACATAATTATATATTAATATTATTATTTTATGATCCAACAATTCTATTATGTTGTAACAGGTGTACAATTGGTAAATGCATCTATCTGGCTGATAGATAATCTTAACTCAGGCTTATTTTGGGAGTAGGGTTATGTTATGAGCATCCTGAAAAATCATACTAGGATTTATTTTCCGGTTAGGTCTTATTTTTGGTAAAACAGGATATATAGAGTGGGTCCTTGCTATCTCTTCAGGTTTGGTACCAGGACTCCCTATATATAAAAATCCATGGATGGTCAATTCCCATTATATACAACAGCAGAGTAAAATGGTGTCCCTTAAATAAAATTAAAGTTTGCTTTTTGGATTAAAAAAAAATCAAGCCTTGGATGGCTGAACTTATGGATGCAGAATCCATGGATATGGAGGGTCAGTTCTAGTTGATTGCTGTGCATTTGTTGACTAGCTGCTGAATATGTGAGCCAAGCTAAGTAGTGTCAGCCCTGGTTAGAACTTGGATGGCAGAATAACAACAAATGCCATGTGATGGAGGCTATATTTCATGAGAAGGAACATGCACAATAGCTTCTGAGTATTCCTTGAAAAAAAGGGGGGAACCATGAAGTTGATGAGGTTGCCATAAGTCCACAGGAACTTAAGGGGGACAAACACGCACACATTTGAGAAGCACTTACACATGATGCAAACGCTTTCAAGATATTAGTGTGTTTATTGCAGCTTACTGACTGGTTTGCTATGTTAATCATAAACCTATCTGACATATAACAGAAAATGATAAAGAAATGCCAATAACTCTGGAGATCATTGATTTCAAACATAGAATACATATTACTAAGTTTTAGATTATGTATTAAAGATATTTAAAGATACAGGATATTTTGTACCACAAACCTGAAATGCTAAAACACACCAAAACAGTAAGATGAATCAAAATGTTAATTGTTCATATGTGTTATACCATAAATGGATTGATCATGTTAATTTTTGCTTACCAAACAGTTATGAAATCATATATTGGTTCTGTCTGAAGAACAGTAAAATTGATATAAATTCCATTCCCAGGTGGTACTTTTACAAGCCAAAAACAGTCTTGGAAATTTGGATATTCATCAGGATAGCCTGGCGAATATATAGTACCATTCATAGCAGTTATATTTCCACCACAAAGAGCTGTAAAACAAATAAAAAGAAACTAACAGCAATAGTTGATCAATATGCTGAAATATTTCTGCATTTAAAAAAAGTTTTTAAAAAATCTGACTGATATTATGAATGACAAGAAGCAGATACACTATTGAATTGGTCCCAGTACTATTAAATATAAATTGTGATCATGCAATATGATGAGAGGCAATATGAGTAACATATTTGGAAAGTGACTAGAATGTGCTAGTTCCTCCATGGTAATCACAACCTTTTTAGAAGAAGAGAAACTAAATCACAATAGGATTGCCCTTGACTAGTTTAAAGATAATGTACTTAATTTCCCAACCACATTTAAGATATTAGGAGTGGGAATTTAAGCCACATTGCCTTAAGGGTGTGACCTTGTCTAAATGTCCCAAGAAATGCAGCTATTGTATAATATTTGAGTCATGCCCCATTTCTTTAAACATTCTAGTCTCCAAAAACACAATGTTTGCTTCTTCTCAATTTCTGTTTAATCAAAATGCTAATTGTATACGAAATATCTACTGAAAACATACCTTCACACCTTGGTAAGGGATGGTTCCAGTTACGGCTGATTCCATGAAGACAAGTAAGAGCTGAATTTCCAATTAAAGTATAGCCCGGAAAACACTCAAATGAAACTGTTTGCCCCACAGTAAAGTCCGTTCCAATAACAAAACCATTGCGAAAGGGTCGTGGATCAGGACAACTTTGCAACTGATATGCTAAAACAAAAGGCATCATTACCTTTTTAGACTACCAGCAATGTTTTTATAACAACAACAACAACAACAACTTTATTTTTATACCCTGTCTCCATCTCCCCGAAGGGACTCAGGGCAGCTTACATATGGCACAATGTGCCTAAAACAACACATAAAATAAACACACAGTACAATATAAAATAAAACCTCTAGTATATAAAACAACAATCTGAACTCTGAACAACACCAATAACCAACTGTAAACAAGAAGAAAGGAAAGGGATGGTGCAGGTTTTTCTCTCTGAGATGTATTTTTCAAAGTTAAACCAACAATATCATCCTACTCCCTAAAGAAGTTGTGAAGCTTTTCAAAATATGTTGCTGGGTAAACCCCTATTATTCATAGAAGGTGAACTTGTCTTTTGAAACAAGCAATTTTCTTCAATTCTCTCTTTCTTCCTGTTTTTCTTTCTCAACCACCCACTGACCCATCTGCATACAATTAATTTCATTTTTAAATAATAAAACAACAACAACAACAACAACAATAATAATAATAATGGAAGACGCTTTTATGTAAAAATTATTTTTCCATGCCCTCCAATACTGGGTTGAAGATTATATTCTGCTCAGACTGAGATAAAACCAATAAGTGTATGCATTTACATATACTGATGTCACATTTAGAAAGAGATGGTTTCAGGATAGTAGTAAGACCTATGATCTAATTATACCACAACAATAGTTTCCAAATGTTAATTAAGGTAAGGTTCTCTCTGCAGAATCTGCAGTCCGGATCAATATGTGACTTTCTAGTAGCTACCCCTATAAATGCCTGCCGGAAAGATGGACAGATTTATCATTTTTCATTTTGCCCCCACCCTTCTGGTCTTAAGTTCATTCCAATCTATTTCCACAGCACCTTGCATTTATTAAAGTTCTTTGAATTTATTAAAGTCAACATGCCAAGTTGTATGCATTCATGCATATCTCTCCTAATATAACATATTTTATGCCATTTGTATAAATATTTATATATTTTACCCAACATATGCATTTGGGGGGATTTTCTCCGATACCCACATTTTTATATGTATTTTGTTGATTGGAACAAAGCACCACACAATTCAAAGATGATAAATCCCAAAGAACAACTGTATTTCACATTCTATTTCAGGAAGTGTAATTTAGGGGCACTCACATTAAAATGTGAGCTGAATGAATAGCTTTTTTATGCCATGCTCTCAGCCAGCTATAAAATGCTCACAGTGCTTCCTCAGGAAGCTGATTGGATTTTAGTTATTCTGAACAAGTATAAACACTTCCAGACAATTTTACAGTCATATAGATACATTTTTCTTTTTCTGTTGTTTTTCCTTTCCTTGATATCAGTTTGCTCTCTGACATTGTACATTTTGCTTCCTATTCCTCATTGATCTGCCTTTGTACTTCTGCCCTCTAGATAACAGTACTAGTATAATCAATACATATAAAATTGGTAAAATTCTTAGTCTTCTTCAGTGTGATAGTATTCTTGTATTACTGTGTTGGATCATCTTTCCCCTCTTTTCTTGAGCTTTAAACAGCATCCACAATTTACTCATATAATCCTCTCTCCACATGATTCCACTCTCAGTAGCAAACTAGCAATGTTTTCACCTTCATAATACTATTTTGCTCTACAGGTGACTGTACCTATGGCCAATTCAAGGACAAGGCTAGCGGTCTCATTGAAGTATTTTTTTTCCTTTGCATTTCAAGTCCCAATCTTACATAATATACTTTGTGAAACTGCTCTTTGTTTCTAAGCAGCCCTGTGGCAGAGGGATTACTCTTTTAGAAAACAAAAATCCAGTGAAGTTTTTATGTACAATTCTCTGAATTCTATGTATCTCAGGATAGAAGGCTTGAATTCCAAACATGAAGTAAAAACACAAGAACATGGAGTTAAAGGACCATTTCTTTACTTATTTATTTAATGGACCTTCTGAAAGAACCTATAAGGAAAACACTATTGTGGGTTGTAAGCTACTTGGTCAGGTGTCACTCTCTTTGACCACCTCCAACTACCATAAACTTCAAGGGGCACACAAAATATTTGGCTGGACATGTTGGCTGATCTTGGAGTGCTCCCTCCCAAACCAGCAAGTTTTTAAGAGTAAGAAAACCCTTATTCTAGCTCAAGAGGAGACCGCTTTTACAGTCCACCAAGGCACAATACCAATAGAGACTATTATGGAAGCCTCTCACCAACAAAAGGGGGTGTCCAGAACTATTTAACCTTTAATATGCTATAATAGCCTATTTTAAATGACATCACCTTAAACCAGTTACAACATCCAGATGAATCAGTGTGGGTTAGGTGAAAAAAAAAACCCCAAAAGCCACTACGGGCAAAAATCCCTATTTGGCCCTAACACAACCAGTTTGCACTCACACTGCCCACAGGGTGGAAAGGTGGGATCACAAACCCAACAAAGGAGGTTGAAGAGAGGTGGCTATTGTGCCCCCATGATGTGACCAGGGCTGGTGAATCCAGCCGGCCTCAATCAATGCAGGCCTCCTTCCTGGGGATTTTCAAATACCTTCCCAGCCTCATAGTTTTAGCTGTTGGCTATAGTGGTGCTTACGGATATTATATTTTGCATGCTTTTTACTATGCATGAGTCCCCTATGGGTAAGAAGGGTTGGATATAAGTACTGTAATAAATAAATAAATAAATAAATATGCATGTATATGCTTATATGCATGGCCTATTATCAAGTACATAAATGGGCTTTTGGAATTATCTAGTTCTGTAGTCAATTGCACTAATAGAAAGTATTTATCCCCTGCATAATGGGGTGTCAAATTTTTTACAAGCCTACTACTATGCTGCTTCAATACTTGTTCAAAACCATCAAACCCTCAAGATAATTGTTTGTTGTATCCCAGCCTGCACCTGAGCTGTCAGGTGAGCCTGGGGTTGGGCCTGTTCAGCCTGTGATTGTATCTGCACCTGACCTGTCAGATTACTCTGGGTTGGGGCCTAGGATTACCATGCAACCAGAGCCAAAGTTAGATGAGACTGCTGTTCCTGAGGATTCTGGGAGCAAGCATACAATGGATTCAAACAGGCAGCTTGAACTCATTCCCTGGGAGAGTCAAGGTTGAGTTATCCCTTGGCAGATGGGGATTCCAGTCTTGATAAGAGTAATGAGGTCGACAGAAAGAAAGCAATATGTCAACAGAGACAAGAAATTTAGGTTTTGAGAAGCAGCAGATGGTTGCTAATGAGAAAGGGTTCTGTGCAAACTTTCCATGGAAAGAGGCATTGATTCTAGTTTGAAGAGCCACTTCTGAAAGAGATTTCAGAGGTGGCAACTTTGCTCATTGAGAGGTTTGCTCCTGCTTCATGGATTCTTGTTTCTTGCTTCATGGACTCTTGTTTCATGTTACCTTTGGACTTCATGCCAAGTTCCTGTTAGCCTTGCATTTTGAGTTTTGTTCCAGTTCTTGTCCTTGCTCCTGGGGATTTTGGATTATCAAGTCATGTCCCTAAAAGCCTTGCAGTTTGAATCTCTTGTTCCAGTTAAAGTTCCTGTTCTTTGTTCCAGTTTTTGATCCTGTTCTTTGGACTAATTTGGATTACCTTGTTTGAAGTTTATTTTTATGTTTGGTTTTCATGGAGCTTTGCTTCAATATTCTCAAGTATCTCTTACCTTGTGGACTGAAACCTTGTTTCATTGACTTTGAAACTTTGATTTGCTACTGCTTACATATATTATTCAATAAACAGCTTGCATTTACTTATAGTCTGGGGCTCTAGTGTGGTTTTGAGGTGTCTCTGCAGCCTAGGGGTGCAACATGTTTTTTTAGCAAAAAAGCAAGGCATAGTAGATTGACAAGAAGCATAAGAGGCCTCTTACAAAGTCTTTAAAATGAGGTTTAATTAAAGTAGCAATAGATTTCATAACTATTATACAATCATTAGATATGTTACATCATTTTTACAAAATTTTGTTATGTAAAAATGTACATAAGAAATTCCTACAATACCTAGATGAACGTACTCACCTTGATACACTATATGAAACCCTTGCTTGTTCTGAGAATAGTCACTGTGAAAATATAAGCTAGTTTCATGTGTTGTACTGAAAAGAGAAGATGGTAGCTGTGGGCCACTGAGTCTCCCGATAACTGTACTAATATCTGTTGATCCACTTCTTACTTCCAAATAATCATGGATTGTCTCTGTTGAAAAGTTGACAAACTGCAAGTGGACACCTGAAAAATATATATTGATAATAAATATAAAGGCAGGATGAACAAGTCTGTTAATTTGTAACTACTGATATTGTGCACAGAAAATATAAAAAATACTGAGGAAAAATGGCCAAGAAGATGCAATTTCATTGAATCCACATGCATGCAAGCAAGTATCTATCCATAAAGGAAATAGCTTTTTATGCATGAAAAGCAAGAATTCTGCATAAAGATTCTGTTTCTTCTTTGGAAAGTTGTTCACATAACAACTGTATGCAAATTTTGTGTAAAATAAATCCCAAAATGTGAATATTGTCATCAATCTACAGTCCTTCTTATCATGAATCCTTAACATGCAAAAATATGTTTTTAGATTATTACTGAATATTCTCCCTGTCCCTATCATTTTGCTCCATGGCTATCCTCTTCTCCGCTAACTTGCAGGAAGTAGAGAGAACAGATAAACAATCCAGCTGTTGGAAATAAATGGAAATAATGTCACTGGTTTGGATTTAATAGTAATGTGCCATGCCACTTAAAGTGTTGCCAAACTGCATTAATTACACAGTGTGGATGCACCCAAACTATGATTGGTCTATTTTTGTGGCCTCCTTTGTCTGTAACTGCTGATTTTTGTGCTAGCAACTATATTTACCACTTGATTTTTTATCTAACAAAAAGAAAGCAGAGAACTCATGTCTTTTTAAAAAGTCTCTTAAAAGAATATATTTTTTCTTTAAAACAAGCGTTCTGATAAACATTGCTTTAAAGCAGAAGAAAGGGTGCCAAGTAGAATGAAGAAGCACCTTCTGTATGGATAGAAATAGGAAATAGGAAAAAATAGGGTCTTTTTGTGGAGGAGGTGGTGAAATGCTAACACGGGATAGGGAAAAGGCATAGCTGATCAACACCTTCTTTGCCTCAGTCTTCTCCCAAAAAGATCACAGGGTTGTTGTATGTCTTTCGGGCTGTTTGGCCATGTCCCAGAAGTATTCTCTCCTGACGTTTCGCCCACCTCTATGGCAGGCATCCTCAGAGGTTGTAAGGTATACCTCACAACCTCTGAGGATGCCTGCCATAGATGTGGGTGAAACGTCAGGAGAGAATACTTCTGGAACATGGCCACACAGCCCAAAAGACATACAATAACCCAGAGCTGAGTATGTTTAGCCTGCAGAAGAGAAGGTTGAGATGAGACATGATAGCCATGTAATTTGCATCTCATATAAATATGTGAAAGGATATCATAAGGAAGAGGGTGCAGGCTAGTTTTCTGCTGCCCTGGAAACTAGAACTCAGAGCAAGGGATTCAAATTACAGGAAAGAAGATTACACGTGAACATTAGGAAGAACTTCCTGACTGTAAGCTGTTCAGCAGTGGAACTATTTCGGAGTGTGGTGGAAGCTCCTTCCTTGGAAGCTTTTAAACAGAGCCTGGATAGCCATCTGTCAGAAGTATGTACTTTGATTGTGTTTTTCCTGCATGGCAGGGGGTTAGACTAGATGGCCCAACTATTATTCTGTGATATACATGCACACACAGAAGCACATTTTCAAGAACAGGAAAACAACAAATCAGTGGCACTGGGTTAATGGGAAGTAGGATTACAACATACCAAAACCAATGGGCAGTTTGATGGTCCATGTGCAATCCAAGCTGCTGGGATAATTCCCAGGAAATCCAGGGCTAAGTATTACTCCACTGAAGTCTGACATAGAACCACCACACTGTGCTACAAAAAGAGGATAGAACAAATAGAGGCATCTTAAAAAACAAAATTAGACCACTGGGAAATAGTTAAGCTAGCCTTATTTATTGACCAAATACCAGTATTTACTTGAGCACAATGCACCATCGAATGTTACTCATACCTCAATTTTGAAGGAGTGCATTACAAAAAAGGATTTGCTGTTGAATTTAATGTGAGGCAGTGGTGGCCACAAAAAGTTTGGTAGAATGTCGCGACCATCTGGCCTTCCCATCAGCTTTTCACGGCCACCACTGCCTTTCCCTCCTCTCTCCCCAGTTGGGATCTCTTGCCCAACAAAGCAAATGGATTTAGGTGTGTGATTCAAATGCATCATCAAATTTAATTTGCATCTCAGTTTTAGGAATGTACTTTGGTGAATAAAGGTGAGCAGCAGACATGAGTAAATACGGTAAGTCATTATTGTCTCTCGAGTGGTTGAGCTGCAACAGGATTGTCACCAAGGTGGGACTACAATCCTGCTGAAAAGTGTGAGATAGCAGCAGGATGCCCATCTTGGAGATGTGTTATACTGGGTTAGCAAAGCAAATGAAATTATGTGTGCTGGGTGAGAATATGGCCAGCTGAGTCATCTATGAATAGTAGGAATGTAAACCTACAGTGGACCCTTGGTATCCATTGGGATTGTGTTCCATACCCCCGTGGATGCCCAAGCCCCATCATATACAATAGCACAGTGACATGGTGCTCCATAAGAAATGGCAAAATCCTGGATATTTTCACATTGCAGAGAGTTGAATCAGTGGATACAAAGAGCTGCCAATATATTTCTTTAATTTTTACACATGCTGCAAGTTGCAGAGCCAATATTAAGAAATGGGGCTACAAAGTGGAGTCCACAAAATGCGAGTGTGGAGAATAGAAACCACAGACCACCTACTGCAATGTAGTCTGGGTCCTGCCACATGCATAATGGAGGATCTTCTTATAGCAACACCAGAGGCACTCCAAGTGGCCAGCTACTGGTCAAAGGACATTTAGCATAATGCCAAGTTTTTAAAACTTTGTTTGTGTTTTTAAATATATTACAACTGTACTCTGTTTCGCTTTTGATGCGATAAATAAATACATTTTTGCACATAACAAAAACAAAAACATTTTAAACATAGTGATTTTAATGTTTCATACACCTAAATCATTTCTACAAATCGTGCCATTATTGTTTGTCTGCCTGTACAATAACCATCGACAATGGGGGGTGGGGTTTAAAAAGATTTGGTCATATTTTTGTGAAATGAAAAAAAGTGCTGAAAGATTTATAGGAGATACCATAATTTTCAAAATTTAAACTAACTGCTCATTTAAACTAATTGAGTTTTGTTAAGATAGAAAAAGCAGAATGATAATAATAATAATACCAGTAGTAGTAATTTTGACATTAATAATATATTTTCTGAATCTTTTTATACAATCTTGGAATAAAATAAAATAAAATGCATCTACATTATTTTGAAACTCAAATGTCTGCTCCCACTGCTGATTTAAGCTATGCTACTCAATACATGCCTGCTCCAAATCTCCATTAATTTGGTAATTCATTCTGAAAATATCAAGCATAGAAAATAAAACCCTGATGCAATCTCTGATTGTTTATCCCAAATTTTCTAAAATTTTTCAGTGTTGATAGAAAATAATCCAAGATAGTACATAGAAAACATACCTAAGCAAATTGGAATGGGATAATTCCATCTTCTTACTGGTCCAGGCATACAGGTGATATGTGAATGTCCCTGTAAATAACAAGATTTTTTTAAAAAAATCATGGCGATGAAGTTGAAAATGTATGGCTTGGTATGATTTTTTTTTTTTTGCTTTACATACACTTCCCTGCACAAAAGGTTTTTGCTACAGTTTTTGCTCACTCTGGATCTGCAGTTTATTTACTATGTCTAGAATTTTTATTTCTCTGGATTTTAAATATGATTTTTCAGTGGTTTCATGACTCTACTGAAAGATATATGAGCCAAGAAAGCCTCCTCATCTGGTTGGGCCAATTGCATTTTGTGGAATTGTTATTGCTAAACAGATTACACTATGTAACAAAATTTGAAAAAAATCTGTTACTGGTTTGAAAGTATTATCCCTGTTTAATTGTGCAGTCCTTACTTTGAAAGTAGTTGTTATACTCTGGAAACTTCATTAGCAAAATGTGTTTCAAGATGTCCCAAAAAACAATTTTTTTGCAGTTTAATAAACTCCTCCCATGTTTTTATTGATATAACTAATTAGGAAATGACATTTATAACATAGTATTATAAGAAAAAAATAAAAGAGATTTATCTGTATCAGCTGAACTCTACTGGGAGTTTAACTGAGAAATATAGAAATAATTACATCAAATATTGAAAATGTTTTATGTCTTGTACTATGATATGATGCAATATAAATTCTTATTCTTACCTGAAGAGAATATCCTTGGTCACACTGAAAGGAAACTACATCTCCAACCATGTATCTGTCTCCGATCTTGATTCCGCTGCTTGGAGTCTGCGGTTCAGGGCAAGAGTCCAAACCTATTGCTGTGAAAAGTTAAAAAACTTAACAGTGACAAAATAACTTTCCTCCATTGTAAACAGATTTTGAAAGATACAGAACACATAAGATTCATAAGCTATTTCATGAAAGACATACAATTGCAAAGTAGTTTTTTAGTACTTTCAATCTTAAATTAACTTTTTCCATGTAAATTACATTGAGCCTACTTATTCAATTTTAAACCATGATTTTTAAATTTACATTCTATTTCCATTGTATTTTAATCTTTGTACAATGTATTCTAATATATGTATTTTATAGTAATGTGCTGTAATGTATGTATTTTAATCTATGTATTCTATGTATTTTATGGTAATTTGCTTTGACTGGGTTGTGCCCAACATCAAGAGAGGCAGGTAACAAATTGTTATTATTAATAATATCATCATCATCATCATCATCATCATTTAACTGTAATATGGTCAAGATAGGATATTATATTGGTATGGAAACCATTTTTCCTCCATGTACCCAGCTAGTATATTTCAGTGCATCTGAAGAGATTCTATGCCACATCCTATTGGTTGGGAGAACCAAAGCACTGCATTTTTAGCTTTGGACATTTAGGTCAGTTTGGGGATAAAAAAATAACTTCTGTAGGGTTCCAAGGGAAAAGACATCGCTCCCAAATACCACATATGTTCAGTGTTTAGGTAATGAGTGAACCATCTGAATGTTGTGGACTCCAGGAAGCCTTAGGACAGAGATATACACAAAACCGTAGCACTTTTTCATACTGGAATCTACTACCATAACCAAGTGCAAAGCAATGCCTTGGGAAAGGAAAGAGAGCCAGATGCAAAATCATGTGTAAGGGGCAGATCCAATTTCCTACTACACAATGTAAGCAACACTGAGTTGAAGCAGACTTCAGTTATTTCTGTTTTAACTGTTCCTACATATTCATGGGTCTTGCAACCAGTCCTCTATCTAGAAATAGGCCAGGTTTCCCTACCTCCTTTGTGTATTTCCCCTTCCCTCTTACCATATAACACATACAGCTTCATATTTCTGGATTAGAGCTAGAGAATTAAATGAATTACCTCCCTTGTCATTCAGTGCAACTCTACAGAGCAGATGATTCTTAGATTGCAATATTGATGCCTTCGTGAAGTCTACCAAGTTCCTTAAAGTCATTCTTAGAATTGACATGTAATTTCTTAATTATGATCTAGAGAAAAGCTGAGTGTTGCCATGGCCCAAACAGGGGGGAGAAATAAAATAAATAATGTAAATCGGATGTTACAAACATCTGATTTGCAAACATCTCATAGTTGAGAACAAGGGTACGCCAACTGGAAGTGAGAGAAATCTCGCGACTTCCTGTACATTGTATGGGTCAATTGCATTTTTGGTTATCTTCATCACTACGTGTTTATATGAAGACCAGCAACCTTGTCATTCTATTCTATTTCCAGTTCTGTTCAACAGCTTTCCCACCCCCTTTATTACAACCAACCAACCAACCAACAAAGAAAGAAAGAAAGAAAGAAAGAAAGAAAGAAAGAAAGAAAGAAAGAAAGAAAGAAAGAAAGAAAGAAAGAAAAGAAGGAAGATATCAATGATAGGTGGCTGAAAATTGGAGATATTGTTTATAGCTCTTCAGGCAATATTGTTATGTCTACTGTGTAGGCCTATTTCAATGTGACTTCTTCAACAAAAATAGTATTTTAAAATGCCCCATTTTCTAGGAAAGGTGTTGACTACAGAAGTGGATGATCAACAGCTCAACAAGAACACTACAAATGCAAGATATATACCATTTAAAATGGCTAGATATAACACTACATTCACTACATAGTGGCAACAACTCCTGGATGTTGCAACACGTTTTCCATTTCCACTAGTTGTCAAATAGCCAATTATCTGGATATCTTTGGAATGAAGACAGCAAAACAGAAAACAAACAAAACAAACAAAACAATAGGATTACATGACAGCAGATCAAAAGCTTACAGCAGACATCTTAAACAGTACTACTATTATAGTATCTAAAATTCAGCACATATTGGTCACAACAACAAAGCAACGAATATTGAACAGGCAGTGAACAAAAAAAATCAAGTGCTTAGGAATTCTGTCAGACATGTTGATCACAATATCATTGTTTGCAACTCTAGTCTTTAAAACCTTTTTTATAAGAAGGAGCTTCAGAGAAGCTTTTCAAGCATTTCAAAAGAATGTGGCACACATCATCGCAGCATTACTTTCATCTGTTTTATCAACTGGATTACGCGTATCAAATCCATTTCACCACATCTTCCATTAGCAAATTCAAATGGTGAGTGCTAACAGGAATGTAGTCCAAGTGAATCCATTGAAACAGAAGAGGAAGAAATTACTACACTTGGGGAAATATAATGTATGTAGAGAAACATCTGATTGAAGACCGACCGGGGGGGGGGGGGGGGGACAATGAACATGAAAAGAAGGAGCTGATGTGGCTTGTTTGGAGGAAACAGATGGTGGTAACAATGAACTTTTTAAAGTGTGGAGGGTACATTGCAATATTTTGTTGCAAGTTATATAGAGAATTGACACAAGGAAATGTAAGATAGTTTATAGAAGACATTATCTTTATACTAACATTAGTTTTCCAGGAAAATGTTCCCATTAAAAGATGATGCTATTTAAGAGCAGAAGATAAACTCAACATCAGATATATAAAATATGCATTGACTCCCAATACTATGGCATTTGCATTGTCTAACAGATCAATATTTAGCTTGTTTAAATATAATTATAATGTCTCAAAGGCTATTTTGATTCCTATAATAGTAACACGTATTGCAAGTATATTACCTGTGTACTCCAAGTGAAACCCAGCAGCTGACACACTAATATCTGACTGAAAATTAAGGTACAGATTGTTGGATGTACTGTTGAGAAGTGGAGGTATTGTAGTCCCTATGGAAAAGAATATTAACAAATTATTGTGTCAGGATTGCAAATAATCCAGCTGTTTTTATTATAAGATATCTGTTTGTGAACATGCATTAACAGGTTCTATGGTTGCACATTTTGTGTAGGATGTAAGTATGCATACTTTGCTAGTCACTTTGATATTGAGCTAGCCATATTGTAAATTAGGAGTACTGTGTGAACAGATTAATGAGAATAAAAAACAAACCTTAATTTTGCCATTTTAAATAATGGACTTGACTATCCATAGATTTTTTTTATCCACACAGTATCCTGGAATCAAAATCACTGCAGATAGTAAGGACCCAATCTATTGGTATTTACCACTCTGTTAAAAGGTTGACAGAAGGTATTCCATATTGCAAACAGTGCACTAAAGTCTTATACAAATATAACCCCCTATATAAAAAACTGTATATTTTTCATCCAATACACAGGTGAAGTGAGAAATGGTAATCAATTTGTTTCAATGTAGACATTAATTACTAACATCATGAAACAATGATACCACCATACATCTGATATACAATCTGAGTCACTAATTCTGAAATTTTAGCACATTCATGTACTAAATGCAGCCATGAGGCATCATTGGCAGGAGTGTGTGCACAAGGCAGCGGCAGGAGCATGTGTGTGTGAAGAAGTTGAGGTACGAGCATCCTCTTCATTAACCATCTTGTTGGTTTGTTCCAAACTAATGAGATGGTTGATAAAGGGGATGCTCGCACCACAGGTGTCTTGCATATATATATATATATATATGCTCCTGCTGCAGCCGCCTTGAGCTTTTGCCTGGGGAGTACTGTGTGCATGAGGAGAAGGAGGGTCAAGGCAAATATGGTGGGGTCTCCATTGACCGATGATGCAGCCAGGTTTCACTGGCCATGGGGGAAAGGCGTTGTGGGGTCCGCCCCTCCATGACATCCAGAGGTGGACGATGGAAAGGCAAGGGTGGAGGCACCAGGTTTATGTGCAGAGAGGGCTGAGAAGGAGCCAAGGGGTCCGCTGGGATGTGTGAGGGGAAGAAGACAAAAAAAAATGGTGTGGTCTTTGGGGTAGTTGGAATGGATTAATAGCATTACAATATATTTCAATGGGGGAAATTTGCTTTTGATGTACACATCTTTTAACTTAAAAACATGGCCACAGAATGAATTAAATTCATATGTCAAGGTATCCCTGTAGTTGTACCTTCAGAAACGGCACAGGTAAATTGGTATCACAATGTGCAACATTAAAAATGTACTATTTCTTTTTATTCACCTGAATAGCTTCCAAGTCTTGGAGCATTATTATCAGAGCCATCATAAAAGTCCAAAGAGTCCCAGTTATGCTCTGTTGCAAAACTTATTACTTGCACCTACACAAAGAGAAAATTAATCGCAAAATTACTGGGGGGGGGGGGGAATACATATTACACTTGTTGGGCACTTAGCCTATAGAACAAAGTATGATTAGAAATTTCATTTGGTTTAAGTATGTCTAATCGAGTGCTGGAATCAATAAAATATTTCCCTGTGAGGGCCATTTTCGAACATTATAAATGAGGTTTTGCAACTCCTCTGCCTGCTAGTAAAAAAAGTACTCGTAAATAAGCATGACTTTCATTATCAGTCAAGGACACATTTCTAATAATGTTTTCTACATGTAAAGATCATAGTTAATACAATCGGATCACTTAATAATGCAACTTTCCATGGCAAAAATGTTGAAATGAAGCCTCATGCAATTTCCATATTCCAGTTTTCTAACATTCACTACAATAATAAAAAGTCAGTTCTGATGAGATATCATTTTTATATGTGATGAATTTTTGGTTCAGGTATCATAAGAATAGTATCTTCCATAATGTCTGCAATTGCTCACAGCTCCACATCTTCCATCTCAAAGTTATCCTCCTGTAAAGTATGAGGATTGCTTTTGATGAACTCGAGTCTATGGAGAATAGTACCTATAATTCTTGCCCTGTATAAGGAAAGAGCTAGATGTTTTGATACAGGATTTCCAACCATGCATTTATTGGGGAAAAAGTGGGAAGGAACTGGTGCCTTTACATTTTCCTGCCATATATATCTCCTTTCAAAGAACTTCTCTGACTACACCACAGTAGTCTAGATCAGGACTTCTTAAACTTTTTCCATGCACAACTCCTTCCTGACTGAGAATTTTTAACAAGATCCTAGGTATACGGGTATATAAAATGGGTATAAAAATCAAATATTTTTGCTCAGTGTGGTTATTAAGCCAGATTGGAAAGCATTTGTAAATGTAGCAATAGAACAACAATTTTAAACATAAATGGTGACATTTGTATCTTTTTCAAACATTACCACTGCTCAACAGGATGCCAGCCACTGTGTTTACAGCCAGGATTGTCATACCCCTGACACTAGAAGTCTTCGTTTTAACTTGTAAAGTCACACATTTCAAGATGAAAACAAATAATTTGTCATGGTTCCTTTGTAACAATTTTTATACAAAGATGTTATAGAAATTTTTTATACAAAGGTGTTATAGAAATTTCTCCATCGCAGAGAGTGAGATCGATCTTTCAGATACAAGATACACTATGAAAAAGATAACATAGTTTCCCCGTAAATTAATTCTACATATTAATTATAAATATAATTGAAAGACAGCAATATACATCTTGAAATAATACAATAAATATTAGTAAAAGGAACTATGTCTTCCATAATGTTTTCCTGAAAGAACTATATCATTGTTATGTCTCTTAACTGCTATTACAGTTGTTATAGTTTGTTGGATCTCTTCATACTTTCAGCAAACCAAGAAATGATAGCCTATGATGAAATAAGTTTTTTAAAAAATAGATATGTTTCTCACTTGAATTCCAGCTCCTTCCGGCACTGTGATCTTCCAGACACAATTCAGATTGTTATCATAAGGCTCAGGATATCCAGGAGACAATATGGTTCCCTTACGCTTAGTTAAAACTCCTCCACAGGGCACTAGAAATAAATTTATAAAATTACATTTTTAAAAATGAGTTCATGCTGGAAGTAATTGAAACTGGGTTTTTAGGGGAAATATGCTCAGGCTCCATGCCTGGGCATCAAGGGTTTTGTGGTCTGTTTTGGGGTTTCAGTGTTTTGATAACAGGGTCAACAATAGCATTAGGCAAAGTAAGGAGACTGTCTAATGAATTTTGAAAAGTAACATATTTTTAGCTTTTTTTGAAGCATTATTTTAATTATTTATATTCTGGGTGGAGGATTTTCTGCCATACATATCAAAATACTTGATTAACTATAGATATTATATGCCTAAACTTTTGTGGGAATGGGCAAGTATTTATTTGTCATTGTGGTGAATAAAAATGCCACATGCAACAGACCTTAACAAAAGATTTGAATTTCCTATTCTTCAGCTAGCATTTTGCACAAAACTTGTCTCACGAGCTCACAAACCAGCAGAATAAACTATGCATCAAACCCAATGACAGAAATAATAAACATAAATAGAAATAATTCAGAGGGGTATTTCATTGGTATTTTATGTTAAACATGAATGATACTTGTGGTCAAGAAACTAGACATTTTAATATAATCACATTAGACTGCATCTAAATACAGATATTCGACTGGTGTTTTAATGGCTTGGAGAAATGATTGATGAGAAGTTTTATGAGTAGCATTAGCAGCCAATACATCACTCCTGAGGAACAGCATTATCAAGTCCTTGAGCTTGTTTCATTAGACACAAATATGAGGACTTGGAGAATACACAGTAGTAAGGAAGTTATCTAAGTAATGAATACAGGAGCTACATTTTGTAGTGCATATAACTGATAGAATCTGTCAAGGACTACATGAATAAACTAAAGGTCAGTGTCACTTAAATAGTTTAAATGATTACTGGTAAAAGCAAGAGCAGACACAATGACTGATAGCTGATATCTGTAAGGAAACACCAAGACATTTACTAGAGAGCTAAGGCAATTTCATATGGTCATGTCTAGCATTTCAAGTATTAACCTGATTTTGTTCAGTGGTGTTTCATGCTCATACATATTTATGCACTAAATCACAAGGGAGATGTGCACTAATGAAGAGCAACTAATGCTTTTGGCTTATAAACTTTCCTTCAGGCAAAAATAGCTTTTATTATTTTATTTATTCAATTTATAAGCTGTTCTTAACAAGAATTCCCTGGGTGTTATATAGGTTTTTTTTTTCAAGTGGCAAAATTAAGATCACAATTACAGAAAACAGAGTTATAATATAGAAGAAAGCAAAGGTTCAAAATTAAGGCAAATCACAGAAAGCAGGAACCACCATAGCATCAAATAATTAGAACAGGAAGCAAATAATAATAATAATAATAATAATAATAATAATAATAATAATAATAATAATAATAGCACTGAACTAAATAATGCAAGCATTTATAATAACAACAAATATCTATAAGGCCGGAAATATAAGAGATCATTGAATTGTGTCCAAAGGAAACTGGCTGGAATCTTGCTTTCTTATGTAGGGTGAGCCAAAAGACATGAAAACCTCTTAGGAAGGGCACGTCTGTGTGAAGCTTTTTTCAGTTCAAAGTGGAGCACAACACTATTAAAACACATCATCATAGAATACATACATTTCAACACAAATATGCTATATAACACATACACACAGAGATGATTCTATTGTATTATACATTGAAATCAAAAGAATAAAGGAGTTATTAAATATTGAAAGCTATTTGTGCCTTTTGGCTTACCCAGTACAAGTATATGTTTACATGACAAAGGAGGAGGACATTTTTGGGGGGGGGGGGATGAGGAATGTCTGTATTTGTTCAAGTCTGCAGAAACAGTGTTGTGCATGCAGTGTCATTGCATGGACATCTGATCTACTCAAACTTTCAATTTAACTCAAGGATTATCCATGCAGTTTTTATACTATTCAGCCTAATGTAGGATCTTGGTCTGTAAATCTGGTGGCTAGTCAGGTTTTCTGAAGTGCCATTCCCTGACCATTGCTAAAAAGGTCAATCTCACAAGACAACTGAAAGAGTTTGAACATTGCATTGTCCATCCATGGGCACTTGAAGGATTCTCACTTCACTTTCCATCCTTATTTTAAAATGTAAATAGCCCTTTAAGGGGTGGGACAGGGATATTTTTATCACGTTTTGGCCCCTTTCCTATGCTTGTTTTATAAAATGCTTTTACAAAAACAGGCAGTAGACTAGAAGTCACTTCTGATATATTTTTTAAAAAGAGAATAAAAATGGGGAATATCTAATGGAATCTGTGGAAGAAATGATTCCACAATAAATTCAGACCTAAGATAATACTTCATCATGCAATAACTAGACACAGGGAAAAAAAATTAATTACTCACCAACACATGTAGGAAGGGAATCGTTCCACTGTGCCAAGGCATTGGGCACTGTGTCACATCTAATTGCGATTGATCCATGGAGTATGTAGCCTGGATTACACTCAAAAAGAACCACTGAACCAACTGCAAATTCATTGCCAATTCTTTTTCCATATCGGGGTTCAGGAACTGAACTACACTGTGTCGAGCTTGTTCTTGGAACCGCTAGTTACACAAAGGAAATAGTATTAATGGTGGAAAAGAAATAGTTTTGTCTGCACAAACATTTAAAATGTCTTTAAATGTATCTCATTACCTTCATCAGTATGCCACATAAGAAGCTTAAGCTACTCAAATGTAAAGTAAAAATATAGTTCTGATTAGATAAACGATTTATCAATCCGACCTATTTTGAAAATGACTTGGGGATTGTAATGCTCTTTCCAAGACATATATTGATAATTCAAATCATTGCAGTGTCTAAATATTTTTATTTCTTACGTTTTTAATTTAATATACAGTTCTTCTTCCTCTCAACAGACATTTATATCTTATAAAGCATTAAATTACAGTAACAGATATTGATATTGGCCTTTTTGTGTGTCCATTCCTTTAAAAGGACAAATAATGTAAATAAAATAAAATGTCAAGAGAACCAATACAGTTCTGGAATACAATTTCATATAATGTCAGTCTCTCTTACAAATACACTCAAGATTGGCAGCCTAGATAAAACAGATCTAACTAAAAGAATGCACATTTTCTTTTTTCTAACCATTCCTAATTGTATTTTCCCTCTGAACTATTCAAATTTAAAATCATGTTTCTTGTTATGGATTTAGGAATAGCATCTTCTCTGAAATGTGCTAAACTGCTGCTTTGGATGCAGCTCAGTTTCTTGTTTAGCAACTGAAGAAGGCAGAAGTTGAAGTGTTTTGCTCATTTTAGATTTTGTCGTTTTGGTTGTTAATGACTTCAATATACACGTGTTGTATATGTCTGTGTGTGTGTGCATCCACACAATACGTTAACAGCAAGATGGCATTTTCTTTGTCTATATTTTAAACTTTGCTAATATATTCTACATTAAACACAGGTTTGGTTTTTGTTTTGTTCCCCCCCCCCCCAAAAAAAATATATATATAAAATTTAGGAAACAAAAGGCGAGCACCCCAAATTAACTGAAATTAGAATACTTGCATTTCATACCTTGGTACACAAAGTGGAATCCTTTAGCTGTTACAGGTCCAACGGAAGTAAATCGGAGGGTAATTTGGTTCCCTGAGCTCAGTGGAAGGGATTCTCCTATTTTAAAAAAATAAGCAATATTAACAAAGTTATTATTATTAACAAATATCTAACAAAGTTAACCACGTACATTTATGCCATGACAAATCTATTGTATCATTATCAAACCAATGTATGTGCTTATCAGATTTAATCTGTGTTCTTATCCAAATCCTCTGAACTTCTCAAACATGATATAATTTTTGTTCTTCAAGGCTTCAGAAAGATGATCATTAACCTCAAAGTCAGGCTTTTCTAAGATGGTGCCCTCCATATAGGTTTCTCTGTAACTTTCGTCATCCCAGCCAGCACAGGTACTAGTCACAATGGCCAGTGATAATGGAAGTTGTAGCCTTCACTATCTGGAAGGCATGAGTTGGAGAAAGGCTGACCTGAATGTGCATAAAATAATGCTGCCTCGTTAAAATTATACACCCACCATACTGAGTTAAGGGAAAATGCTACTGAACACATATGTGGTTATACTATTAAACTGAGATCCTATTTAGTTCTAGGGAGCTGAAGGATCCCTCCTGCTTGAGTTCTATATCAAGTTGCCTGATGCATGTCCATCCAGGCACCTATCTATTCTCTTTTTAAAATTCTTCAGAATCTAGTATTACAGGAATAGTGACAGGGAAATTGCCTGTTTTATGGTCAGGAAATCGCCCATTGCCTCACAACAATTAGCCTGTTCCAGAATGCATACACTGGATGTTTGCTTCTTTCTCTAATAAAGTTATATAACTGTAGGGGTGGCTGGCTCCATCGGCTGCCATTTGGTGCCAATGCTTCTCTTCCAATTATGTAGGGTGGACTTAAATTCTGCACATCTCTTCATGAGGAGCAAACTTCACTTCATTTAATAAATAATAATAATAATAATAATAATAATAATAATAATAATAATAATAATAGACTTTATTTTTGTACCCTGCCCCCATCTCTCCAACAGGACTCAGGGTGGCTTACATATGGCACAAGGTGCCTAAAACAATTCATAAAATAAACAGACAGTACAATGCAAAATAAAACCACAAGTATATAAAATAACAATTTGCTTAATGATCTATTATATGAAAGATTTGAATCCTAGCCTCAGTTTCTATCCTTGAGGAGCATTATCACAAATAATGTACATTAGATCTCCCTGTTAATAGCCAGTGTATTTTTTGAAACCAGGATAAATTAGTAATAATAATAATAATAATAATAATAATAATAATAATAATAATAACTTTATTTATATCCTGCCTCATTTCCCCAAAGGGACTCAGGTGGCTCACAACACAAAAATATACATAATATCAAAAAAGCCTGTAAATCAAAAGCAAAATACAATAAATTAAGGATAAAACAATAGACATAGTTAAACATAGTTAAAACAGCTCGTGGCCGTTAGACCCATTTGTATAAATATCAAATCAGTATTCAAATCATGCCATGTTTATATGTTTCTCAAAGAAAGTTGGCAAAAATATTGGAAACGGAATGCTAGACTCTTAATATGGAACAGACTTCCATATAAATCTTATGAATCTATATGAAGATTAAGCATCATAATTAAGGAAGCAGGAGCAATCATTGTGTAAAGGAAGTCTGGTGGAAATTATCCTACAATCAAATACATATCTTTGATGTAAAACAAATTAAACTTTTTAACTTCCACTGAATTTAATAGGACAATTAGAATTTTTAAAATCTATTTCAGAAGGCTTAGGTTTCCCAGGGCTACATCACATTTTCTTGACAAGTGTGAGAATCATTCGTATTACACTAACAAACGTCATACACAGTATAATAACCATCTTAAGTACAGTGTTGTTTAATTTAGTTCCACACTGCACCTAATATGTTTCCATATTATGAATGTCCCTTTTCCTTAAATGACTCATAATAAAATAAATGCTGGAAGAAGAGAGAGAATAAGATTGGATTTAAATGATTTATTTCTGAGTGTAAAAATGCCATCCATTCACGGCAAGCATTAGCAAAAAGTGGAAGATTGTTGATTTTCCATTCCTCCTGAAACATTATGTGCTGCTAGTCTGAAAAGACATCTATATCTGCAAAACAAATTTTCAGGAGACACAATGGGAATTAGATCTCTAAGGGAGAAGAAAAATACACCTTTCCTCCTAATTGATACTCTGAACTCAAATGACAGATTATCATTTGAACACATTTTGAATGCATCTTGCATTGGGCCTATCCTGAGACTCTGAGGAAAACTTGAGGAATGTAAAATTGGGAAGGTATTAAAGATTGAAAATCTCTCTTCCCTTGTGTAATAAGGAACGGTAATTTGATCATATTGAGTTATTTCAGGTTCCAATTCTACATTAACCAAAATGTCAAAACTTGAATGATGAGCAAATGGCATGCCACACAAAGCATACAGGTTGCAACCAGATCTTTGTTTTTCCATTCAGTAATTATATGCACGGTGGGGCTTGTTGAGGACATACAATGTGATTTGGCATTGGAATCCATCTGTCCCACATGCAAATGCAACTATTATCCATTAGAATATCTACCATACAAATCTCTGAAAATTATAATAAAACCACAATAGTTCTGTTATGACATACCTGAATGAGATCCTGACAGAGAAGATAATAAAGATGACTGCTGAGTTGGACCGTCATATACCTCAACAACATCATGCAGTGATGTCTGGAAAAATACAAACTGCCCAAAAACCACTAAAGAAAAAAAGAGAAAAGAATAAAATAAAATGACAGAAGTAAATATAAAACAATCAACACTTTATTCCTGCATTATCCACCTTTCTACCATGTGAACAGCTAGATTAGTGACAACTGTCAGATTAACTGTTTGAAAGATATTCTGAGAGCCTTTATGGCTGAAGAACAAGGGATAAATATGTCAAATAAATAAATAAGATACTATTTTCATATAATAAGCTAGCTAAACATTTATGCTACTTCTACAGATGAAATAGAAGACCATGTTCTGGCAGAGATACACACAAGTATATTACATATACAGTAGAGTCTCATTTATCCAAGACTCGCTTATCCAAGTTTCTGGATTGTCTAAGGCATTTTTGTAGTCAATGTTTTCAATATATCATATTTTGGTGCTAAATTTGTAAATACAGTAATTACAACATAACATTACTGCGTACTGAACTACTTTTTATGTCAAATTTGTTGTATAACATGTATTAGAACAGATAAAATCCCAACTACAGATCTCATGGATTACGCAACTGACAAATTATATAAGAAGCTGCGGCCATCCTGTCTCCTGCGCCTTAAATGATCAAGTAAAAAAGAGTGCCAGACAAAGAATTTTGGACATAGAAGCACAGAAAGATATAGCTACTCTCAGTGGGGTCGCCAACCTAAAATGGCTGAGCCAATATAAATTTACCTTCCAAATTGCCAACTATCTAAAAAGCCAAATGCCAAAACACTTTAGGGAGGAATTTACTCGAGCTAGATTTGATCAGCTTGTTACAATGGTTAGATATGGGAGATTCAACAACATCCCTTATAACGAACGATTCTGTATCTGTGGAGCACCTGGAATTGAGGATTTAGCACATATATTATTTGACTGTAAATTGTATCAGAAGGTGAGATATTTGTTTCTTGGTCCATATATCAAAGGACAATGCACTGGGAATCACACATCAGAACAACGTACTTTATGTGCGGTCAAGATCCAAAAACAACATATAAAACGGCTCTGTACTTGAGCAAAACAATACGATTGAGATCCACATATGTAGGGCTGATTGGGGTAAACTGTAGGGGTGACAATGACATATAATGTACACACTCAGTTTTATTATATTTATTTATTGTATTGTTACAAGTGTTTTATTTAATATTTGTATAGAATGTAACCAGGTCTTTTCGAGCCTGGTTGTTTGGCTTGGTACTTTGATATGGCCTAAGGGCTAATCAATAAAAATGTCCGTAGGCTCGTATAACATGATGTTTTGGTGCTTAATTTGTAAAATCATAATCTAATTTGATGTTTAATAGGCTTTTCCTTAATCCCTCCTTATTATCCAAGATATTCGCTTATCCAAGGTCCTGCCGGCCCATTTAGCTTGGATAAGTGAGACTCTACTGTATACTAAAAAGGCATAAATGAAGATGGTCATTGAATAAATACTGTAGGGAAGTGTCCAGATTACCAATATTCCTACTACCTCCAGACACTATTAAACAAAGATACTATTGGAGTATGTGTTGTACCTAGCATGATATCAGTATTTCATACTGGAAAGAGACAGATGTGAACAAAGGTAGACAGCATTGCTTTATTAGGAATGTAAACTCCCATATATTTTTTTAGCTCTGTTACAAAAGTATTTCATTATTACTGATTAATTTATTGGATGTTTAATTAACTTCAAGGTGATTAATGTTTTCATCAACAGTGCCCCTTTGGATCTTAAATCAATTTTATCTTCAAGGTACATGATTACTATGCAGAAGGTCAAATGGGAAGGGAAAAGAAAAAAATAAAGAAAATAACTATACTGAGTCAATGAAATGTGGCTTCATTAACAATTGCTCTGCCCTGGTATGTAGTACAGAACTACAAAAGATTGTGTTCCCCCACCCTTCTTTGCTGTGGATAAAAGGTAACTGTGTGGAACTGGATCCAAAGTAAGGAGGAGAAGAAAAAAACAGAGCTTTGTAATGGGAAAGTGAAGGAAGGTCACCTGCAATCTTCAAATTAAAAGTATTTCTGAAAGATAAACCAGCAAAGGGGAAGCAACCTGACTATGCGAGATCTTCCAAAGTTAAAAAAGAGTACTAAACCAAGTACTAACACTCAATTCATCCTACAAAGATGGCCTGATTATTTTTCCAACATTATTAATATCAAATTTCTCCACCCACAAATAATAAGCCCTGCTCCACTCCTTGGCCCAGTATCTGCTATCACAGCCATTGAAGTAAAGTCAGCCATACAAAAAAAGAACGGAAAGACCACTTGCCCAGATCACATACCAGCTGAAATTTGGAAAATGCTCAAAGACTGTGGGACTAGCTTTCTAGCATCACTATTCAACAAAGGTCCCGACTACCAGTATAACCATAGCAATTTGGAAGGGTAAAGGAGATGTCTGCAATTGTTCAACATACCGCCCAATATGCCGATTCTGTCATGCAATGAAAGTATTTGAAAGAATACTTGATGAAAGGCGAAGAAGTCACACAGCCGTTACACCAAATCAGTGTGGCTTTGTCAGGGGGTGTGGCACAATAGATGCAATACATGTTGTCTGGTTACTCATAGAAAAACATTGGGGAAAGAAGAAACCACTGCACTTTGCATTCCTTGATCTCAAAAAAATTCCCTGATCTCATGGGTTCCCCAAAACATGATCTGGTAAGCACTATGATCACATGGAATACCAAAAGACTACATAACATGGCTAAAGCTATTATACAATAATAGAACAAGTATGGTCTGCTGCCCTGCAGTGATTTCATCACCTTTCAACATCACTGTTGGTGTGCATCAGGGATCGGCACTGCCCCAAATCATGTCAATCTATTACAGCAAAAATACTGAAGGTGACATACTGGTATGTTTGTATATTTGTAATACCAGAAAAACTTTGGGGATGGCCAATATTAATGTTGTTAATAATTGTGGTCTATAATCTTGCCATTCTACATATATCTGCAATTCTGGATATCACCTCAGGCTATAGAAAAAAGGGGCTGTAAATTAATTGTGCAAAACCAGTAAATATCTATAGCTCTTCTCATTACAACAAAATGATTTTCTAAAGATGGAAGGAGAAATACTGCTTTTAGCCAGGCAGACACTGGCAAGTTTGCCAGCTTTGGCTTGATGGAAGACAATGCCACTTCTTCATCTCTCAACTGAGAGGTGAAGGAGAAAGGGCTTGGGAAGGGAAGCTGCTGCTCCACCATCAGACCGAGGCAGGTGAGTTTGTTAGGTTCAGCCTGATGGAAGGGCACAGATACCTTTTGACATGTAAGTATAATGCACCATCAAATGTAATGCACATCTCAATTTTGGCTAAACAATTAAGCCCAAAAAGATGTGCATTACATTCAGGTAAATACGGTAATAGCCACTCCCTAAAGTACTTGACATCTAGAGAGTTTGGAGGTCATTTTGAAAGAGAGTGCCCCCTCCCTCCTTCTACCAAGTGGCAACAGAAAAGCTAAAAAAAAAACCCAGGAAGTTATTTTTTAAAAAATAATAGTGTATGTTATTTTATATTTATTTTTTCTCTTGTATTTTTTGTGGCACTGAGACAATATTCCTATAAAGTCAAAATAGGGCACTCCCACAGAGACTGTGTTTTTGCCATGAATGTACAGTATTATACATACAAATAGTCGTATATATGAAGAGGGAATCCCTTTCTTCTTTTTTCTCTTGAATAAAAAATGTAGCATCCTATTTGAATTGCTTTCTCTGCAGGAGTTTTCTTGATTTTAAAGTCAGTTTCTTTTCCATTATTTCTTTATTCCATTCTCATAAATATTCAATGTCTTCTGATTGCTTTCAGACACCAGTCTGATCTTTATCAGTTGCTATTATACAGTAGAGTATGTATAAATTGAAACTGGTAAAAATTACACTTTCTTTTTCATAACAGGTTACTTTTATAATCTGAGAACTTTTTTGCACGTGTATGAGGTTCATTCAATTGTTCACACATCAACTGTTTTAGAGCTCAGAATATTTCAAATATATAAAACAAATGTGCTATTCACAATTTTCTTGTGGGCAGTCTGAATGCATCAATGTGACCAAGAGGCTGACAGAATGATTAAAAGACACTTTTCTAAACGTCTATTACTGTAGATTTATTTTGGCATTGAGGAAATCATGGGAAATCCATAGTAAACATGGAGTCTTCATTAAAACTGTGAAAAGAAAATTAAAACCAAGAGAGGCATAATAGCAAAAAAACTATTGGGCAAGAAAAACGAATCAAGGATTGGGTAGTTTAGAGATTCTGATTGAAATGTCTAACCACCATCCAATCCCATGTAGAAAAGGAATTAGTTCATTTCTGAAAATATATGTTTTTGAAGAATTAATGATTATAGAAAAGAGAATTTAATTATGAAAGATACAAAAAAGGAACTAGCCAAGCAAATGACTACCCAATTAATATTTTGCCAAAAATTATTAACAGGAATAATAGTCAACTTATTCCGTCTCATCTAATTCCAAATTGTTGTTGCGTTGTCCTTCTCCTCCTTAAATTCACTTCCCTTTCTCCCAATGGAGGCCAAGGTAGCTAAGAACATATTTAATATTTAAAACAACAGAAATTGAAAAGTATACAAAAGCCAAATTAAAAGGATAAATATAACATTTAAAAACTATGGTAGAATCTATAGGTTAAAACGCCAACAATAATAAAATGTGTTAAATGACTATATGCAAATCTTTAATAACATATTTTTAAAAGCACTGCACGGCATTAAAAGGTCAACTCTAGACAATTCGTAAAAGTCTGTTGTCACATGTTTTGACCTTCTGACAGAAGGGGAGCAAGAATGGGCAATTCTGGTCTCTGGGGAGGGTTCTCCAAAATCTGGGAGCAGCCACTGAAAAAAAGCTTCTCCTTTGTTCCCACCAGACAGACCTGAAAATGTGGTGGGGCAGAGAGAAGGGCCTCTATCAATGATCCTAGAACTCTTAATATAAGAAGATATATTCCTTTCAATAACCAAATCATATAGGGCTTTATTAATTATGGATGTTTGTTCAGATTTGTATGCCATTATATAAGTTTGTTTGTCTTTGTGTAGTTTAATTTATTGATGTTAGGTTTAATTTACTGATGTTAGGTCTTAATATTATTTTCATATGTGGGGTTTTCTGGGATTTTAGGTCAGAATCTGTTTGTTTTATGGAGGCATTGAATGTTTGCTATTGTATGTTGGAATCCACCCTGAGTCCCCTTGGGGAGATAGGGGGAATACAAATAAAGTTTTATGTATGTATGTCTGTATGTATGTATGTATGTATGTATTTATTTATTATAGGTAAACTCTAGCAGTTTTAATTGTTTCTGGAAATGTACCAGTAGCCAATGCAGCTGTTGCAACAAGGGGTTTTATGCTGCCTCTAGTAGCCGCAGTTAACAATCTGGCTGCAGCTCTTCGGACTAACAACAGTTCCTGAGAACATTTTTAAAAGGTTGTCCCATGTAGACTGCATTACTGTAATCTAAATGGGATGTAATTTAGGTATCATTATGACTTTTCCAGAAAAGAATAGACGGTGATTACACCAATTTCTGACAATCAATTATTGAAAAGAAAGACAAATGTGCATATAGCATAGATTGGCTAAGAAAAGATTATTTGATTATTTCCCCCGCACACAAATCTTTAGTGATTAAATCACAACAGGCTTGAAACTGTAAGTCTAAAATTAATGCTTCCTGGATTGATTTTATTTGTTCTTAGTCAAGTTAATAGGAAATAAAATGGGATTTGCGATATAGTGTCAAGGTGGTGCTGTGATCTCTACATGGTACCAACTTGCTAGAATCACACAAGTAGCTGATCGAATAAGCAGTAGTTTCCCTAGTTGCAATTCACATGATTTCCTTTCACTGGCATGGTCATATAGTCAACCTGCTTACATAGCAATGATCCATTTACTTGATGCCCAGTTGGTTAGGTTTTCCTATAAGACTAACAGAAGGAAGAGTGAAGAAAAAAAATACAATATAGGATTGCAACAGCAGCAGTTGGGCTAGCCAATGACAGTGACTAAAATAAAAAGGTGGTCAATTTTCAAATCTGAACTTCTTTTTCTTCAAAAAAAATTATCTGTAAAAATCAAAATGGGGGTACATGTGTTGTAGTTCGCCTTCAAGATATGTAACTTAAAGAGTGTTAAGTCAACAAAAAGGTAGTCAGAGGTAGTTTTCCTTTTTGTGTTCTGTCTTACCTTAAGGACAAGGCTTCATGTTATTTCTTACTTGTTCAGAAGTGGTTCACATTTTGTCTTTTTCTAAAGTTGAAAGAGTGGAACTTGCTCGAAATTACCCAGTAAGTTTCCACTGGGATTTGAGCACTGGTTTTCAGAGTTGTAGTCCAACACCACACTGGTTTGCCAATATATTGTGATAAACTATGAAAGTGTATGTGTGTGTGTATGTATGTACACACACACACACACACACACACACACACACACAAAAGATTCTGGAGAAGGAAAAGAAACTTCAGAAACACTAAATTAAATTAAATCAAAGATTTTTGAAATGTCAGGGGACGTCTTTGGAGAAAGAGGACAATATTATACTACTGCATTTTACGTTTTCAAAAGGCTAGATGAGATGAAAAGCAATGAACTGGGGAGGGCTCCATTTCTAAGCATTGCGATATTGAATATTTTCAAGAGATACATTAGCATAGGAGAGATTTTGTTTCCTGAAAGTATTCATGGTAATTAGATGCAGATCATCAACTTGGCAAAACTGTGCCTAGTTTGCCCATATAGTCAAGACCACCTTACTTTGACAAACATTTCATCCTTTCAAAGTCAATGCGCTATGCTCATTATTATATCACTCCAGTAGTCTGATCCAAAACCTGAAACATTTATGGAGAGTGAAATAATCCATTACTACAGAATATAATAGAATAATTTTATTGTCACTGCACAACAAAATTAAATGCTTTTCCCAGCACAAATCACAAAAACAACACACACATCCTCCCACACTCCAACCACCACTGCACAGCCCTCAATGCCACATCAATGCAAAACCATGGAGTTCAATATAGTTACAAGCTCTAGTATAAAAGTTATATCTCAGTCTGTTTGTCTTTGTCCACCTTTGGAATGCTTCTTTCCATTTAAGCACTGCCAGTGAAAAATAGGTAGTTAAGGCTATTTAATAAAATATCTTAAAAGTTAAAAATAAATACATGAAAATAAGGTGCAAATTCTAATGTAATTCTGGCATCAATACTATTATCTTCCAGTATTTAGAGTAAAATTGGAAGCGGTTAATCTGACCTCCTCAAGGAAAGCATCACAAGCTTCTGTGATTATCTGGAAGGTTTGATGAAAACAAATGGCAGATGAGATCTTATGATAAAAGGACCTTGAAAGGAATTGGTATCCGTAACAGATAATGTTGGTCCTTTGTAACTTTGCTCTAGATCTTGGCTCTGCTGGTCCTAGGTTAGAATTATGGACTCTGAATTTGGTTCCTGTTTCAGATCCTGTTGTATCCTATATCCTTGACTGCTGGACTGACTTCCTGGCTTGATTTATGGACTTAGACTTAAAACTATTTCCTGACTATCTGGCTTGACTTTGGAACTCTGACTTCACCTCTAGATTCTTGGCCTTTGATTTGTGAAGTCTGAGAAATGAACTCCTGGCATCTGACTATTAAAGTGAAAACTTGGCTACTGTTTGTTCTTATTCCTGACCTGGCTCTGTAGTATTCTGCTTCCCTACATTAATTGGACTTTTGAGCTTGGCAGTGTTACTCATCTATGTGCTACACATTTTTCTTTACAATTATTATGTTCTTGGCTTACACTGTGTCCCTTTAAATAAATCTCGGCCCTTGATCCCAGGAGGGCCTAGAACATGACTACCTAATGAACATACACATCCAAATTGACCATGATGTCATATTTAAAAAGTGTATTGCACTAAGTGTCAAACATACCAAAGATAATAATGCCAAAATTCTTACTTCAACACATACCTATATTTGTTCCAACTTATGTGAGAGAAGGAAATTACAAACCTTGAGATAAGTATCATATTAATGTACACTGCAGACGATATCACGTTAGAGTTGTAAAGTGTGGGTCCCCATTTACTTATCACATGGTTTGCTTCTGCAGAATTCTGGGAAATGTAGTTTAGGGTGGAGCCTTTGAAATTCTCAGCCAGAGAGGTTCTCAGCTTCCCTAGAAGCATAGGACCTCTCTGGATTAATATAAAAATATATAAATGAATATGAATGAAATTCTCATTTTCATGTGAGGTGCAAAAATGAGAGCATGACAAGAACTAAAATGCTTCTCTACCACTAGCCTGACTCTACCCTCCACACTCAGTGAAAATAAAATTGCATTACTGAAGGGACTGTTATTCTTTTTTCAAGAACTAAGAGCTATATTTATCACAAGCAGAAGGAGCTGAGTTTATCCACATGTGCTCTGATCATTATAATAATAGAAACATATGGAAACCATTTTGGCCTAATGAGAGAACATCTGGGCCAACATGAGGGAGCCTTGTCTATGTCATTTCATGGACACTCACCCATATGTACGTATTGAAAACAGATTTCTACCACTAAGCCCAATTGACAGGAAAATAGAAAACTGAAATTCCAAACTCAAACTGGGGACTTTGTCAGAGAAGAATAAAAACAGACACTAGCCAGAATTTGGGGTGGGGGGAACATCACGGGATGAGGCAATTAAATAAACAAGGACAGACAAGGAACAAAAGGTAACAGTAACAAGATATGAATCTTGAATTCAATACTTCAGTGACTTCTGTATAGGGACAAAGAGAAGTGCTATAATAACCAACGCAATGAATTTGAAGAGGGGAAAAACCTAAAAAGCAGAAGAGGAGACTCCACTATAAGAACCAAGAAACTCAGGGAAAATTCAAACCAAGAGTATATACTCAATGAAGCAATAGACAAGACTAGAAATGGTCAACATACAGCCCAATTTCTAGGAAAAGGGACTATAGTAACAATTTTATTATTGCAATGATCTACCATGCAAGCAAGATTATACTTAAGATGTTACAACAAAAGCTGTTACCATATACGAGTATGGCATGAGAAAAACCATATGCTTAGCTTGTTTTTTAAAAGGTACAGGTACTAAGGATCATATTGTAAACATGTATTTGGTAACGGAATGCACTTATGCATTTCAGCATCTGCACAACCTTTTGTGTAGATCATGAAAAATTATGGATCACTCTATACTTAGTAGGTGTATAACATCTGATCATTTTACTCTTTACAGATATCATTCTCAGGACAAGACATAGTTTTTCATTGGCGAGGAAAGGTTTACCTTCCAGTAAATTACCAGCCATTAAGCAATCTAACTTTTGGATTGTCTTTATGGTTTATGTTTTTATCGGAACAAAAAACTGAGGAAGCTGTCAAGTATTAACACTTGACCTCAACTGGAACCACATAAGGTTGTTCCTCCTCCCTCCGTACAGATTAAATAGGTTCTACATCAAATAAAGCAGTTTTTATTCAAAATAGCTTTCTGTTCTAGTCTCATTATTCCATAGCTAGTCATCAGAAGATGATGTTTTGTGAAGCAGAAGACAATTGGAAAACAAAAACACCACATCATAGCTGGATTAACTCAAATGAGAAAACCACAGTCCAGTTGATGACTGGGGTTCCATTTAAAGGGTTGCCAAAAGTCAAAATCAACTGAATGGCAAATGACAACAGAAATGACGTTATGGTACAGTGATACCTGAAGTTAGAGTTTTGGCAGCAGTGGCATTTCTAGCATAGTTTTCAAAAGAAAGAAAAAAGATGCATACTTCATCTTTGCTATAAATATTTATTTCAAAAGCAGCACCGAACAATCTCTTTCAAAAGTCACTTCATACTGATTTCTTCCTACACATCTGCTCACTTGGCACGCAAGCAAAGCCCTGAACAAAGTACTTCCCAGCTGTGAGTAACGATCTTGTTGCATAAGAGATGCCAGTTCTTTCCCCTGTAAACTTGAGATTTGAAGGTGATGTGAAGGGGCTTTTACATTAGTCAGCACCTAAAAGAGGAGACGATGACCTTGAACTAAAATGTAAGATATGGTGCCTCCTGTATTCAAAATATGGTCCCACTGACTATCCTATTAGTCAGGGTAATTGGTGTTCAAGTTTATGAAAAACAAGTATGCATTGAACTATATGAAACCATGCTATGAATTAGCTTTCAGTAACGGAAAGGCACCAAATCATTAACAAAAGGACCACATTACAATTGGATTAAAATATTCAAATGTTTCAACCCACCAGGCAGACAGCGGTTAATCCTGACTGATTGACTACATTTATAAGCTCAAAGCATATATAAAGAAAACGTATAACCCTTTTAAACAGCACACTGCAGTTACTAGATGTGTTTTTAATGAAATTATATTTCCAGACAGTATTCACAAGCAAAATATTTACTCCTTGGACACTCCATGCATCAGATCAGGTAATTATTACACATCCTCGCCTATCTCACAAGTATTCCAATCCATTTAATTTTACATTATCCCAAAGCATTATTAAAGATTGCTTTACTTTAATGTGTGCTCAGATCCACCAATCTCTCCTATCTCCTATCCCTCTGCTGATGTAAAGTCTTTCCCTTCACCATTGCAATCTAAAGTAAGCCTAAATGGTAGAGGTCACATTTATTGTTTATTGTCACTCTGTGTTAGTAACCTTATGCAGTGCAAAGATTTAGCATCATTAAGCTTTTGGAAGAACATCTTTCTGTCACCACAATGTTATGCTTTGTGATCGTATGCACGAGATAAGTGTGTATTCACAATCCCTTTCTGGAGAATATATGAAAATACAGTAGAGTCTCACTTATCCAACACTCGCTTATCCAACGTTCTGGATTATCCAACACATTTTTGTAGTCGATGTTTTCAATATATCGTGATATTTTGGTGCTAAATTCATAAATACAGCAATTACTACATAGCATTACTGCATATTGAACTACTTTTTCTGCCAAATTTGTTGTCTAACATGATGTTTTGGTGCTTCATTTGTAAAATCATAACCTAATTTGATGTTTAATAGGCTTTTCCTTAATCTCTCCTTATTATCCAACATATCCGCTTATCCAACGTTTATGTTGGATAAGTGAGACTCTACTGTAGTAGCTTTAACCAAGCAGTGCAGTGTTACCATCAATAATAAGAAAACAAGATAAACCAACTGAGGAAAGTAACATTTCTTTTATTTGTGTGCGTGTCTCTCTCTCATACACACCCCATCTTCAAATAGACACATTGTGTATTTTTCTAATGAATTGATGTTCCATACAGTAACATTGAGGAAGAAGGAAAGGAAAAACAGAGACTACTGTAACATTACCTGTAAAACTGAAGCATCATTTGTCTTGCATATTACAGCCATTCAATTTTGTCACTTAATCAGCAATCTGTACCTGAGTTTTTACTTTTTCAAATAAGATGTACATTTTAAAGTGAAACTGACATTGCCAAAGTAACTGCCGAATGACATGGCTTTTAAACTGTCTGAATATCCCACATTCTGTGGACTGTCTAGCGGGGATAACGTGCATTGACAATATGGTTTGGTTGCTTTTGCTCAACTGGCAGAACATATTTTTGCTTGCAATTTTTGGAATATGCTATAGTCAATCATTTATGGTCTCTTCACCAAGAAATTGTTTGTGGCCTATTGACGTTATTCCTTACAGATTCAGTTTTATGTTGGCTTCCAGTCTGTGACAGAAGAGATCAAACAGGGAAATAACTCACATGCCAAAATCTTCAGCAGCAACAGAATGTTGTGGAAAATGGGATTCCTCTGTGGTGGTTTAGTAATTTGAAATGTGTTATGACATTCTTGTGAGTGACACTCCAGGCTTTCAGGAAAACAAATAAAACAAGATACTATATACTTAGAATGTACTAACAGGATTTAGATTACAGATACCTGAATCCCTGCCTTGACATGTGCTCCACATTCAAAAACAAAATAAAGAAAATCAAGCACTGGGACAAAATTTGCCTCTTCCTCGTTGAAAGCAAGCTAAAATATACCCCCATAATGGCAGTAAGAGTTGACTCAGGAAGCATCTAGAATGTAGAATTAATGCAAATTGATATCACTTTAACTATAATGGCTCAATGCTATGGAACTCTGGGAGTTGAAGTTTGATGAGACCCCCCCCCCCCCCACACACACACACACACTCTTTGGCAGAGAAGGCAAAAGACCTTGTAAAATTGTAAAACTGGACATCCTACTCCAATGTTGAGAATGTTGGCACTTTGTTCTCTTCGCCCCAAAGGCACTACATAATATTTTATTGCACTTTTGTACTAATTGTCCTCCCATATTACTCTATTCTCCAAACTTGTAGTTTTTATCTCATTACCTCATGTTTTAAAACTGGTTTTATTGCTATTGTATTGCATATGGTTTTATGTCTGGTTTTATTGTATTTCACTTATTTGACTGCTGTTTTTACCTGTTTTACTTTGCTCTATTGTTCTCAGGCTTTTGCCCTGTGTTAGCTGCCCCAAGTCCCTTCAGGGAAATGGTGGCAGGATAGCAAAATAGTTAATAATAATAATAATAATAATAATAATAATAATAATAATAATATTAAAATTACAACTCCCACAATTTATTTATTTATTTACCATATTTATATCCTGCCTTTCTCTACCCCGAGGGGGACTCAAGGCAGCTTACAAACAGAACTTATAAAGTGCCTTGGGCATAAAACACTGACATGAAATAGAATTATAAAAATTTAAAACAAACATAAACATAATTAAAATACATTCCAATATGAGACACGTCATCCAAAAGCAGGGTCAAAATCAGTTCCAAAAATTACATAATTTCATAGCATTGAGCCACAGCAGTTAAAGTATGGTAGAAGACAGTGTAGATGCACCCTCACAATTATGTTCTTCAAGCAGTACATAAAAATAAATGTAAGGATCAGAGAGTGAGTGGAATGAAAGATAGAAAGGTGGGAATTAAAGATGTCAGTTGGCCTCCACAATGATGGAAAGGTGTCAATAGTAGCACAAAAAGGGAAAATAAGCTAACTGCCAGTTAGTATTTTATTTAATGTTATAAAAATTCTAATGTGACGTATCCATATCTTGACTATATTAAATAGAGCAATAGTGTGCAAACAGGCAGCACTCAAGCTATGCTCAGCTGCCATTCAAAGCCTATACATACATAAATACATTCATACATACACACACACGCACACAACCTAATGGATTATCTATCAATCTGAATTCAGAATAAACAAATGAGCACATTTCTGCAGCTCTCTGCTTGTGTGCTGTATTTTGATTCACAAATTACATCTTGCAACTCAGCAAAGACAGAGAGAGGGAGAAGGAGGGAGGGAGAGAGAGAGAGATGGAGATTAAGCAACCACCACTTAATTTTAATCAGAAAAGGATGGTGGTGTTAAACAATTAGCGATCATTGTGCCCTTCTGCAGGATCAGTGGGAGAATGTCAGAGATGACTAGTCTTCCATGTTTACAAAAGGTTCTGCCTATGGCATGCTGTGTGCTTTTGTGAATCATTTATCTTCTAGCCTATACCCGTCACTGTATGAAATATTGAAACTGTGATTCTGCATGACAGGATAATGAAACATTGAAAAGGGGCTATATCGCACTGATTTCTCCACAGAAAGTGGGCAGTGAAAAGATGAAAACCTAAATGTGAAATTGCTTTTATTTCTACCCCATAAAAGGTTCATCAGCCTAATAAAGCAATTGAAAGATCTGTTTGTTCCTATATGCTCAATAAAATATTGTCACTATCATGTTGTTTTTATTTCACAGATTTTTCTCCGTCAAATCAGGATTAATTTTAGAATTGACATTTACTATAGCAACCTACTTATTCAGGGGAAAAAGGCCATAAACATAAGTAGACTTTTTGTGTGGAATCATGAGTTCCAGCCATAGCATATTATGTATTCTTGTAATTACACAAAAATGGCTTTGACCATCAAAGGAAAGACAGCAAAGTGAGGAAGGGGAGTCTAGTAAGAGAGTTCCCAAAAATAGGAGCAGTCACATGTCTATGTGGGTGATGGAATATGGAGGCTGTTCCTTATCTTTCACTAAAAGGGTCCCGAGGTGTACAGCAAACTGTCATATGCAAGGAGCAAGCATCAGTTTAGTCCCTTTTCCCCACCAGGCAAGCCATAAGGTGCTTACCTATTGTTGCAAGTGTCACAGGAAGAACAAAATGCCATCAGCTCTCAGGACAATAAAATCAAATGTTAGGATGCTCTTCTTAATCATAGAATCATAGAGTTGGAAAAGACCACATGGACCATCCAGTCCAAACCCCTGTCATGTAAGAAAAGCACAATCAAAGCAACCCCAACAGATGACCATCCAGCCTCTGTTTAAATGCCTCCAAGGAAGAAGTTTCCACCACATTCCGAGGCAGAGGGTTCCACTGCTGAACAGCTCTTATGGTCAGGAAATTCTTCCTAAAGATGTGCAAGAATCACAGAAGGTGATTCAACCCTCTGTGTACAGCATTCTGTATATCTCTGTTAAGCATCTTCCAGTCTCTATCAAGACACTAGGGATCTCTTAACCATTTCAAATTTGGCATGATGACATGGCCAGCCAAACCAACTTAATGGTATGGAATTCATGCAGCACCTGCAAAATGAGGACCTTGCCCTTGGGAAAACTCAAGTCCTTTACCCCATGATGAATGACTAAAACAGATGGGTGAGAGAATGTCTGTTTTCCTAAGCCATCCCACTGTGGCACATAAAGAATATAATTAAAATATAATAAAGTTATATTTTTTAAAAAATACAAATAAGTATCCTTGAGCAAATCAAGCCTGAACTTTTTCAAAAAGCCAAGATGACTGAACTTAGACTGTTGTACTTTAGCTAAATCATGAGAAGACATGACTACTTTCACTTCGATGATAGATTTGGACAAAACAATTATTAAACAAATCAGCAGATTGAAGACCTCTACTTACACATCCTACATCAGGGGTCCTCAAACTTTTTAAGTAGACTGCCAGTTCATGGTCCCTCAGACTGTTGGGGGCCTGGGCTATGATGAAATAGTCCAAAATTAGGATTGTTGTTGTTGTGTGCCTTCAAGTCATTTCAGGTCAACCCTAAGTCTAAAATTTAAGACAGGGGCCAGATAAATGACCTTGGAGGGCCGCATCCGGCCCACGGGCCTTAGTTTGGGGACCTCTGTCCTACATTCTCCCCTAAGTGTTTATGTTATGATGCCTTCCCTCTCTCCATTTAATACACTGATGCTGTTTCTTTTTGTCCTTTGCATTGTACTTTGGTTATGAGACTCATTCTCCCTCCATTATTTTCTTAGCATATAAAAGAGTGAAAATCCAAATATGGGAAGTCAATACAGCAGCCTGGAAAGTGTGAAATGGTTAGAGGAAAATGAAACTCATCTCATCAACAGAAAATGTAAGATGTGCAAAAATTATTACTGGCCATCCCTGAAAAATAAGCTAAAAACATTCTCTCTAACAAATTTAGAATTTCCTGAAATCCCTTTGATATAGTAATAACATTCCGAAATGTCAATTATATGGAGTAATATAAACATTTGTACAGAGAATTATCAGTGCCTGAATATCTGGAAATACACACTATTGAAATAAATGTTATCTCTCAGACTTTGGCAAACTACAGTCATGTATTCTACATCAATCCCCTAGCCAATGAAGCTAATAGCACTTTAAAGCACAACTATTTCAACTTGTTTACAAATCTCCTGCATGGCTGGCTGAAAGCAATAAAAATTCATGTCATAAAATTAGATGGATTTTCTGTTCACCAACAGATAATTTCCTTAGTTTCAAGGCAACTAGCATCAAGTACCATTTATACACCTTCTCATTCACTCACAAAATATGGATACATTTGGCAGAATACAGCATTTAAAACTAGTGATCTCCAAGTTATTCCCCCCAAAAGGTCATGAGTCATCCTTGATTTTTTTTTTGGGGGGGGGGGGTTCTCTTGGTTTCCTCAGAGACTGAGAGTATGTGACTTGCCCAGGGTGACTCAGTGGTTTCCATGACTGAAATCCTGGTCTCCTGAATTCTATTCCAATGCTCAAACCACTACATCATTCTGTTTCCCAGTGATTCAACCATGTCCTCACAACAGATCAGCCCACAATGCTTTTTTTATGTTTTCACTTCTTCTTAAAAAGACATATTGTTGCTCACTCTGGAAAATATCAAACCAAAGGATGTGATATTAAATGTTTAATCAGGGAATGAAACAATTAAAGAAGTAAACCTTCTTGTTTCTGTCATGTCTACTTTATTTTAAGGAGCTAATAAAGAGTTACTACAATTTCTATGGAACTGAAACTTAATTGGAAGAGAAATCAACTACTTTTCCAGATACTGCTTGAATGAATTTCCCAGCCACTCTATCCAGCATA
Organism: Anolis carolinensis; assembly: GCF_035594765.1. Lineage (NCBI taxonomy): Eukaryota > Metazoa > Chordata > Lepidosauria > Squamata > Anolidae > Anolis > Anolis carolinensis. The sequence goes on along the minus strand of NC_085844.1, from coordinate 22,304,165 downwards.
TTCAGTGATGAACTGCAGTCCATAATCATCTGAATGGCTACATGATTTTAACTCAAAATTTAGAAGCAAAGAGATAACACCTGTATCAAAGACCAAGCCAAACTATTATTCTAATATAGGTCTGTGTCCCAAAACCTGACTGCTTCACACACATTTGTCTACATAAAATTCACTACATTATCTCCTATTGAAAGTGTTTTTGAAATTTGGTGGAACAATCCAAAAGCTGCTTAACCAAAGCTTCATGTGCATGGCAAGAAAGGACAAGTCATTCTTATACTTTACTAAATATTACAGAGGAACATTCATTGACTAAATCAGAAATGTATAAGTCAGAGGCTTAGAATCAGAGATACACCATCCAATATGACTTTTCAAATCTATAATTATAACCAGTCCCACCTAATGCTTCTGTAAATATTATTAACAAAAAGGGGGATCTGGAATTATAAGACACAAATACCAAAAGGAATCCTAGGGAGACCTCTTCAGTCTCTAGGCCATCAGTCATCTCATTTAGAGATATCTACAAGAATGAAAAAGTTGGAAATTCTCTGTACATCCATCTTACTATAGAAGCTTCTCTGATATAAAACATCAGAAACATAAGTTTAGATTTGTCTAACTTGCTTATGATGATCATTCTTACTAGTCCAATTAGAATTTTCTTCTAAAAACATAATTCAGTGGTAAATTGAACAGTAATTGTCAGTTCTTGAAACATTCCCCTAATCTCCACACACTGAAGTTCATCTGTTATTGGGGGGGGGGGGGTACACTTTTAAAATACAGCCTGTATTTTCCTTGTTACTACAAAGTAAAACATGAAAAAGTTACTTCACTTATTGTTTCATAAGTATGTATAAACAAAATGTTCTAATGTGTTTGACCAAGCAAACATAAACACTGATTGTTCTTAGCTAGTTAGTGTGACCCCAGTATGCTCAAAATGAACACTATACATGTTTTCTGTGATTTTATACCATGTGGTATCAAAAACAAAGGAATAATTAAAGGAGTATGTTCCACAACAAATAAACAAGATGTCCAAAGGAGATGTCCCACTAACATCCATTGGATTTGTTGGCATGTAAATGGTGAACTTCCCACCAACAGTGTGCAGTTTCCTCAATAGATTAAGTATAAAATAAAACAGCATGGAATAAACCATTTTCAGCTGAAAGATTTTCAAGATCTTTTGAAAATCTTATCCAATATACTGTTATATTGAAGTGCACGACTAAAAAGCAAAACAGAATAGCAAACTGGTGTTTGAACATGAAAATAGCATTCATAGTTTGTAATATCAGTTTCAAATACATTATATATACTTATTAAAATAAATACCAGATCCAAGTAACACTATGAAACCATTAACTGTCAAGTTAGTAAAATACTTGTGAATAAAACAAATACTACTCACCAAATTCCTTCGGTACTGCAATAGAGTAAATGCAGTTGTGTCCTATGCTGTAGTTTTTAGGGTAGTTTGGGGATAAAACTGTGCCTTCAGAACCTGTAGAACGACTTCCACAAGGTGCTAGGGAAAAATGGAATATTTTTAAATAATTTAATACTGAAAAACAGAATTATGTATGTAAATATGATTTAGATCAGTGGTTCTCAAACTTATTTGGCCTGCCGCCCCCTCTCCAGAAAAAAATATGACTCAGCACCCTCTGGAAAGGGGGGTGTGGCTTTGAGGGGGTGGGCGTGGCTCCTGCTCAAGAGGGCAGGGCTGAGCCTCTACCCTAGTCCAAGATGCAGGGCTATGAGGGGAAGTGGGCGGGGCCACAAATGGGCAGCCAGGGCTGGAATGGGCGGAGTTATGAGCTCTGAGGCAGGGCTGAGCTTCTATTCTCGTCCTGTGGTGCCTGCCAGGACACAGGGGGCAGGGCTAGAGGAGGAGGCGGGGCCTCTTCCCAAGTGCCTGACGGGACTGAACCTCTATGTTCTAACAAGTGCCTCACTGGGGAATAATCATGTCAATTGCACAAACTATTTTCTCATTCCAGATGTGAACCACAATTCAGAAATCTTCCCAGATCAACCAGTATCTTGACTGGATTGTCTCAATTGTCTTTTCTGAGTTGCTCTTGCGTACATGCTTTTTACTATGCTTTCCTCCTAACGAGTGACTATGTTCAGTTTAACGATATATGTAAATGTGTATTCTTTATGAGTCTAGTATAGAGCAAGTTTGATTAATGCTTTAAATGTTCTTAAGTTTAATACATTGCTTGTAACTCCTTTTTTACTCAGTGGTCATAGGTGATATCTCCCCATCATACACAAAACCTTAAATTAGAAGAAGGAGGAGGAGGAGGAGGAGAAGAAGAAGAAGAAGAAGAAGAGCTTTTGCTTTTGTTCTGAAATTTGACTATAGTTATTATTGGAATTCTTCTCACCATGAAATAGCTTTCTGCTATGTGAGCAATAAAGTGCTAGCTTGTAAACGATAGATATCAGTTACATGAAAGGTAAATCTTATGTAATACTGTCAGAAGGAAGTACACTTGTCAAATTGACCAAAGAATACTTATGATCTTTTGTCTTATGAAAAGTTTAATCAGCACGTATTCTACTTTTTATGTTGTACTTTGTAACAGTATCATCAAATACCAAAATGGTTTGGTGTATTAGCCTGATTTATCTTTGAATTTATTCATATTATAATTAGGTTGTGTACCTGGTTCACATCCCACATCTACATTTAGAGAGGCTTCAAGGGTACCTGAAATAATAGCCAAAAGCAAATAGGACCTAATACAGAAATTCACTGAAGAAATGTTGTATAGCTTTCCTTCTATCTTCCATTAGCTTAATTAAAAAACACTGAATTTAAACAAATACTCATGCAATGTAAAAAATAATGTTTGAATATTTTGGGATAATTGTACAGATCATGCAATGTACATTCATGTAACACAATGTACAGATTATTCAGCCTAGGGATATGAAAATCCACCAGACTTATTCATATTATTTCCCAGAAACTCAATGGGATAGTCATTTCTTCAGTATCATGTTACAAGATACTGAAGAAATGTAAGTATTTTGTGTGCAAATATATTCCCAAATATTTTGGGTGAAATCACATATGCTTTCCCAATGAATGCATTTTTACACAATTTACCATTGATTAAAACATATTTGCATTACAGAAAGGATCTAGAACACATTGCTTCTAACACCAGGTGATGCACTGTTTTTACACATTACTTCTGAAATATAACCTTTAAACCTTTGTTTTTATTCCAAAATTATGAGCTACAGATCATTGTTGTACAAATGCTTTTTAGAATTAGAATCCCAAAATCATGGAGTGGACAGGCTATGCTTAATGTCAGGAGTGCTCATTTCTTCTAATAAACTCTTCAGAACACTTTGGAAAAGCATCTGAAAGCAACATAGTTTTTTTTTTCAAAAGAAAGAAAGAAAGAGACTTCTTTATCATGAAAGGCAGCTACGGTAATCAAACAAACAAAAAACTGAATGAAAATAAACTTGCTTAGCAGGCAGGAGCAATGGTAGCTCAAGATGTGAAAATTTCTAAAGGGCTTTCTGGGAAGTACATACATCTGGAAGACTCCAATGCAGCAAGAGAATAGCTACGTCTGCACTTTTAAGATATGCACAGCCACCCCATTACTTCATTGAAGTTCTGCATTAGTAATATTTTAAACATTTTTAAAATCCCTGAACAGTGGCAGACAAAACATACAAACCAAGCACTGATGCTTTGAAAGGAAGGCAGAGAACTGGCCAAGGAAGGAGGGGCATTCTAAACTTCTAGCTCCTAATAACAAAACTGTTGCAAACATTCATTTTGTAGGTAGATATGTCTTTGGGCATTTCTTGTTTAACAGAAAATTCAATACAAGAGGCACAATTAACTTGGAAATATTAGGGATAGATCGCTATAGCACAAAACATGAAGTTTAACTAATTTATCTAGCTTTTATCATGGTGTTTTGCATATTACTCCTTGGAATGGAAAGAACTGAATGGATGTGCTGGTCTCTCACTCACAGCCTGTAATAAGATAGTGAGGGAAAAAGCAAGACCCCATGGAAAGAAAATGAATCCCACTTACTATAAGAAGAAATGCAGTCATTAAAAAATCAATGCAACACCGTTTGCTTCCTCCCACAAATCATAATGTTACCCTCTCCCCAAGTCTTACCATGGCAGCTTGGTAAAGCTCTGTTCCATCCAGGTCTTCCATCATCTCCCATGATACATGTGAGTGTAGAGTAACCTTGAAGAATGTAGCCAGCATCACAATAATATGTGACTGTTGACCCCAATTTATAATCCATTCCAAGTCTTGTGCCATTCATTATGTTCCCAGGATCGAAGCAGGACTCACGAAGTTTGGCTACAATTGGGGGGAAAAACTCGTTATATGGATTTTTCTACCTATCTGCTAAGGTAATTTTACTCTTAACACGCAGTTTATAGATAGGACCATTTAGTGTGATTGTAATTGTAATTCATAGATAATTGGCATATCAGCAAAAATGACTGTAAAGAGCCTTTTTAAAAGTATTCCGGTAGATACATGGGGCTGGATATTATGTAAAAATAATTGGGAAACACAGAGTGTCACAATTTACTTGATGGTGATGGTAACATGTGAAATGTATATGTTCATTGTATTTATCCTGCCTCATTTTATATACCTTAGGGTAATAATTGTTTTCTTTTATGTTGATCTGTGACCATAATGAATTACTGATTGATATTGTAATGTATCTTTAGTAGCCCATCTCTAAGAGTTTCTGCAAACTAGTTAAACCTTGGTGAATAATTGTGCTTCTTTCTAATCACCAAATGTCTATTATCATAATCAACACCTGTTATTATTCCCTATTCTTTATTGAATCTTTTTTATTTTTATTGAAATCTCATTGAATGTCTCTCCAAATCTAATCAGAGCAGTCAGGATGGAGTGCTTAAACTTGCTTTCATGCTACTTTCCCAGTTAAAATTACAGGACCCTACAATATTTTCCAAATCAAAGGGTCCTTGTTTCTTTTCCAGTAAGAAGAGAAAAGCAACTACAGAACTGGTTTTAATTAGAAGTAGAATTATATGAAAGAAGTTTGCTTCCCCATCCTTCATTCACAGCCACTTAAAGCTGCATTCCAGTTTATAACAGGCATTGAGAGATTAATTGTATGCCTCCTAGTGACTACAGATTTGACCAAACCCATATGGGTTGGCTTATACACAGTTAAGTCAATCCTATGTCTGTTTTTCGCTCCTGCAGAGTTTCCTTCCTGCGCAACTACCAAGGGCCCTAACAAATACCATAGAGCTGCTGAAGCCTCCTCCCATGGCCATCTGTGACTGGAAGACAGTGAGAGGGTGAATATCAGAAGCACCTGGCTATGTCTCTGTAGCCAAATACAAAATTATTGTCGCATACACTAAGACCTCTGATGGAACACTACAGTCTTTGGCAAATGAAGTAATCATTTCATGTCTGCTATGGGCACACAACCAGATGCTTCCTATAGGTATGGATGGCTGGGAGAGGGCTTGTGAGGCCACACTGGGCTATCTACATATGATAACCTTGTGTATCTGTGTTACTTTTTCAGACTCTAGGTAGATACTTAAATATCTGATTTTTTTCCCGTTCAAACAACAATTATTCCACCACAGGGGCAATTAAATAAAAGTGAAGGACAACATTGGGTATTTCTCACTGTTATATCTCCTTTTTCTATCAATATAATTTTTTTTTTTGCCCAAGATGACATTCAGTTATATCAGGCTTTCCTTTAGATCAGAATGACACATCCCTGGCATGTTTATTATTAGATTAAAGCCATATGGTTTATTAAGATTAAGAATCTCCATGTTATTTTATACCATGTGACAAGACAATAGCTTCCACTCAGGCAAAATAGAGTATTATAACAAAATGAACAAAATGATAGAAACCTTGACTTCATGCAGAAACTTTAAGAAGCTGTGTTGGATGCAATGATGATGATGATGATGTTCAAGCTATGCAAGATGTCCAAAGCATTTACCTTTATACTCCAGATGGAAACCAGTAAAACTAACAGATCCATCACTTCGAAATGCCAGGTGCATTGAGTTTGAACTACTTTCTATCCTTTCTGGTAGCTTGCTATCTTGAAAGCTCCCAATCAGTGCACTATTACTATCTGGCCCATCGTAGATATAGAGAAAGTCATAGTTTGGTTCTATACTGAAGCTGGAAAAGTATTTAAAACAAGACAAATGTCAGATAATACTATAATTAACCAATGTATATACCAAGAAAAGCCTGCTAGCTCCTAAAACCATTATTATTTTAATAGATAGTTAAATGATTGATAGACGATTGATATAAACATAGTTTTACAGTAGACTTTCTTTTTATCAATTACAAGTCAAAAGCATGTTTTTGTTGGAAAAAATACATGACAATGTAAAACATTTTTTGTGGATTACCATACTTCTGTGCATATTTTAGCACTGTGTTTACATGTACTTGATTTCCTGTAAGGTTCTTGTTTGCATTCACATTCACAAATATTCTTATATAATATTCATTATAGTATGAACAATATATTTGCTTTTTTAACTCTCTGACATAATTTAAGGCACTGAATTGTGATAGAGGATTTGAACAAACACCATTTAATATCCAGGATAGCACCTACTCACCTGAGCCTTATTAGAATGCAAATATATGGCTTACAAAAATGGTTCTTAATATGCCTCTGACATTTCCATTAAATCTCATGTCCTGTAAAAGCTGTAAAATCTCTTGGATTTTAGTTACGGGTCAACAACATATTACCCCATATTGATTATCCTATACATCAGACAACCTTTATGGGCTTGGTTGCATGATGCTACAACTCCATGTATTCCTAGTTTAAATTATGAAACTGGCAAGATTATAGTTGTAATCCTGTATTATTCATGTGTAAATCAGTCAATTGTAAAGATCACATACCCCTGAATTACCCTAATTTGGCAGGGACAATCCTCAATTAAATTTCTGTTGCCACACTTCATCGGCTATTTTTTAAATGTCCTGGTTTCTCTTACTCCCACCTGTTCCAGTTACACTCAAGTATACTTTAGTTGCTCCAAACTAAATTCAAAATACAAAGATAAACCGATATTAGTTGGTTGGGTGGAGAGGAGATGGAATATTGCCCTTCTTTATAGACCTAGGCAATAGCTAGTTGATGCATCTTCTCCTAGCTTGTGTCTTCTTCCTCATTAATAACTTTTTGCTGCTTGGCCACATATTGGCCCATGAAAAGTTGGAGGTGTTGGGGATAATATTTCTTAGACTTTCCAGACCTTTCACTTCAGTGTGCTGAGTGTGATTGTCTGCAAAATAAATACAGTGCAGTAGCACTTAAACATTAGGAATAATTTCCTGATGGTAAATTTTGTTTATCAGTGGAATATGCTGCCTTGGAATTTGGTGGTCTCTTTCTTTGAACGTTTTTAAAGAGAGGCTGGAATTCCATCTGTCTGGAATTATTTTCTTGTGTATTCCTGCATGGCAGGGAGGTTGAAATGGATAGTCCTTGTGGTTTCTTTGAACTCTGTAATTCTATGATGACAGCCAAGCATACTGAACACATGGGCAGTGCTTTTATTGGCAGCAGAGATAGAACCTGGATCATCTAGCTGCTCCTGCTTAAAAGCCATAAACGCCATAGAAATAAACATAGGTGCACCAGCCTTAGTTCTTTCTATGTTGATATTGTACATTTTTCCTGCAATGAGATGCTGCAGTGAGGAAACCTATTTGGTGGCTTCCATTATCAGAGATCATAGAATCATAAAATCACAGAGTTGGAAGAGACCACATGGTCTATCTAATCCAACCCCTTGCCATGCAGGAAAAGCACTATCAAAGTGCCCCTGAGATATGGCCATCCAGCCTCTTTTTAAATGCTTCCAAGGAAGGAGTTCCACCATACTCTAAGGCAGAGATTTCCACTGCTGAACAGCTCTTACAGTCAGGAAGTTCTTCCTAATGTTCAGGTGCAATCTCCTTTTCTGTAATTTAAATCCATTGCCCCAAGATAAGGCATCATATATAAAAATACTGCATGCAATGAGGATGGGGTCTCCCACTCATTTGCCTCTTCCATGTTCTGAATGCAATCAACCATTCTGCACTCAGTGCAGTGTGGCCTTATTTGATCATGTTGGGGATGGGGAGGAATTACAAGGGTTTTCTCATCTATGTCATATTTATCTGATTTCAATAGTTGGTTACAGAGTCACCTATAAACATAGTATCATCTGCAAGTTTTCGGGTGGGTAGATGTTAAGACTTTTGTGTTTAGCTTCACTTTTTATGTAGGATACGATTCTGGAACAGCCTCCCCAGGCTTAGAGGGGTTTGGAAGGGGTATACCTTTAAGGCAACCTTTGGGATTTCGCTGTAACTAGGAAGTCATGAGGCTCACTTTCCAGTAAGTGAACAGGCAGCAACCCAAATGTTTGAACTGCCCTCAGGGCTCAGAGGATTTCCCAAGGTAAGCACCTGGCCTCAGCTGAACCTGCTTCAGGCTTCTCCTCCATTTGCACCTTTTGGCTACTAATAAAGAAAGAGGACTTAGGCTTAATAAAGTGGTCCTTCCTCAACCCAAACTTTGTCTCTAGTCTTGTTATTCCCATTACAGGCAGTCTCCAGATTGCAAACATGACAGGTTCTTTAGGTTTGCTCTTAAGTTGAATTTGTAAGTTGGAACAGGTACATTTTTAGGTGTAACTCCATTTAAATAGATATTAGCTTTGGATAGCAAAGGGAAGGGTTAACTCCCCTGTAATGTTAGTTTTGCTATCTGTGCCCCTCCTCAGAAGATTTCACCTCACTTTCTGTCGCTGTGAAAAGTAGATATTTTAAAAAATTGGCTTGTTGTTAAAACAAGGATTGGTCAGAAAGCTTCAGTGGAGACCCCTTTTTTCCATGATAACTCTTTCAGGAGTGAATTTCCCTTATGAGGGGTAAATTTCTCTCACTTTCTGTTGTCTCATCCCCATTCTTAACTATGTGTCATTTGTAAGTCAGATGTCTGTAACCTGCGTACTGACTGTATTCGGTAACAATATTTGATGCATGCTTCTTTGCTCACAAGGAGAGTGCTTTTTCAGCACAGATTCCTCATATCTAGAATTGTGGTTTGTGCTTCACTTTTCACAAAACTGGAACAACCCAATCATGGGATATTCTTGGCAACATTTCTCCTTGCATTCCTTTGAAGTTTGAAAGAAGGTGACTTGCCGAAGATCACCCAATGTGTTTGGGTGGAGATTCTAATCTAGTCAAAAACCCCAACTGCTATTCCACACTAACTCTCTGTATTTGAGATGCTTTCCCAATCAAATCTGTCTAACATCAATATTGTCAAATACAGAAATTGTTTTCCCCTTAAATGACCAGACAGAATCATTAGCTTTAATTACTGCTTTGTGTTTCAGAGGGAGGTGGTATTGCATTATTCTTTCACTTTATTCATACCCTAAAGGGCAGCCAAGAAATCAAATAAGAAATAAACAGATGTGATATTTGCTTAAACTGTAGTTTAAAAACAACATAGGATATTCTAGATGGAACAGTTTCTGTTTTAAGGCATATATTTGGCTTGCTGTTGATTTATGGGCAGTTAGAATTGAAGCCACAAAATAAACAACAAAACAAAACAGTGAAATATTTTAATTTTGTTGTCTGGGCTATTTGTCATGTGTTATCACCCTGAAGAAGAGTAGGCATGGAAACACATAACAAAACCAAACAAGTAAACTGAGTTTTGAATAGTTGCCATACTAATACTTATCTTTAAAAAAAAAAAAGAGGTAGCCAGTAATATTTTTAGGGTAACATGCAAATATTTTTCTGTCACCGGCATCTACGAATGCATTTGAGTAAGATATTGTTGACCTGGGCGGGGGAAGCCTTCCCTGGCTGGCCCCACTCAAAAGAAGTCCCGGTAGGGACTACTTGTCTCTCCCTTTGCTGGGAGGGAGCAAAGCGTTTCCCCACCCCCATGCTCAGGGTGGGAAAGGGAATTCTGAAAGACACATGTATTATAACATGCAAGGCCACACATTAACCATGGTTGACAGGGTGCATCTCAGATCCAGCTAGTTTTTAAAATTTGATTCAATTGACCACTTACCTGATAAATGCTAAAGATATCACGTAATCATTATTAACAGTGATTGTCCAATCGCAGTCTCTACTATGGGGATAAGGATGAGGGAAGTTTGGTGAAAGAATAAACCCTGATGAACCTGTTAGATTTCCTCCACAAGGTGCTGTGAAAGAATCAAGCAATGACAACAGCCAATTAATTTAAACACTTCCATTATATTTTACATATACATATGTCAAAATAAGCCAAAGAGAAAAATGTCTCTTTCAAGTTGTGCTGGTGAACCATGATTGTTCTGGTTTATTCTCCAAAAACAGATTACATTTTTTTTTCTTTAGCTCTGAATAAGAATTTATTCTGTGTCAAAATATGAGCTTAAGCACATCCACACTTTCCAGGTGCAATAGCAATGCTAGACCTATTACGCATTGAGTGCTATTATGCATGAGACATGTTGATATGAACTCATGCAAAAAGAACTCATGGTGTTTAAATGATGATTGAACATTATCAATAATATAATACACTGAAAAAAATGAGATTACATATAACATGAACAAAATAACAACATTGATCTGTGTGGGAAAGCTCCAGAGTAGTCAGTGACCTCAGTTAACACCAGTCAAGGCTGTATTAACTTACATCACTGGATACTCAAGAGCTTTCTGGATGCATATTATCTAGAAGATCCATTTCAATCTGGTCTCAGGCGGAGACAGCTTTGCTGTATGGCCTGCATAGGGAACTTGACAAGATAGTATATTTGGTGGTTCTGCTGGATCTCTCTCTCTCTCTCTCTCTCTCTCTCTCTCTCTCTCTCTCTCTCTCTCTCTCTCTCCCTCCCTCCCTCCCTCCCTCCCTCCCTCCCTCTCTCTCTCTCTTTTAAAATACCACCAGATATAGCATAATTCCAGGCTGTCTTGATGGGATGGGACTGTAGCTCTTTTCCTTTTTTTGGACAAGAAAACTAAAGAGGTGGTGCTGTGGGACTCCTGTTCATTCCCCTGGCTTGTGCAGTCTCTTGGGGCTCTATTTTGTCCCTCAAGCTTATATACATTATACATTAAACCACTGGGAGAGGAGAGAGGTTTTGTAGTGGGGTCCTATCTATATTTGGATGCCACTCAGATCTACCATTCATTTCATTCCTAACTCTAAACAGATCCAAATTAATAGTCATGGAGGAATGTTGAGTAGTAGTAAAACAGTGCAGTATGTATCTAATTCAGTTTGGTTCCAGGACTTGCCACGGATTACTAATTCCATGGATGTTGAAGTTCCATTATATACTATGGTGTAGTAAAATGGTGTTCCTTAAATGAAATGGAGATATCAAGCTTTGGGATGGGTATATTTTGGGGCGAGGGTGTTATATTTTTAAGCCACAGATCTGTGGATACCAGACAGCCACATTGGATCTAGGAGGGAAAGACTGCTGCTTTCCTGGATAAGGATCATTTGTTTTCATTTTATTCATACAATGAATCATTTTATTAAAGTAATTCGCATAAAGAGGATATAACATCTACCTCACTGTGTTCGTTTGAAGCCCAACAGAAATGAACAGGGTGTGAGTGTTTATGTGTGTGCATGAGTACTGGTAATTTCATTATCCCACAATTATGTTAAAAACAAAAAACAAAATAAATAATACATACAATAAATGTCATTAACAGGAAGGTCACTCTGTGTGTTAAGTCAATATAATCACAACTGAGTACTGGACAATCTATTTTGATGTAAATGTATCAGAATCAGAGACTTGATTTTAGAATTAGCATAGCTATTATCCACTTTTATTGATATTTTCAGCTGGGTGAAGACAATCAGCATCCAGTTTGTGAATTTGTGCATACACTATGTGAAAAAATGTTTTAAACGGTTTACTATAAGGTTGGCTATCTTAACTTATCAAATTGTTTAATGTGTCTTTATGGGATTTTTTACATTTTAATATGAGTTAAATTTATTACATTTATTGTGTTTTATTCTGCCTTGAGAGCTTATGATATGAAGTGAGAAATCCATATTTCAATAATCAAATAAAGTGGAATATCCATAATTTAAATGAGAACACATCTAAAAAGGCAAAAGGTCTTGAAGCTAGACAAAGCCATTGTTAATTGTCATCAAGTTGGCTTTGAATTTTGGTCACTCTTTATGAGACCACCAGTCATCGATGGTCCTTAGGTCCTGCATATGCAAGGCTTTGGCTTTCTTATCAGTTTATCCACAGGTAATGTGGTCTTTCTATTTTCTACCAAATATTAAAGTCTTTTCCAGTTATCCATATAAAAAAGACAGTTGGCCTTGCATAGATTCTATATCCATGGATTCCACCATCCACAAGCTTTTTAAAAGAATTCAAAAAGCAAACCTTAATTTTGCCATTTTATGTAAGGGAAATAATTTTACTGTGCCATTGCATATAATGGGACCAGCACCTATGGATTTTGGTATCCATGGTGAGTACTAGAACCAAATCTCAGCAGATAATAAGGGCTGGCTGATATGGTTTATTCACTTGCTTGCACAACAATTAACATAATTTACTAAATGTCGAGTCAGAACTAAATTTCACTGTTGCAGCATAGGAGGCTAGCTCTTGCTAAATAAAAGTTGATCACCCCTCTTTCATGTGTTATTCTTAACCAAGCAGGAGGCAAGTCTTACCACACAACTTCATAAGATTTCTTCCTTCTAATCTGAAGGAATTAAAGAAATAAACAAACCTGACCAATTTCTTCAATTCTAGGTTAGAAAGTTTTCTGATTTTTTTTCTGAACACTGTACATCCATCTAGTCCTATGTTTTATAAACACATGCACAGGTTAACCTCTGTGTGTAGCCTAGCCTTACAGTTCTGTATTAGAAATCTCCAGGAACATGCCACTGTCTTATATTTAAGGGTAATTTGATCTATGCTCCAGATTTTGAACAATGACATATTATGGAACTTCATTTTGGATAGGTTCTATAGACTTATCGATTCAATGTGTGTCTGAGATCACCTGGTCAGTCATCCCTTGTTAGGTTACTGACTGAAGATGAGTACGGTAGAACAAATGCAGCTCTTTCTTTCCTTGATCCATTTTTAACAACAATAATTCAAATGCTATTTGCATTTCAAGGGAAGCTCCCATTAATGCCAATTTATGCAATGTTACATCTGCTAAGATTTACTGATCAATTTGAAAGAAGACTAACATTAGCTGGCATGTTTATGCTGCATCAAACACAAATGTGTGTTGTGAAGTAGAAGGCTTAATAATGCATGCTGAGAAGTTAGTTCCAATGAAGATTACTGATATCTCTGAATGTATTAGGACTTGCAATATTTAATGAATCCTCACACTATTTTAATTATTTCTAAAGTACCAAGTAAATGCCTTGGATGGGATGACTGCAGCACTCTGCCAAGACATGAATGAAAACATAGACCTTAACAGATGCTGCAAACCATAGTTCATTCAAATTAAAACAGACAGGCCACTGAAAATATTTTGAATGCACCGTAGTACTCGTGTATTTTAATTTGAACAGACAGACTATGATATAAATGCCTATGTTTCTTTAATATGTTTTTCTGTTTGTCTGTTCAATGTCCTTTTACATACAAAATATTCAGAGACAAATGCACAGTCTTTGTTCCAATTTTGATCTTCACAAAAAAGCAAAGCGGTTAGATGTTTGGTCATCTGCTGACAATCTGAGCTATTGGTGTAAAATATTTACAAAGAACACTATCACATTTCTATAACACAAATTTTAGGATGGCAAAATGATCCATTTTCATTATAATTATTTTTTTTTCAAAAAGATTTGTTTAAAAGAAAATCCTTTAGCAAACAGTCCTCTGCATAATTTAATCAGTATAGAGAAAATTAATACAAAATCCCTGCATGCAGGCCTTGGGGAAATCTTGCTCTAAGAATGAACATCTTTAAAATTATATTTTTGTCCTCTTTCTATCTGTCTTTTGAAGTAACAGCAGCTGTCCCAAAGGGTCTCCTAACTTTACAGACTGGCTTTTGAGGACACATATGATCCTGTGAATATAGAGGGTTGCCAGTTTACACACACAGGAAACTAGAAGACTAAAGGAAACAATGTTTAGGGGGCTCCAACCCAACTTAACCTGTTTCCACCAAAACCTCATTTTTGCTCCCAAAACTCTAAGGGGCATGGAGGTGTATTCACTATTTTGGGGAAAATTTAATGACACTTTAGGCCTTTTCTTAAAACATTGCTTTACTCCCGAGAGACAATTTGGGATCATTTTTAAAGAACTGAAAAACATTGGACAATGGAGGCCACACAAATAGCTCTTGGAAACCACCTGCAATTGGAAGGCTGCACCTTGTCCCCTCTCCTTTTAATATTTCCACCTAGAGATTACTAATTTAAGTCTTTCTTTAAATATATAGAGACTATGAAGTCAGCATTTTATTATCAGCTAAAATTGTCCAGAAATCAGTTATAATCAACCAATTCAAGTCAACAAAGCTTCTCAAAAACAACAAGAAAAGAGATGGACCTCTACTCACAACAGACAACCCTTTCTCTTTGTTTCCTAAATGGCAAAAGAACTCTTTATTCATGATAAAACTGAACTTTTGATGGGAGGTAACTATGTTAAACAAGCAAAAAGAGCATAGTAACTGCAATCGATGCACCTTTATGAATGAATCTCACCATATTTTCAAGATGTACAGAAGGCCTTCTCTTCTTTTTATGGATGGTGCTACAAATGATCTTTTCATTTAGAAAATCCCACCATCATTAAAACATACAATTCCATCCTTTCTGAGGCCTGCTAAATTGTCCTCACATTTGGATCTAATCAGCTTTGTTTACTATCAAGCAGGGGTGTGCACAGTGCCATTTTTCACAATGGGATTAAGAAAATCCAGTAACTGAATCCCCAGAAATGGAACAGGTGGCGGGGCTCAGACAAAAAGGACCACGTGGCTGCCAAAAACAGCTGCTTTTGGATGCTTTTGAGAGCACCGTGGCAGCAACCCCACACCGGGGCAGTCCCCCCAGCCTTGTCAGAGCCAATCAGAGCAAGAAAGTGGATCACATGCCTTTTTGCCAATCTGGTTTATATATACCAGAGCAAGCTCTTCCATTTTTCTGTGGCATCCTGGCTTCTGAGAGAGAGATTGTGTTCTAGCTAGCTCCGTGTTCTATCTCAGTGCCGTTGCGGCTTAGGATTGCTTTTGGATTCAATTTCAATGTTGAATATATTGCAGCCCTTCTTTTTACTATTTTGCTAGGGAAGTGAGGGTGGGTGTGCATGGGGGGGGGTTGTGAAAGGGCATTTTGAGGGTGTTTGTTCAAATATTTTTTACCTTTGTTTGGGGGGAGTATTAGTGAAGGGGAGGGGATAGTCTAAATCCCCTGAGTCCCCATGGGGAGAATTCAACCCCCCTCCAGTCCTATTTACCTTCTTGATTCTGTACTCTGCCCTGCACCTTCCTTCCTCCCCCCCCCCATTTTTTTTTAAACAAAAAAACCCTTTCTTCTCATTCGCCTTTTTGGCTGACTCATTTATTCCCTTTCCCTGCCCTACCTTCTGGCTTGTGTGTACTCTTGTCACGACCCAGGCTACAGAGCACCAATAACCATACGCAGAAGCCAGAATCTATCTAATATCTTTATTAAGGAAATATATAAAGTTAGTAAAAGCAAATGTAAAAGATAGTCCAGAAGCAGACCTTTCAGGAAAGGTCAAAATTAGTCCAAGGAATTAATGTCCAATATGAAATATTAAGGTCCAAAGTTGTAATCCAATAACCGAAACACTCACTTTGCCAAGCAAAGTGAGGGGAGATGACAAGGTCCTTTAGTCCATAAAACTTGAACGTGGCTAGGAAATAACTTGATACTTGAAACAAGGCTTGAACGTGGAACAAGGTAACTAAGAACAAGAACAAGGTCCGTGGAATAACTTGGTAAAATCCGTGAAACAAGGCAAGGATTGGTCCTGGGAAACAAGGCAAGGTCCGCAGGTAAACAAGGCTGGGAAGCAAGGCGAAGGCTGGATAGCAAGGCAAGGCTTGAGCAAGAGCGAGGCTTGAATCGGAGCGCGCTGTCCAGACACAACTCGCTCCGTAGGCTGACGAATTGACTCCGCGAAGTTGCTACGCGGGCAAAACACCTATATAGAGTCCAACTTTCTCACCAAAGCGGTTCTCTGGGAATCAGAAACGAAAGCTAAACTCTGAGACCAGATGTTAAACTCCTTAAAGATTCTCACGAGAACCAATGTTAATTGGCAACATTCTTAGCTGCTATCCTCGCACTCCTGCGCGAAGCTGAATCCAAACTTCTCTGTTGTTTACAAAACTCCCGGCGCAAGAACACGGGAGAAGTAGGCTCTGGGGTTGTTTGACATACTTCTGGGGCACAACTTTCTTGCAGGTGCAAGGTTTCCAGATCTGCCTGGGAAGGATCTGGCTGAGAGGAATCCAGTTCAGACTGGGAAGGTAAAAAACCCAAGTTTTCATCTTCATCAGGGATTACAATGTCCTGAGCAGGACTACAAGGCCCATGGTTCATCACACTATCCCCCTCCTCAGGGCCCCTCCCAAACTGGGGTCCTCTCCCCGAGGCGCGAGGTCGCGGTTTGGTGGGATAGGTCAGATGGAAGCGACGGGTTAGATCAGGAGCATGGACTGTGGAGGCGTCTTCCCAAGAGCGTTCCTCAGGGCCAAAACCCACCCAGTCAATGAGATATTGTAGGCGGCGGCGATGAAAGCGAGAATCCAAAATGTCCTCAACCTCGAACTCCTCCTCCCCATTCATCAAAACAGGAGGGGGGGCCGGTTGGTCTGTATCAGGACGCACACCATCCGCCGGAAGGAGCAGGGAACGGTGAAACACTGGGTGAATGCGCATTGAACGCGGAAGTTGGAGTTTGAAAGTCACGGGGTTTAATTGCGCCACCACTGGATAGGGGCCAATGAAGCGGGCATCTAACTTCCGGCATGGGCGGTGGGAGGGCAGAAAGCGAGTGGACAGAAAAACCCGATCTCCTACCTTGATTTCGGGGCCCGGCTGGCGGTGTTTGTCAGCGTGGCGTTTATAGTCCTCCTTGGCTTGGTCCAGTTGCTGGAGCAAAAGTTGTTGCACCGCTGTGAGTTCCTGCAGCCAATCCTCTGCTGCGGGAACTTCTGAAGTTTCAATGACAGGGGGAAAGAAACGTGGATGAAAGCCGTAGTTTGCAAAGAACGGCGTTTCTTTTGTAGAAGCTTGAACTCCATTATTGTAGGCAAACTCAGACAGTGGTAACAGAGAAGCCCAATTGTCCTGTTGGTAGTTTACATAACAGCGAAGATACTGCTCCAAAGTGGCATTGGTGCGCTCCGTTTGCCCATCTGTTTGGGGATGATGAGCTGAAGATAAGCGAGAGTCTATGCCCAGTAGTTTTTGTAGTGCCTTCCAAAAACGAGAGGTGAATTGAGATCCACGGTCTGTGACTAAACTCTTGGGCAATCCATGTAGTCTGAAAACATGCTGAAGAAATAGATCCGCAGTTTCTTTGGCCGTGGGGAGGCCTTCGCAGGGAATGAAATGGCCTAACTTGGTGAAAAGGTCCACCACCACTAAGATCGTGGTGAATCCACAGGAAGGTGGTAGGTCAGTGATGAAATCCGCGGAAATTATTTCCCATGGGCGAGATGGGGTAGGAAGGGGGTGTAAAAGCCCTGAGGGCTTTTCCCTTCGTATCTTGGAGCGCTGGCATACTGGGCAGGTGTTGACATATTTTTCTACATCCTTGCGGATCTTGGGCCACCAAAAATCCCTTAGGATCAAATGCATAGTTTTAAATAGTCCGAAGTGTCCTGCTGGTTTGCAGTCATGACACAGACGAAGCGCTTTTTCCCTGCCCGGTCCGGGTGGAATATAAACATGATTTCTATAGCAGAGCAGCCCATCCTTAAGCGAAAAGGGAAAATGCAGACCTTGGCGAAGTTGGTCCTGCGCCCAGGCATCTGCTTGCTGACTAGCCCTGATTTCTTGAGCACAGATGGGTCCTGGAGTAGGGGAAGTTGAACCAATGGGAATGGATTTGGTGTTCCCCACCGTGAGCGTGGCAAAGTTCTCGGGTTGTAGCAGTTGGGATTCAAAGGTCTCCTTGCGTCCTGCAGCGTATTCCGGTTTACGTGACAGGGCGTCTGCTTGCTTGGTTTGGGCTGGGGTCACATAATGGATCTGGAAGTTGAAACGTTCAAAGAATAAAGCCCAACGTTGCTGCCTTTGATTTAGTTTGCGGGCAGTTCTTAGGTGTTCTAGATTACGATGATCAGTGTGGACTTCAATGGGAAATTTGGCCCCTTCTAGCCAATGTCTCCAAGTTTCAAAAGCTGCCTTTATGGCCAGTAATTCTTTTTCCCAAATGGTATAATTTTTCTCTGGTGTGGTTAGTTGACGGGAGTAAAAGGCACAGGGATGAAGGTGGTCTCCCACCGGTTGTAAGAGTACAGCCCCAATTGCCACATCCGAGGCGTCCGCTTGCACAACAAAAGGGGTTCCAGGATCTGGGTGCTGTAGAATTGGCTGGGACGTGAATAATTTCTTTAGTTGCTGGAACCCTTTCTCTGCTTGATCAGTCCAGCGGAAGGGCTGTTTTCCACGGATGCAGCTAGTGATTGGGTCAGACCAGTGGGCAAAATCTGGAATGAACTTGCGGTAATAGTTCGCGAACCCCAAGAAACGCTGCACCTCTTTCTTGTTAGTTGGCGCCCGCCATTCCAATACTGCTGAAACCTTGGCTGGATCCATGGAGAGCCCTAAAGGCGAGATGCGGTAACCAAGGAAATCTACCTCTTGTAGATCAAAGGCGCATTTTTCCAGTTTGGCATAAAGTCCATGTTCCCGCAATCGTTGTAACACCATTTTGACGTGGTTCTCATGTTCTGATTGTGATCTAGAAAACACCAAAAAATCGTCCAGGTAGATTATCAAGAACCTGTCCAGATAGTCCTGAAAAATGTCATTGACAAAATGCTGGAACGTTGCGGGGGCTCCGCATAAACCGAAATTCATAACTCGGGACTCGAATAATCCGAATTTGGTCTGGAAGGCGGTCTTCCACTCGTCCCCTTCCCTGATGCGAACTAAGTTGTAAGCCCCCCGAAGATCCAGCTTGGTGTAAACCTTGGCTCCTCGAAGCCGATCCAGTAGATCCGAGATTAAGGGCAGGGGATAGCTGTTCCGCTTGGTGATATTGTTCAATGCTCTGTAGTCCACCACCAAGCGTAGTTCCCCTGACTTCTTCTTCACAAACATCACTGGAGAGGCGGCTGGGGATTGAGAGGGTCTGATGAATCCCTTGCGAAGGTTTGTCTCTAGGAATTCCCTGAGAGCTTCTTGCTCTGGTTCAGTCAGGGAGTAGAGATGCCCTCGCGGGATCGGGGCCCCCTCCACCAAGTCAATGGCACAGTCATAAGGTCTATGTGGGGGTAATTTCTCGGCTTCTTTCTCATTGAATACATCCCAATACTCGGAGTACTTCTTTGGCAAGGTGATGATGGGCTCGGTGTCTGTGGCATGGCATACCTTGGCTACGAGGCAATGGTTTTGGCAGTACGGTGAAGCAAACTGCAGTTCTCTGTTGGACCAGGAGATGTTAGGGTCGTGGAGAGTCAGCCATGGAATTCCCAAAATCACAGGGAAATGGGGAACCTCGGTAACAAAGAAGGAAATCTCTTCCATATGTTCTCTTATCCACATCCTGGTGGGTTCCGACCATTGACTTACGGGGCCCGTCTTGAGGGGGCGGCCGTCTATGGCTTGCACCACACGGGCATTCTTGAAATCATGATATTGTAATCCCAGAGAGTCGGCATACTCTCTATCAATGAAATTGTTGGTAGCTCCAGAGTCTATCATGGCGTGGATCATGACGGGTCCCCTTTTTGCTGACCATAATGTAACCACGAGAAGGAACAGGACCCCGGTTGGCGGCTCTTGAATGGATTTTTTGACCGGGTTGGCGAGCCTCTCTACACCCGGTCGTTGGCTTCCCCCGCCGGCTGTGTGCCAGTCGGCTCAGACGCCTTCGTCTCCGTGGAGGACGCCGCTGCAAGACGGGCGGCAGGCTTCCCTTTGGCTGGGCACTCTCTGGCGAAGTGGCCCCCGTTCCCGCAGTACCAACAGAGGTTTAAGCGTTGACGACGGGCCTTCTCGGCGGCATCTAGTCTGGGACGCACATTGCCCAACTGCATCGGCACCTCCTCGCCTCCTCTGGGGTATGGGGTTGGCGGTGGGGGTCTCCACACTGGACGTGGCTGAACGCTGGCGGGAGCGGGGGGTTTTGCCCCGGCTCTACCGCCCTGGCCTCGAACCCACTGTTTCCTGTTGGCAATCATGACTTCAGCCCGTAAACATTGATCAATGAGTGCCTCGAGGGTCTGGGGAGGATCCACCTTGGAGATTTCTTCCAGCATTTCAATGTTGAGACCCTCCCGGAATTGTCCTCTGAGGGCTACATCGTTCCAGCCGGTGTTGTGGGCCAGCACTCGGAACTCGGCTATATACTGAGACATAGGTCTGTCTCCTTGGAAAAGGCGACGGAGTTTGTGGCCGGCTGCCTCCAAATTGTCCTCGATTCCCCAAGTCTCCTTGAGGTGGTCCAAGAAATGTTGCGCTGATCTTAGGTGTGGAGAGGCTTGGTCGAACAGTGCCGTCGCCCAGTTGGCCGCTGGCCCGTCTAGAAGACTGTAAACCCATGCCACTTTGATGTCTTCTTGGGGAAACTCGGCATCACGGGCCTCTAGATAAGCTTGACATTGGCGACGGAAAACATGAACCTTGGAAGCTTCTCCAGTAAACTTGGTAGGCAACGCCATGGCCGGGAGGCGGATTCCGCGCTCCCGCAAGCCCTTTATTTCTCCATCCTGGGCGTTGAGTCTGTCGCGGATGCGATCCACTTCGTCCTTGCTGATGGTGTAGCTCAGTGGCTGCCCACCGGGTACGGTTCCGGTAGACATTCTGGCCGAGGTTAATTGGTGCTTAGGGTGGCGGAGTCAAACTGTCACGACCCAGGCTACAGAGCACCAATAACCATACGCAGAAGCCAGAATCTATCTAATATCTTTATTAAGGAAATATATAAAGTTAGTAAAAGCAAATGTAAAAGATAGTCCAGAAGCAGACCTTTCAGGAAAGGTCAAAATTAGTCCAAGGAATTAATGTCCAATATGAAATATTAAGGTCCAAAGTTGTAATCCAATAACCGAAACACTCACTTTGCCAAGCAAAGTGAGGGGAGATGACAAGGTCCTTTAGTCCATAAAACTTGAACGTGGCTAGGAAATAACTTGATACTTGAAACAAGGCTTGAACGTGGAACAAGGTAACTAAGAACAAGAACAAGGTCCGTGGAATAACTTGGTAAAATCCGTGAAACAAGGCAAGGATTGGTCCTGGGAAACAAGGCAAGGTCCGCAGGTAAACAAGGCTGGGAAGCAAGGCGAAGGCTGGATAGCAAGGCAAGGCTTGAGCAAGAGCGAGGCTTGAATCGGAGCGCGCTGTCCAGACACAACTCGCTCCGTAGGCTGACGAATTGACTCCGCGAAGTTGCTACGCGGGCAAAACACCTATATAGAGTCCAACTTTCTCACCAAAGCGGTTCTCTGGGAATCAGAAACGAAAGCTAAACTCTGAGACCAGATGTTAAACTCCTTAAAGATTCTCACGAGAACCAATGTTAATTGGCAACATTCTTAGCTGCTATCCTCGCACTCCTGCGCGAAGCTGAATCCAAACTTCTCTGTTGTTTACAAAACTCCCGGCGCAAGAACACGGGAGAAGTAGGCTCTGGGGTTGTTTGACATACTTCTGGGGCACAACTTTCTTGCAGGTGCAAGGTTTCCAGATCTGCCTGGGAAGGATCTGGCTGAGAGGAATCCAGTTCAGACTGGGAAGGTAAAAAACCCAAGTTTTCATCTTCATCAGGGATTACAATGTCCTGAGCAGGACTACAAGGCCCATGGTTCATCACAACTCTTGCCCTAGTTCACCTGGTTTGACAACAATGTAGAAATACAAAAGCCTAGGAACAATATCTGTTTTTATTAGTAAAAAAAAACTTTTAAAATTCCTATATATTGTGAGATGTATGGATCTTTATGAAAGTTGCCAGGAATTATGCTCTGCTGATGCTGCTCCTATACTGTCGCTGTGGAGAAATTCCAAGGGAAGCTATTTTGGGTTTTTTGTAAAAGAGACTTTATTTCTAGAAACCTTAAGAATTTCTTAAAAATTAGTGGATGACTCAAACATTCTGAAATTGGTGGGCTTGCAATGGTAAGTGTGTCCTCCAAATGTGGCCATTTACGTCCCAATAGCCCTTAAAATGATGAAAAAGGGAACCTCAGAAGTTCCCCCATTGCTGCCAATGGGCCAGATTTTCCTGGAGCAAAAACTGAACTTTTGGCTGACAGATCAATAAACGGTATTTCCCCTCTTCAGTTCCTGAAAAAATGGAATGGGGGCACCTGAAAATCAAACACCAAAAATTGCACGGTGTTTACCCAAATTTCTTGCCCTTACTATCAAGTCTTGACTTTGTGATTAGATAATTATAACATGTTTCCAAAGTCAGAAAAGCAGTTGAGTCTTCTCTTGGTTTCTGCATACCTATACAGACTGGTGGGTTGGGCTGCCAGAAGTACCGATTTTCTACCTGAATGCAGGTTATTCGTTCATCTCCTTGCAATTCATAGCCAGGGTCACACTGAAAAATGATGGTGTCTCCAGGTTCTCTTCCATCTCCATTTCGAGTTCCATTCATGGGAACTCCTGGATCACGACATGCTGTGGCCACAGAACCTAGGAAGGGACAAATAAACGTATCAATTCTGATTCATATTAAGATGAGATAATTGTAGAACATGACCAAAAGATTCTTCTTCCTTTGCGGGAAATCATGATAAAATATATGATTTACTAAAACAAGCAATGAACATACTCATATTTTGTCACAATTAAGCATTTCCAATCTTTGGAAGTGGCTCACAATCCAATAGAATGAATTGTCTGAACTATCTACTAAAAGATTATTTTTTAAAAAAAATACTAGGAAAGAATTTGAGATAATGTAAGTAGAAAATCGATTTCCAATGTTTTTGCTGGATGTACCACATTACCACATGGCATACCATGATGATAATTCATTATCTCATCATATAATTGTACCAAATTATATCCCTCACTGGGCATAGTCCAGTCCAGTTGAAATCAATAGAAATGAAGTACTGCATGCATAACCCATCTTCATAATGGCATTTATCCCAGTGGAAAATTTACACAAGTAATATTTAGCCATTAGTTTACCATTTTATCCCATTCTAGGTTAAGAATATAGCCTTCCATCAGGCAATCAAATATTATTCGTGGCCAAAGATCTGTTCATTTTCCTTAAAATGAAATGTGACAAATTAAATTGCAGTATTCTTTCATTTCAGTTCATCAACACACTCAGGCTTTTGGAGCTGCCAATACTGATGCAAAATTAATTTTAGCTTTCAGTTAGTTGTTAGCATGTTTGTTTTCCAGTAAAATGCCAAATCTCACATAAAAATGTCAAGCAGTTGCTTTAACTGAATAGGAGTTAACAAAAGATATTTCAAACAAAGGTTTGACTAAATAACAACTGGGTCGCAAGTCATCAGCCAGCTGTTTGAAAACATCCCATTCAGTGTTGCAGAAATTTGTATAGTAATCATGCATGTCAGAAAATGCAGCTTTTCCTCTTTTTGCTTTCACCTGTGTCATTGAACAAACAATATATGGAGACCCATTATTGCCAATCCTGTCTCTTCCAGAATTGAAGCAAATACCAGTGGAACAAATCACACCATACATTTAATCAGATTTGGCTCTCTTGTGTGTTATTACTTCACTTTTCTCCATCTCTGAAATTCCTATTGTATCACAAATATTTTATCATCAATTGTTTTAAATTCCTTTTGTTTTATTATTGCTATTTTGTGTGTCAGTTTTATTCTCCCATCCCTAACCTCCTTTTTGTTTTAGCATGTAGATAAGTTTCCATTATTCCTATCAGTTACTTTCTCAAACAGATCTTTAGTTGTTCCCCACCAAAACAATGTACAGCAAGTCTATATTTCAACAATGGTAAAATGTCCTATAATACTGCAATCACACCTGCAATACAGTCTTGTGTACAGAAGACTCATAATTGTATTATTACTGTATTTATTACTATCCTGCTTTGTATCTCTAAAAAGAGACTCAGAGCATCTCTAATACACACGTAAAATGTTTTTTGATTTGTCAGGATATGAATGTTTTCCTATACATCTGCGCATAGTCTTTCTTATCTCTTCAATATGCCCTTCATACATGCTGGTAAACAAGCCAGAAGTAAACTTCTCTTTGTTTATTTTGAAACAGTTTACTGATTTTGTGTATCATTACTCTTATAAAGATTGGTTGCACTATTTTTTATTATATTTATAATATATTTTATGCCTTTTGTGCCTTTTTAATTGTGTTATCTATATTTTATGGTTGGCTTTATTATATCGCTGTTCTTTCTTTAGACATTTTTATTTAAGAAATATTACAATTTTATAACCATAGCAACTTCCATAATAACAATGTAATAGTATAATGAATATAAGCATAACATAAATGTGATGAATGGGTCACACACTTTAATTAACTTTTC
Source organism: Anolis carolinensis (assembly GCF_035594765.1). Classification (NCBI taxonomy): domain Eukaryota; kingdom Metazoa; phylum Chordata; class Lepidosauria; order Squamata; family Anolidae; genus Anolis; species Anolis carolinensis. Next base: position 22,279,301 of record NC_085844.1, on the reverse strand, counting down.
TTAATCTATTTTCTATAACTCATTCTAAATATAATCATATGTTCTCAAATTACTTTCCTCTGCTATTGGAGGCACATTTCAAAAAGAAAGAAGCTTGGATCGAATATTAATATTTACTGAGATTATTCTGCAAAAAAGTAAGATTTTGAATTTAGACCATCTAAAATCCTTGGATACTTTTCCTATTAAAGGTTGGTAATTTGCTTGAGCAATACACACAGTTAGATACATCCCCTAGTATTTTACAACATTACTTCAGACCTCTATACTCAACTGAAAATAAATGTTTAGTTCTTTCTGACAAATTCATATCAGTGTACATTTTTCTATGTCATATTGATTTTTGATGACAGCAATTAGGGATGAATAGCAAATACTTCTGAAATGGGAAATGGGTACAATATCTATGGCTATAGTATAGAATAAAAATACAATCATTGGACAGACTGCTATGCTGGGGATCAACAGGAACCTTAAATTAATATGAGTATATATTGCTAATGTGACTACCTCTGTGATCTGTATTCTGCCAGGCAAAGGTACACCATATTCCAAGATTCCCTATTACCCTTCTGAGGAGCAGGATTTTACAATGTATACTTCCCCCCTGAAATTAATCTCATCCTGTAAGTCCAAGGCCATAGAAATCTACCTGTAGGGAACCTACAATAGACACTTACTTAAGAACGAAATTTTTGGCAACTGCCATGTATTCAACAAAAGTCTTAAGAGCCAGAAACCCTATCATGAGCCTCTTATTCAAGTTCTCTTGCAAGCTGATCACAGCAGTACTTCTTCCTATGCTCCCAATTTACTCTCCCACTAGTGAACTCACGAGACAACACAACATTGTGGGTTAACTATGGGCAACTTTATTATATGTTACCAATCAATCTCTGAGTGATCTACCAACCAAATTTAAGGGCACAAACAAACTTTAACCTGCATGTGAACTTGAACTTGAATTTGAGCTTACACTTGAATTTGTTATATAATACAATGTCTCAGAGTCTGAAACCCTATCATGAGTCTTTTATTCATGTTCCCTTTCAAGTTGATCACAGCAGTACTTCTTCCTATGCTCCCAATTTATTGATGGTGGTACTCTTCCTTATGCAGTGCAGATGGTCTGTAAATTCTTTTCAAATCTGATTTAAACTTATGTTATCTGTGAATATGTTTAATGATATGGTCCATAATATATGTAGTTATATAAATTATATGAACTAAGTGGTCACAAATTTGTAGCTCAGGATACGATATCATAGCTGAACTTATTTCTATTACCTACATTGTGTCTATTGCTCTGGTTACAAAAAGTGGATCACTGAATAATGGAAAAAATGCTACAACATGTTTTACTTTTATTACATCAATAAAAGAACAAGAATCATTCTGTGGTCCACTATCATATTAGAAGTACATGAAAAAATAAGTCCAATAGCCTTATTAAAGATTGTGTAACATATAATAAAATAAAAATCAACAACTGTCCACTTATAAAGATAACATAGTTGCTCTGTTCTCTTATTATAATAATTTATATTTAGTTTGTATGCCTTCTTGTTTAGAATTTTTAACCTTCTGTCAAGACTACTAAAATGTATACAGTATTGTACATTTGCATTAATGTTTTCTTCCATTTTTTGGGATTGCCTCAAATAATATACAACATTGTACTTCGCTTCCTTCTAGCTTCTGTAAACATTTACTGCTCATTCACACTCTGTAATGAGTAAACCCTTAGATCTCTTTCTCTTCTCTCACCTCCAAGATCCTGTAATCTGAAAAAATATTAGTTTCCTTCTAGCTGATAGACCAGGGGAAAAAGTTTCCTATTACTGTCGTTTCCAAATGCTCCCCTGTTCCCCCACCTTATACATGGTACTAGCAAATTTCATTCCTTTTCAATTACTGTTTGCCATGAAATTATCTAGTAGCAGCATCCTAATCTTCCTATCCGCTGTTTCAACAATGCCTCCCAACTTTATACCATTAGCAGATTTCATGAATACATTGCTTTATTCATTGCCAAGGTCATTACACATGAAAATATTAAATAAAATGTTCCCAAGACTAATCTGCAGTCATTTCAAACGTAAATGTTCTACACACAGATTCAGCAGCAGTTCTCCCTCTTAGGGAGACTCCCCCCCCCCTTCTTTTATGCTCCTTCACTTTAATTTTAACGTTTTCTAGCTGCTGTTGCTGATATCTTCAGCATTCCTGTGACTTGTACTAATCCCAGGTAGACTTACCTGATTTGTTTCAGGTTACTACCAAATCCCCAGAAAGCGAGACTTCCATATGGTTTGGGGGGGGGGGGGTAGAATTTCTTTTGCAAGACACTTTAAAGCATCCCTCCAATACACTTTTTGAGAAGCTCTGTCAGCAGAAAGAGTCCCAAAAGGGGGGAAGTGATTTCAAAATAGAGGGGGAAGCAAAAGAAGTAATACATTGAATTTGTGCTTTCCGACTACTATTTATTAAATATTTTTATATTCTTGAATTAAAACAGCACACATTGACTTCCTTTCTCTCCACTTTATTCTCAAATCCACCCTATGGGTCATGTCACTCTTTGGGACTAAGAAAGGATGGACTGATCCCAAGTCATAGAGTGACCTTCATGACTCACAGCCTCTTTACACTGGCCTGCCAACATCACCACACATCATGGCGAATCCAGCAACTGCTGTTGGGGGGCGTGAGAAACTAACTGTCCCATAGCCCCTATTGCCATCTCAGGGCCATCTCACAGGGAGAAGCGTCAACCGTCCAGCTTCCCCCCATTGCTCCAAGGCAACACAGAAAGCTTTCCCTGTTTCCACCATGGCAACATGCTCCACTTCACCACCCCTTTAAGCCTGGAACCCCACCAGAAGTAGTAATACATTGTGTAATGGGAGCCGATGGGCTCCATGCTTAAAGTGGCAGCAAAGTAGAGCATGCCGACGATTTTCCCCCATCTGATGGGGTCGACAGTGAAGTCCTGAACCTAGGAACAAATCCTAACCTGAACAAAGATCTAATGTGAATAGTAAACAGAATGGTTAGGCTCTATAATACTAAAACCAGTAATTTACTGCAGTAATACTTTCTCAATACCTGTAAAATATTTTATAACTATATCCTCTTTTGGAAATGCTTTTGAGTGTGTGTTTGCTTCTTTTGGATTAATATGTACACCCCCTTTGACTTCAAAGTAATTGTTGATTATCAGTCCTCTCATACTTAATATTCTTACTTTCTTTCCAGGAGGCTTCTAAGATTTCAGAGGCTAGCTTTCAGTTTCAGCGCCTGAACCATCTCCAATTGTTAGGGTGAAAAGAAGAAATCTCAGGGCAAGAACGTTGCCTTGAAAAGTATTTATGTATTGAAAAGTATAGGGAGATAAAGCGGGGCATAACAACAACAACAACAACAACATGTATTCTTCATTTGTTAAATTTGGTCTTTTTCATTTGAATGATATGCTTTGTGCAACTGTGGTTGAATCTTATGGTTTCCTGGTCAGGACTAGTATCACAGCTATAACCTACCCTTGCAGGGGTGGAGGACCTATTCAAATGGTCCGTCCTGGAAGGCTAATGGGTCCTTTAGCTAAGGAGAGCATGTCTCCTCTGAATGAATACCTGGAGGAGGTAATGGGATGGATGAGGGAAAACAAATGGAAACTGAATCCAGACAAAACAGTGGTGCTTGCCATCAAGGATCCTAATCTAATTTGGGGGCAGAGGTGTATAAACCAGTCCTCGATGGGGTTATCCTCCCCCTGAAAGAGTGTTCACAGCTTGGGAGTACTATTGGATCCATCTCTCCAAATGTCAGCCAAGGGAGATGCAACAGTCAGGAGTGATTACTATCAGCTTTGGCTGATTTGCTAACTGGGCTCCTACCTAGATTTGGAGGACCCGAAGATGGTAGTGCATGCACTGGTAATCTTAAGGTTGGACTTCTGCAATGAGCTTCATTGGGCTTCCCTTGTACCAAGTTCAGAAACTCTATCTGGCTCTGATTCCTCTTTGAGGTGAGAACCATGGGGTATAAATATAGTAAGTAAGTAAGTAAGTAAGTAAGTAAGTAAGTAAGTAAAGGAATAAAAAAAAACACGGCGGCCAGACTAGCTATGAAACATCTAGGAGTGAACATATTACACCAATCCTAAAGTCACTCCACTGGATTCCAATTACTTACCGGGCAAAATACAAGGTTTTGGTTTTAACCTTTAAAGCCCTCTATGGTTTGGGTTCAGGTTAGCTACAAAATCACCTTCTCCTGTACAATCTACCCCGCATAGTCTGGGGCAGTTACTCCAATTAGCCCAAACCCAACTGGCAATCACCACCTAGAAGACCTTTCCATTCACCACTCCATGACTGTGGAATGACTTGCTGGTAGAACTCTGTTGGAATTTAAGATACAAGTGAAGACCTATCTCTTCCGGTAGGCCTATCCAGACAGTTTTAATGTTGAATTTTAAACTCCACTATATGCCTTATTTTTGTTTTGTGTATTTTGATACGTATTTTATGGAGGTATGTTTTAATATTTGTATTTTTAAAAGTGTTTTAAAATGATTGTGTGTTTGTTTATGTTTTAGTAGTGCAGTCTTCCCTTGGGGAAACATCTAAGTCCTGAGGGCAGTTATATGAGTTACTCCCATAAAAGCAACGTATGAGAAGGTAAATCCAAGATACTTCAGCCAAGTTCTAGCATAATGACAGCAAATTCCCCAGATCAGCCACAAGGGTAGACTCCATGTTCCACCTCTTTATCCCAGGATCTATGAAGTTCATTCCAGAGCTCTATCTTTCACTAAAATAGGTGCCAAAGTGTACACTGAAGTCTCACATTTTCTCATTGCTACCTATCAAATGACAGCCTATTTACAGATATCACCCTGAGCCAATCATAAAAGTTGTCCCAATACAGTATGGTGTTGTAAAACCAAAAAGAAAAACAAACTAGGTAAAGGTTTGAAAATTCCTACCCAAAAACTCCTCATCTCTGACCACAGGGATTATCTAAATAATGCCTTTCCTGGTAATGTTTTTGCTGTTCTTGTCAATATATCAAAAACCTCCAGAAATAGTGTAGTATATTAAAATCCTAGACTCACTGAATAAAATTCAAGGATTTATATTTCCCACAAAACGTCTTCATTTCATCATCTAGAAATATATTTTGACAACCTGGTTTGATACAGATCCTGCTGCGCAGCTTTCCTTCAGAAACATTCCAACATACTAAATTTCTTTTGAATTGAGTAAAAGGAATAGAGAAAGTGGAATATGTGCAATAATCCAAATCTTCAAAGAATTTTGACTGTCAACAATACAAAGCCTTTGAATCATACTACCGATTACTATGGGAACATTCTGACTGCCTTGCACTTCATTTGGATCAGATGTCAACTTTAACAGAATGTAATGAAAGAGAAAGGATTAACGAAAGAGAAAGGATTAATGAGAAAGATAAAGAGAATTCTTTCAGAACTGAGTGCAAGAGCATTTCCACCCTTTGATATCATGATTCTGCATTTGTATCAGATATAAAAATGATTTTGTAGCTTAATGAAGTATAGCCGCTGTTCATCAAAAATAACTCTTAGTATCTAGAATGATTTTTAGTAGGAAATGGTAAATGGATTATCAAGCTATTTTTATCTTGAAAAGACAAACTTTAATTTCAGATGTTTGGTATGCATTTATACATTTCCTGTATAAGACAAATAGCATATTTATCTGGATTTGAGAGGAGGGAATTAACATACCTGGCACTCGAAATGTATTTCAGATAATTTAAGGTTATATAGATGTGCACATTGCTGCCCTGCTAAAAATGAACTCTTGCTTTCGTTTTTATTATTTATTTTTGGTATATAGAAGACAGCAATGTTTCTCCTAAGGATCTAGCACTGCTTGAGTGGTTCTGCACTATTCTGCAATAACTGGAAAAGAAAGCTATGTGTAAAAGGTATTACAAAAAACTATGGGTTTCAGGTTTATGTAACTTTATATATTGTTCAATATACATCCACACCATCATGTTGCACACAGTTTGTACAACAGCACATAATTAACTAGCTTTAAGGTCTCTATTTCCAGCTTATTAAAAACACCATCATTTCCCCAAAAAATTCTGCCTAGTTATCTCCCATGTATGGGGGATGGGAGATTCATATGTTTGTATGTTTGTCTTTTGTCTCAATTTGTTAAATGAGTTTATCTGTGGCAGTGAGACACATTCTAATCTATCTCCACAAAATTGTTGTTCTTTTTGTAGTTATTTGGGTGTCAAGTGAAAGACAGGCTGTTTGAGTTTTCACAGAAAAAACAAATAGCTGCCTGCGACTATTTTGAATTAGAAGATCACAAGATTTCTATCTGCTTTTACTATCAGCAGCAGATGAGCCAATGTAAATAATACTGCAGCCCCATAAGCCTGGAAGAACACCTTATGAAGCAGCAATAAAAAGTCTTGCCCTGGATAAAGGAGAGGAAGAATGAAAGCCAGAGCTGCCAGGCAGGTGAGGCAAGATCTGAGAGCAGCAGTAGTTCTGTTACATGTCCAATCCCATTATAGGCTTAAACAGTATATTTGGAAGATATGGAGTGGGGGATATTGACTTATGAAAGACAAGTTTTCAGTGCCAGGCCAGGTCACCAAATGCTTTTAGAGAGAACAGGAGAATTGTCAGGGGGGTCTGGACACTTCCACTAGTCTATTAATGTCATAAAACATGCATAAATTATGCATTCTTTACCCACTCTCACTTCCATGTGCTGTGACATTTCCTTGATGCTCTAGGAAGACAGTCCCAAGAAAATTAATGTGTGAAATGAATTGACAAAACTGACCAGGCAACCACAGATTTTTAACAGAAAACATTACACCCAAATGAAAAGGAAAACCCCAGAGTCACCTGCCTGAAACTGGATTGTGCTAATTCCCCTTTTAGAGTCTACCATATCTACACATTTTATGCAGATGCCTGAAAAAAGTAGAAACTTTTGGTTTCTCATTCCACCCCTTTCTCAATTATGAGAAGACTGGCAATGCAGTTTCTCAGATCTAGATTTGGATTTTGGGATCTATAACTGAACTGAATAAGTCCAGATCATTCTAATCTGAATCAGGCTGACATCTCAACCACGAAATCAGATTCTCTACCAAGTAGGAGGTTCAGTGTACAGCCCTATTGAAAAACTTGTGGAAAATATTTGTATTCTAATAGTTAAACAACATGAAGTTGGTGTGAATCTTTCGGGCTGTATGGCCATGATCCAGAAGCTTTCTCTCCTGATGTTTCGCCCACATCTATGGCAGGCATCCTCAAAGGTTGTGAGGTATGTTGGAAACAAGGCAAGGGAGGTTTATATATCTGTAGACAGTCCAGGGTGAGAGAAAGAACTCTTGTCTGCTGGAGGCAGGTGTGAATGTTGTAATTAATCACCTTGGTTAGCATTTAATGTCCCTGTGGCTTTATGCAGAGCAAAGTCCACCCAGGAGTGTCAGAAGACATTCTTCCTGTTGCCACTATTTATCTGAGACTCTGAAGACAGCCCAGAAGCAGATCTAGGACAATGGTAACAAAAGTATAAAGAATTTCTTTAATAACTATAAATGCTGATAGGATTCCACTTATCTTAAAATAAGACACATCACAATCTTAGATATTCAAGAGTTATGACTGAATTGGAGAATAAAGCAGATCACAAAGGTTTGCATAAGGAAATAAACACTATTGTGAACAATTGTTTTACATTCAAAATTGTTCATGACAGAGGAAGAAGGTAAGATCTAAAAACTATAACCCTTAAAAACTTTTCTAGAAAGCTTGAGGATTTTCTGCATAGGTGTCACAGATAGTATAAGAAACTACAAGTGCAAAATCTTGACTGGATCATAAATCAGGGGTTTGTTTTTTGTTTTTTTGTTTTTTTCCATCAATAGAAACAGATCTTTAACTGGAAGAAGAGTAATCTAGATGCAACCCTATATACGATTTGAAATCCCTATTGAGCAGACGCACATTAACAATACTGAGTCTCATATAAGGCAGATATGCTTGAGGATTTCTTAAACATTTATACAGTGACAAAATACTATAGACTTACAAATAGAGCTTAAATATTCAAGAGGAAAAACAATATAAATATATTCATTCTTAATTATTCTAACTGCATATGATATTTTACCATTTTTTAGAACATCAATATTTATGAATTTGTTGAAAAATATAATTGCCTTTCTCACAGTATAATAAATATTTCAAAATAACAAATAAACAAAAGGGACATCATATAGTTATGGAATCAAAAACTCAAAAGATGAATGCTTATTTACAGATTATCACTGTGTAGAAAAACTAATATGCAAAGAAACAATATCTGGATCAGTCAATTCAGAACTGCATAAGGGCATGTAAAAACTTACTTGAAAACTGAATGGCAAATCCAGATTTGCTGATATAGAAGTCTGTGTCAAATTGAATTGTAACTATGTTGAGAGTGCTGTGGATGCCTTCTGGAATAAGAGAGCCACTGATTTCTTTTAACAGCATGTCATTTTCAGGTGGACCATCCCAGACACGGAGAATATCATGCGATGCTTCAGTATCAAATGCAAGGAACTGGAGGCTGTTAATGACACCACTGAATTAACATGTTACAGAACCTCTAATTACTGCAGAAATAACTGTAACTATGCTCAGAATAATATCTGTAATCTTAAAACTGGATAAATAAGCTTTGTAAACATGGGGGAATGCTTTAAAGAGTCAGACTTGGACATGAGGTAATTAATCTCAAAGAGGAATATACACATACAGTAAATACATATAAATCAAAGTAATTCATTAAAAGCAAGGAGTTATTACTTTCAGTATGACTCTCTCTCTCTCTCTCTCTCTCTCTCTCTCTATATATATATATATATATATAATGCTTAAGCGCTGAGGTAAATAATTTTAAAAGATTCCTTGAAGAAAACTCTTGTGTGAACAAAAACTGCTCTCTCTCTCTTTTTCTGAAACACACAGAAAACCAGTGAAGACAAAGTAGAAACCTATATGGCACCTTGATCGTGTGTGCGCGTGCGTGTGCACACATATGCTTTCAAGTTGCTGGTCAATTTATGGTAAAGCAATTAATTTCATACTCCAATGTGCTTGTATAAGGTTTTTAGCTGACATATATCACACAAAGCATTTTACTACATTATAGCCATTTAATACTATGTATTTACCTCCTGGGCAGAGCTCTAGAGAGAAAAGTCCACAGCACCCATCCCACCTAGCCTCTCACCACCTTTTTAATCACAGGTATATTGACACAATTCTATCTAGTAGAAAGTTTCCATTGAATAGTTTGTTGGATTATATTTTTATGATGGATGTATTTAATGCTTCCCAGTTCACAAAGGCTCCTAATGCAGTGAAGCAACAAAAGGCAATTAAAGCAATACAGGATCAAAAATATTTATTTTGAAAAAATCTTGAAATATGTTTTAAAGTGCTTAAAAACAATCCTAGAATCTAGCTTTGAAATGGTTAGAACAGCAATTTCAAATTTTGAATACCATATAGAAGAGTGCTATTTTGGCTGCCCACTGCATTTCGAAGAGATTGGTCAACCAAACTTTCTTGAATAGGGAATTCCACAGTTGCTGTACTGCTGCAGAGAAAGTCCTATTACAACTATCCACCAACTTAACTTCATGATGTATTGGGCTATGATAGAGGACTTCCTCTGAAAATCTCAAATATCTTGCAGGTTCATGTGAGGAGGAGGTAGCCTTTCAGGTACCTTGGCTCAAAGTTCTTTAGGGCTTTGTAAATCAACACAATTACTCTGAATTGAGCTCAGAAGCAAATTGGAAGCCAGTGGAATTCCTGCAAGACCAGTGTTTTGCATTTGCTGCAGCTTCCAAACATTTTTCAAAGGCAGTCCATGTTAGAAAGTTTTAGCCCAATGGACTACAGCCATGGACTACTCTGGACAGGTCTGTTTTCCCCAACAAACCAAACTGGGTAAAGAGTATCTTGGTCATTTCAACAATCTGGCTTTCCTGAAGCAGTCTGAGTGCAAGAGCACCTCCAAAATGCAAAACAGATCTTTCAGAGGAAGATCAATGCCATCTAGACTAGGATGTCGTCCTAATCCCAGGTTGGTTTTTCTATTGACCAATAGTACTTCTGTCTTGTCTGAATTAAGTCTCAGTCTATTCTAAAATTAATAGGAGCTTTGAGAGTGTAAATTTGCAAAAGGCTTGTTTACACATTTGCCTTATTTATTTATTTTTACAAAAAAGTATAAATGGAGAAAGTTGGATTGTGCTAGTTAGATGTATTCCGTCATGATTTGGAACTCATGTAGCCTGCCTGCAAAATTTAGAACTTTGAACAATTAGGATTTTAAATGACTTAAGGAGTCTATATGAAAATGACCCTCCAGCATGTAGAAGGCAGAGGGAAAAGGTGATAAGGACTGAAACAAAATGAGACTCCAAACTCTCCCATGCTGTTCTAATCCAATGAGGATTTTAGTAACTGAACAAGATTAATTTCATTTCATTTTGCTCCAGTATCCTCTGGATAATTCAATTGTCTTAGAGACAAAGCCACTTGCAGACAGTATTATTAACCTTGAGCTTTTCTGAGCCCATGAGCTAGAGCAGAAATAAAGGCAAATGCATGAATAAGTAAATGCTGAGATGCCATTGCCTAGAACAAAAAAATCTATTCATGTTTCTCTGTGCTTGAACAAGTGCACATATCTATTGTAAAATATTGAATAGCTCGGCTTCTAATGACTTGCAAGTATTACACTGAATTCATATATATTTCTACTCATAGCTATGCCCTATTAGGTTTAATGCTAGCTTCTCCCATGAAGGAATATAGGACTGTAGACTTAAATCTTATAAACTGCACTAAGAATGCCAATGATAGTATTAGTCACCACTAAATACAGATTCTTGTTTTGGGGCTTTGGTCCTCGCACAAGTGAAGATCACACTGGAGTACCTGACAATATTTCCTGGATCAACTTCAATCATCCACATACATCGCAGATTATTGTCATAAGGAAAAGGATAGCCTGGAGATAAGATTCTTCCTGAGGATTCTCCTTTAAAGCGTCCTCCACATTCAGCTGGTGGAAATAAAGTGGAAATGGAAGTTATTTCTGATAAAGTTTTCATTTAATTGCCACATATATTTATGGCAATTACACTCTTTTCACATGTTAATTGGTTTCACAAAGAAAGACCCTGAAGTATGTACTATACATATAAAGCTGGAATGGGACCCCCCAGCCCCCCTTGCCACCCCCTTTGGAGAAAGAACAGGGCTTCCTCTCCAGTTCAGCCTCCCCATCCTCCTCAGGCCCCTTTGGGGGAACCAAACCCACCATTTGGGGGAAGAAGCGGTGCCTGTGACAGAGACCTGGAGCAACTTACGAGACTTATATAACTCTTCTGAAAAGTCATAGCTCAATGTTTTGAATCTTAAGTTTTTTGCGTTGGTGCCACCTGCATTTGTTAATATCGTGTCGTATGTATGAATCTTACAAAATACATCCAACGTATGAGGTACAAGTGACTTTTAGCACAGCCCTAATATCTATGTATACACTTAAAGCATGCACAATATGATGAGCAATGTTGGAGACTGCAGAATGTGATTCACAGCCATGTTCTGCAATTTTTTTATTTAAATGTGCTCAAAATATAATTAAACAGATACGAATGGAGAGTTCAACATTATCAGGTAGGTCGGGTAAAATCACTTTTCACCTTTGAAAATGTCAATATACATATGCATTTGTGTGCTTAAATATACACTTTAATTGTCTTACCTACATATCACTAACAATGAAATGGCCAATTCTTTAATGGAAATTTTACTATAAAAATAATAAATCCAAAGTAACTACTGTATATATAAATGTATTTTCTGTTACAAAGCCAAGATAGAAATCTAAAACAATTTTATAGAGGAAAAACAAGCAAATCAGTAGCAGAATGCATGTGTCTCATAAATTCAGGCTGATCTTATTTTTCATTGTTGATGCTATAGTACCAACAGAGTTTTCTAATAAAATAGGAAAAATATTAAGATATGTGATAAATATGATGGTGTGCAGCTGGAAGAAAGAGTTGTTTAACACCTTTCCTGTCAGTCCGAGCACAAGAAACCAGGGAAGTAAAAGTTGCTGGCTGGGGTTAGATTGGATGGCCCTTGTGGTCTCTCTCAAATCTATGATTCTGACAAGTCTACTTCCCCCTTTCTGTGCACTCTTCTTTCTAATGAGGACTTGCTCATTTTTTTCTACTATATGGTAATGCCCTGATGCATAGCCTCTTTTTCAGAAGAGTGTCGTCATTGCAAAAAGAGAAAGAATCATGTTATATCCTAAATGATCGTGAATATAATTGCCCATTTCTATTTCTGCTTTACTACAAATGTGATATAATAACCAGAATATGGTAAGGAAGTTTCTGCTGTATTTAGACATGGAGCCCATTAGATTACCTTGGATCATTCACCATTAGTCACCCTAGTCAATACACCAAGGAGACAGATAGATTGAAAGGTAAAATCATATATATATATATATATATATATATATATATATATATATATATATATATATAGTTTATCTTTATTCTGTTCTAAACTGTAAATGGCGATGAGAGAAATGTGGGAGAGGTTAAATAAATAAATGCATTTATTTGAGCACCTTGGAGGATGGGCAAGAGAGAAATTAAAAGTAATAACATTTAATATCTACTTTATATGACAGAAGGCTTTTGTAAAAGACAAAAAAAAATATGTATCTCTTACCAATACAAGATGGAAGAGGATAGTCCCATGCCCTTCTTTCTCCTGTCATGCACTTCAGGAGGCTACTTCCATGCAAAGTGTAACCAGGGTTGCATCCATAAATGATGGTACTGCCAGCAAAGTGTCCTTGGTCACTTATCTTGTACCCAAACTGTGGCACACCTGGATCCTCGCAATGAGAAAGTTCAAAACCTGTGGGAGAAACAAAGGCCACCAGTATTATCGGACAGGAAATTGGGTTTGATAGAAACACTTTCCTTCTGTGTTATTTAAGGATCACATGTTGTACAGAGTGCAAAGTGAGCATGTTCCTTCAGTCTCATCATATGGAGCAGAGTGGATTTGGCCATTTTGTGGCCTATTCCCCCTTTTCCAATTAAATACTTACTAGTATAAACAAGTTGAAAGCCTTCATCTGTTCCCTCAGAATCAGAATTAAACTCAAGCCAAATATGATTTGAAGTACTGCTTAGTGTCAATCCTCGGAGTGAAGCTCCAGTAAATGCACCCAGCATGTGTGCTGTATTATCCTTCCCATCATAGATCTGTAAAACAAATTGCCCCTTCGTAATTTAAAAATAGTCATAATGGAGTAATGCAAAGTAAGCTCCACCTTTCAATAATGAGGCAGATCAGGATTTCTGCATTTCCTTTTATAGGTTTATACAATTGAGTTCCATAAGCACAAACCTTATTCCTTTTAAAGTCCATGTTGACTTTTAAAAAGGAAATCCTGCATAGAAATAGCTGGAGAAAACTTTTCATTTCAGTGTATGTTTTAAAATATATGTGTTCAGTTTGCCACTGCCAATGTTTTAATAGTACTATGCTAACATAATAAGAATTTTCTTTCATCCACGTACAGGTAACAAATGAGAAAAGGATGTGTGAGATGTCCATAGTATATATTTCTATGTCCCTTTCCAAGGAGTTCTTTTGCTATTATGCATTCTTGATGTGTTTTTTTAAAAAAGACTCTAGATGAGAAGAAAATGTTGCTCTTTGTTTGGGAATGATATCTGGCCATGAGAAAAACAGTTATGTGCCAGTTGAAGAAAAAACAAAAACCCCTAAGAACTACAGTTGAAAATATAGCATCCAGCAAACACATTTCCTCTCTCTGTTTTCCCCTTAACTATAATCAGTTGGAGGGATAATGTAATCTGTATGTAAATAGTTGATAACATTTATTCATTTCATCCCTAGCTCCCTAAACAGCCCCTAATACCTTTTGAAATGTAACTGAGATGGAAGAAATATTTCAAACGCATTCTGTGTTTATATTTTAGCAGTGAACCAGCTTCAAAGCCATTTATCAAAAGGAGCATTTAATTTTTCTGGAGCTGAATTGCAGTTGTATTATTGGTAAATGCTGTAGAAGATATAAATGTTTAGAATATATACATAATTTGTACTTGACACTGTTATACTTTCACTCCTAGTTTCTGAGGTTACTTTTTCTGATGAAAAGCTTTGTACTTTAGCACCAGCCTTAAGGGAACATATATGTTCGCAGCACATTTATAAGTTCAGTAAAGCTATTGAGAAAACACAGGCCTTCTCTTCTGAGGTTCTTTTCAGGTTCTGCTGCTTTGTCTACTTGAAATACAATAAAATTTACAACCCACAAAATAGCAATACATTTATTGGGTCAACTAAAAAGCACAAAATACAACATGTAAACTTTTAAATTTCTTCACCAGGCAAAGATGTTTACAATTATACAAAAGAAGAAATGTGATGATGTTAGAGTCACAAGCCTACATTTTGTCTCAGACACAACTTCTGTTGTCAGTTAGAATAGTATTGAGGACTATCAATGCATACAAAGGGCATTTGTTTTCTTTGTTTTCATAGTATTGTGTTATCTGTCCAGGACAACAAGTATCATCTGAAACAAAATGTTGGCAAGTGATATAAGATTAATTTTCAAAGATGGCACACATTTCTCTTCTTATAATACAAACCCAACACAAAATGTGATTAGCAAAACTGCATCCTGACTACAAAGCCCATGTGATCAACCAATCAATATTATACAAACTCCAATTAATCACAATGCCATATCTAAGAAAACCATGGATTATGTGAAAATTAACAAATCAACTACAGTAGAGTCTCACTTATCCAACATAAACAGGATAAATGAAAATGTTGGATAATTAGGAGGGATTAGGGAAAAGCCAATTAAATGTTATGAATTTACAAATTAAATACCAAAACATCATGTTTTACAACAAATGGATAGAAAAAGCAGTTCAATACATGGTAACGTTATATAATAATTACTGTATTTACGAATTCAGCACCAAAACTTTGCAATGTATTGAAAAATTTATTACAAAAATATTGACTACCAAAAGGCAAACTGTGTTGGATAATACAGAACGTTGGCTAAGCAAAGGTTGGATAAGCGACACTCTACTGTACATCATTTGATTTCTGTAATACTGTATAGTTAAATGAGAGTTGAGGTAAAGTAACATGCTCTGGAAGACCTTATTGCATGTGACACAGAAATTTAACTAACACCTTAATGGAGATAATTCCAATACTGTTTGATGACCCTTTATTGAATATGATCTACTTTTTTAAGCTACAAATAACATATCCCACGTTTAATATTCTCCTGAGCAAACACTCACTCACACACACAAATGGCACAAATGTACAATCCAATTGAAAATAAATAATTTCTGGGCAATTCTGGGCAAAAGCTAACAACAATGTCAAGATGACATACAAAAGAGCACAACTGTAAACAGTCCTTCAGCCACTACAACAGATACATCATACTGAATGAAGGTCACTAGAAGGTTCTATATATATCTTTCTTTTCCCTTGTGAAGAACAGAAGTATCATTTTCTTCTTCCTTGTGAAATAGGAGATGCAAAGTATGCTTATGTTACACCATGAAACATCATAATTCACAGAAATAATGTTTTTAGAATGGCTTCCCTATGAAATATCAGAATATATTCAGTTGAATAGATTTATAATCTATGTTAGAATATACCGCACTAAATGAATTCAGACTGAATCTACATTGCCACATAATCCAGTTTCTGAATCCAGGTTATTTGCTTTGAACTGAATTATATAAGTCTATACTGTCATATAATCAGTTCAAAGCAGATTCATGCACTGGATTATATGGCAGCGCAGATGGGGCCTCATACTATGTGAGTATCATGCACACTTTTAATCAGATAGATTGTGTGTTTTCCAAGTGTGTTTTATCATATGTACACCAAGAGAAAATTCTACTAATAAATGTAGTGTGAACTACATTCAGATTTGCATTGCTTTCTGTCCAGAATAATGAAAGAAGTATGACTCACTGCACTACTTTGTTGCAGGTACTACTTTTATCTCTATATATCTATTTTCCCTATCCATCTGAATTTCGTTTCTGCCAAGATCTGATCTACTCTTTTCCAACCATAGCACTACCTTTAAAAAAAATTGTAGGCTTATAAGGAATTGGCAAACCACTTTTGAGTGTCTTTTGATGTGAAAATCCCATAATGGTATGACTGTACAACATGAAGCAAGAGACAGCACAAGAAGATAAACCTCTAAAATCCAACGGCATTCAATCAGCTATTATGGAAATGCTGAGCTGAAGTTTAACTATAGGCCCTTTCAGACATAGCCAAATCCCGGAAGGAACTGGGATATTAAATATTAAATCCCAGTTCCTTACAGGATTTACACCCTATCCCCAACCCAAACCCCATGCTTTCCCTGGGGTGGGGTGGCTAGATTTACCTCCCCCCTCCTCCATCTTCTGACATGTCATTTTCGTGCATCGGGAGAGCTCTCCAGAGGGTGTTGCTCTGCTGGCAGGTCCCTTGGTAATTTTGGACATTTCAGGTAAAACCGAGACAGGACCCGTGTTTTGGGCCTGTCTGAAAGGGCTCAATATCTAATAATGGAAGTGGACTTAAACTAAAAGGACAATCAGCTGTTGGTTTGCCTAGATATAGAAAACAAGCTAAATAATGAAGAAAGCTGATAGGAAGAAAATCAGAACAGCAGATAAGAAAATAATCAGGTCATCTGAAACATCATACTGGAGGAAAATTCATAGTTCACACACTGACTTAAAATATAAAATAAACAATAGAAATGGAGAAAAAACTACTGTGCAAAACTAACTTCTGCCATGCTTTCACTATCAAGCCCACCCTCACATAAACATTTTTATGTATTTAGAATGGTAGAATGAATAACATATGTTTTGACAGAATGAACAGATGATCCCAACATTGCAACATACCTTAAGAACATCTGCTTGTGCTAAATGAAACGTTCTGGCAGAAATATTGATTCCCTTCCCTGCTTGGACTTGAATGCTGTAAATACATTCATGGTTGTTTTCATAGTTGAGTGGATAATTAGGGGACAACAAAATGCCTTCATTACTTGTTGCAGAAGCCCCACATTCAGCTGCAAGTAAAACAGAATTTGAGGTATAGCTCAATTGAGGACATCAATTATTTCAGTAATTGTAAATGTGGGAGTACAAATACAACCAAATACTATATCATTGACATGTGTGGCTCTCTGGAGGAAAGCAGTTATACAAATCAATTTGTAATTGTGAGTCACTACACTATTTTGTTAAACAAACACACATAACTTTTCTTATGCAGTCTTCCCATACAAACACACACTATTATGAATCCATTTTGGAAATAATCAAGTTCATTTATTATGCTGCAGTAAACTGATAATATTTGTGACCATTCAGTATTAATAACATAAATTATTAAAATATCAGTTCTCAAATATCAATTCTCAACTGTTTTGGTTTTAGCTGCTCTTCTGTAATGTTTCCAACTATTTCAGAAAACAAGGAAATAAACTCAAGCAATAATACTTGAGAAATAATAAATCATCTGCATTGTTAATTCAATAAAATTAAGCACAGTTGTGGATGGCATATATAATGATGTGAAAGAATGAGTTATTGTTCAAAACCAATGAACATATTCAAAGTGAAAAATAACCAAATATCTAAATAAAATGAAACACGTTTCAGTCTGGAACTACACTAAAATAAGAGTTAGGAATGTTTTATTAAATGTAATGAAACCACATTGAAGGAATGGAGCAACTAAGTATTATGTGCAGTATAACTAAAAAAAAAGAATGGAGTAAGAGATGAAAATACTACCTTGTGTCATTTTTAATGATCTTATTATGCTGGCAGTCAATAAAAATGTTATAATGAACAAAGTTTCAGAATACTGGAATGTTCTTTTGCCCAAACTTATCACAAAGTTTAGGGAACCAGTAATGCACAATGGGTATTGTGGCAACAAGAAGCAACCTATAAAGAGTAATTTGATAAGACCACTTCACATTCAAAGAGAGGGGCAGACAGGCAGGTGGTGGTGTGATGGCAAGAGGGCAGGCAGGCAGGTGACCACCTGAGTGCCATAGATTTGCCACCACTGACATATAACAACTTACAGATTTATTTCCTTATCTCCATTGTGCTGATACATAATTACAGAATGGTCCAAGATATTTGGACATAGAATCATAGAGTTGGAGGAGACCTCATGGGCCATCCAGTCCAACCCCTGCCAAGAAGCAGGAAAATCACATTCAAAGCACCCCTGACAGATGGCCATCCAGCCTCTACTTAAAAGCCTCCAAAGAAGGAGCCTCCACCACACTCTGGAGCAGAGAGTTCCACTGCCAAACAGCTCTCACAGTTAGGAAGGTCTTCCTAATGTTCAGGTGGAATCTCCTATCCTGTAGTTTGAAGCCATTGTTCCGCATCCTAGTTTCCAGGGCAGCATAAAACTTGCTCCCTCCTCCCTATGACTTCCCCTTACATATTTACACATGGCTATCATGTCTCCTCTCAGCCTTCTCTTCTGCAGGCTAAACATGCCCAGTTCTTTAAGCCTCTTCTCATAGGGCTGGTTCTCCAGACCCTTGATCATTTTAGTTGCCTTCCTCTGGACACATTCCAGCTTGTCAACATCACCCTTAAATCCAGGGCCGGCCGGAGATATTTTTTGATGTGAAGCGGGGGTGCTGAAAAGCGCCCCCGCCACCGGCGCCCTGGCCCCGCCCAGCGTGCCCTGGCCCCGCCTCCCACGCTGCGTGGGAGGCGGGGCCAGGGCGAATAGTGAGGGGGGCGGGGCCAGAGTTGGCCCCGCCCCCCCGCCCAGCGTGCCCTGGCCCCGCCTCCCACGCAGCGTGGGAGGCGGGGCCAGGGCACGCTGGGCGGGGGGCGGCGCCAGAGTTGGCCCCGCCTCCCACGCTACTCCCGCTTGCCCGTCTGGCCTTTTCTAACAGGCCAGACTGCAGCGGAGGTCCCTCCAGGCCGCAATCGCTCCCCCCCACGCAACGTGGGAGGCGGGGCCAGGGCACGCTGGGCGGGGGGGCGGGGCCAGAGCTGGCCCCGCCTCCCACGCTACCCCCGCTCGCCCGTCTGGCCATTTCTAGCAGGCCAGAGTTCAGCGGAGGTCCCACCTGGAGGGACCTCCGCTGAACTCTGGCCTGCTAGAAAAGGCCAGACGGGCGAGCGGGGGTAGCGTGGGAGGCGGGGCCAGCTCTGACGCCGCTCCCCCCCGCCCAGCGTGCCTTGGCCCCGCCTCCCACGCTACTCCCGCTCGCCCGTCTGGCCTTTTCTAGCAGGCCAGACTGCAGCGGAGGTCCCTGCAGGCCGCGATTGCGGCCTGCAGGGACCTCCGCTGCAGTCTGGCCAGCTAGAAAAGGCCAGACGGGCCAGGGCGCACTGGGCGGGAGGCGGGGCACCGTCAGGGCGGTGCCCCGCCTCCCGCCCAGCCTGACGGCGCCCCCCCGGGCCTGCGCCCGAGGCGGCGGCGTCAGGTGCCTCAATAGTGGGGCCGGCCCTGCTTAAATCATAGTGCCCAGAATTGGACACAGTATTTCAGGTGTGGTCTGACAAAGGCAGAATAGAGGGGTAGCATGACTTCTCTGGATCTAGGCACTATACTCCTATTTATGCAGGCAGAAATCCCATTGGCCTTTTTTGCCGCCATGTCACACTGTTGGTTCATGTTTAACTTGTTGTCCATGAGGACTCCAAGATCTTTCTCACACGTATTGCTGTCAACAACTGTACACATTGCTGGTAATGTGCATAATCATATAGTTCTTTTATTAGATGAACTTCATTTACCCCATCCAGACCACTGAGATGGGTGGGATGGCTCTCATGAGCTATATCCCCATCTTCATGATGCTGTGATAGTCACAACAATGTCTCAAAGCATTTGCACCCAGGAAAATAATTATTTCTATATATTCTTTGAAAAAGCAGTCAGAGAACTGAACTCATCTCTACAACCACCTTTGCCCACACACATTGCTGCAGTAACTATTATAGAATAATTCTATTATTAGTGCTCACATATTTTTAAAATATAAATAAATGGGGGCATCGTTTACCTGCAGATTGTGAACATTTATATAATTCTAAAGTTACCTGCACTAATATCTTGAAGGGCAATGCTAAAAAGCTACTTTGGAGTTACTCAGCATCATTGTGTGCTTCACTTCTTGCCTAACAATTTCATTCTTTGATTCAGAAGAACGGTGAAGCCTTAATGGCCAGGTCAATGTCCTGCATGATTTCCAGGTCTCAATAACATTTCTTAGAATGATTTGCAAACCCTTGAAAATTCAAGGAATCTTTAGTGTGCAAGTTAACATGAAACATTTTGTTCTAGACTCAACTAATCTGATGGGTTAAGCTCAGTTTATTTTACCAATAAATCCCATACACCTAGAAACTCCCAACCAGAAAGCAACAGATTTTTCTGCCAAAGGTAAAACTAATATATCGATATACTGGGAGATACATATATTCAGGAGAAGTTTAGTCAGAGCTCAATACTTCTTCATGCAGATGTTGATTCTACAAATAAAACATAATCCTGTCTGAACATGTAATGCAAAAATCAACATTAGACATCTGTGCAGGGAACCAAAACATCTCACAAATTAAGATGAAAAGACATGGGAGATGTAAGGGCTATATTGTATCAAAATTAATAGGTATGTCACCATGCTTATCCATGCGGTATAGTTGAAACTCCATGGACAATGACTACACATACAAGCAAATGAAAGCAGCTGACCACGTACCCACACACCTGGGCAGAGGTGCACTCCACACTCTTCGGCCGCCACCGAGACAGATAATCTCTGACACCCCCTCTAAACGATATCCAGATGAACAGGAGAAGGTTAGAGTGTCTCCTACTCCAAAGTTAGATCCTATTCTGCTCCCAAATTGAGGTGTTCCAGGATCCTCACAGGGCTCGAGATTATATTCTGTAATCAAAAAATAAAAATAAAACATCTTCACAATTGCTTTAAAGGGTTTTTTAAACCACCTTGCCTTATGCTTTATTACAAAGAATATAGTTTTACCTGAGCATCAATTTAACCTTCAGATAAATTTTCAGAACAAATGCTCATATAAGTAAATAGGCAATTCAGTATCAATTTAGAAGTTGTGCCCATAAATGTCCATAGCATTTCTGAGAGGTGTATGAACAATTCCAATAAAAGCAATAAATGTATCTGAGTCTGAAACATAAAATCAACCAAAATAACTGTATAGCATAAAAGCATGACCATTTTTCTCAAGGTCTGATTTAGAATATCACTTTTTGAAATGAGATTTGAAATCTTTCTGAAGCAGCATAACTCTCTAAGTCAATAATGTTCTGTACAATTTATTAGGATTTTCTTAAGTCACATTTTCTGACCTACCAAATCCACAATCAACAAGCTAATATTTGCCTTATGTAAGTGACAACAAAATCAATTCTAAAGGCAAGTATTTGTCAGAATAAACATTAACCTCAGAACTTCTTTTCTCCCACTCACAACAGCATTGTCTTATAAAACTGTGGTTTTTCTTCACTTTATACAAATAGGACATTTTGTTCCCTTACCCGAGAAGGTAATATTAAATCCTTCATATGATATTGAAAAATCAGAAATAAAGCGCAACTGAGCCCTGAAATTTCCATAGAGACCAGCATTGATTGCTGATGGAAGTTCAGAGCCAGTCAGGCGTGCCAACGGCTGAGTAAAACTGCGATTTTCTGTGATTAGTAAGTAGTCATGATGATCTTCCAAATGAAAGGTGTGAAAGGTGAACTGCACTCCTGTTAGAAAAAATAAAATAAAATTAGTCTCACATATCACATAGTTAACATGAAAGCAATTATATCACTGATTAAACTCATATGTCAGGCTTACTTCAAAGGACCAGTCTGAACGCAGATCAAAGACAGCTGCTCTCAAACACAATCTTTATTGAAGAATACATGACTTTGGAAAAGTCGAGAATGACCTAATGTTTACATACATCTAATTTTATCACTTCTGATGCAACGTAATATCACACGCAAATATCATCATCAAACCCCACCTTCTGGATCACATTTCCACCAAGGTTTCTATCCCCCCCACACTACAGCAATTATAATTGTTTATACTTTCACCCCTGAGTTCCCAGGCTCATTTTATCTTCTCCCGCCAGGTGCTCGCATGTTTATGTTATGAAGCCAGATTCAGGGCTTGGAAATTCAGCCCTGGGATCTGGCTGCATGACATGGCGCCCCCGTTTTCTTCGTCCTCCTCTTCGGTTCTTCTTTCACCATAGTCCTGAAACAAATCAAACAATAACTCTATGGGTCCATTTTGTCTAAAGTCCCCATATATTTTTTCAGCAAGCTGCGATGGAAGACTGGGTGTATTTTCCCTAAACTTTTTGGCAATGCCAATTGGAAAGTCACTTCATTGATAACACCCTGTATTCTGAATGGTCCAATATATTTGGGGCCCAGTTTTCTTGAAGGTAACCCCAATTTGATGTTTTGGGTACTTAACCACACTAGATCTCCTTTATCTAATTTATCGCCTTCCACCCTCTTTCTGTCTGCGAACGTTTTATACTTTTTGTGTGCTTCTTTTAACGAAGCAGTCACTTGATTCCAACATTCCATCATTTGCGTTTTCCATTTCCCTGCCTCTGTTCCTTCATTTTCTGTCCACCTCGGCAATTGGGGTAACGGTTGTATTTCATACCCGTAAACTACTTCAAAGGGGGTTTTGTTTGTTGCTGAATGTATAGTTGAATTAAAGGCTAGTTCCGCAAACGCCAACCACCTAGACCAGTCATTTTGTCTCATGTTAGAGTACATTCGAAGGAACTGCCCAAGCGTTTGCTGAGTACGTTCTACCGCCCCGTTTGTCATGGGGTGAAAAGCAGAACTTAAACTCCTTTCTGCTCCTAGCATTTCCAAGAATTTTTCCCAAAATTTTGCTGTGAATTGTACTCCTCTGTCACTGACTACTCTACTTGGACATCCATGTAATTTGTAAATATGGTTTATGTACAATTCAGCTAGTTTCTCAGCCGATGGTAGCTTCGTCAGTGCTATAAAGTGGGCCTGTTTAGAAAACAGGTCTAATACTGTCCAAATATAACGATGTCCTTTGCTGACTGGCAGTTCTCCCACAAAGTCCATAGCTACACATTCCCAAGGCCTGGTAGGTTCCGCTACTGTCTGTAACAATCCCATAGGCTTCCCTCCTCCCGATTTATTTCTGGCACAATCATCACATTGGACAACATGATTCTTTATGTCCTTCCTCATTCCTGGCCACCAACAATGTTTTGCTATTGCCTTTGTTGTTTTGGTAATTCCTGTATGACCAGCGCTCTGGTTGTTGTGAAAACGATGCAGAATCTTAATCCTTAATATTGCTGGGATATACAGTTTCTTGTTTACAAACCAAAATCCCCCCTTCTGGTCCCCCTTTTCTGCGTTGGACGCGATCCATTGATCTCCTTTATAAGACTGTTTTAGTTCATTTCCCCAGTTATCTTCCCCGCCGAGTTCGACAAAAGCCGTGTCCTCCTTTTGGGTTTGTGCTCTTGTCCTGACAGCTAAGCCCCATTGTTTGTCAGAGAATATTGTCCCCTCCTTTGCTGTGGTTAGGCCTTCGTGTTGAGGCATGCGTGAAAGAGCATCTGCCAAGACATTCTGTTTCCCTTGAAAAAACTTTAATTGGAAATCGAATCTGCTGAAGTATTGCGCCCATCTGATTTGTTTGGGGGACAATTTTCTAGGAGACTTTAAATACTGGAGATTCTTATGGTCAGACCAAATTTCGAATGGGATTCCGCTTCCTTCGAGGAAGTGTCGCCAGCATTCTAAGGCTTTTAATATGGCTAATGCCTCTTTTTCCCATATTGGCCAACTTTTTTCAGTTTCGCTGAACTTCCGTGACAAATATCCACAGGGTTTTAAGTTCCCATTTTGATCCTTTTGCAATAGCACTGCCCCGTACGCACAGTCTGAGGCATCGCAATGGATTATGAAAGGGCTCCTGATATCAGGGTGTTTTAGGATGGGTCCTTCAGTGAAGCATTCTTTTAAGGTCTCGAATGCCTTTTGGCATTCTGGCGTCCAACTCAGTTTGGCGCCGGGAGCTTTCACTTTTGCTGTCTCCCCTTTCCCTTTTGTTTTCAAAAGTTCTGTAAGGGGTGCGGTTATTTGTGCAAAGCCTTTTATGAAGGGTCTGTAAAAATTTGCAAACCCCAGAAATGATTGTAATTGCCTCCTTGTTTGAGGCACTCCCCATTCTTTCACATCTGCTACTTTAGCTGGATCCATAGCTAACCCTTCTGGAGACATCCGATATCCCAGAAAGTCAATTTGAGTTTTATTAAATTCACATTTGGACAGTTTTGCGTACAGCTTTGCTTCTCTTAGTCTCTGCAAAACTTCCCGGACCAATTTTACGTGCTTTTCCTTATCTTCAGAAATGATCAAGATATCATCAAGGAATATGAACACCCCTCTGTACAATAACGGGTGTAGTATTTCATTTATAAGCTGCATAAAGCAGCCGCTTCCATTTTTTAACCCGAAAGGCAAAATTTCGTATTCAAAATGGCCGAATGCGCAGGAAAATGCGGTTTTCCAAGTATCCTCCGGTTTGATCCTTAATTTATGATACGCTTCAATTAAATCCAGTTTAGTAAATATGCTCCCTTTCTTCAATACGGTAATTAAATCCTTGACTAAGGGCATAGGGTATTTATTGTCCTTGGTAATTGCGTTTAAATTTCGATAATCAATACACAATCTTAGGGAATTGTCTTTCTTTCTCCTAAATAACACTGGAGCCCCGAGAGGAGAATTAGATGGCTTAATGAAGCCTCGAGCCAGGTTTTTATCAATGTATTTTCTCAATTCCTCCTTCTCTTGCACAGACATGGGATACACTTTTGGTTTTGGTAAGTCTGCTCCTGGGGTTATTTCAATCCCTACTTCTATATTTCTTTTGGGAGGCAATTTACTGGCCTCTTTCTGATTGAAAACATCCGCAAAGTCTCTGTATTCAGGTGGCAATAGCTGTGGGTCTATTTCCCCTGCTTCGTCTTCCTCGTCCTCCTCTTCTGCAATTTTGCTTATCTCCCATTGCATCTGCTGTTCTTTAAATGCTAAGCTTTTTCCTCTCCAATCTACTTCAGGATTTGCTTGTTCGAGCCATGGTATCCCCAATATTACATGGTATGTGGCAATAGGGGCTATCACAAAGGATATTCTTCCTCCCCATTTGCCTATTTTGCATGGAACTCCCCGTAATTCCTTTGTAGATACTTCCCCAGCAGCGACTGATCCATCTAGCTGCGAAAATGCAATTGGGGAGTCAAGTGCCATCTGCTGGCATTTCAGCGCTCCTGCTAATTCTGGGGTTATAATGTTCCTAGAACACCCGCAGTCTACAAACGCCTTGCAGGTGGCCCGATTTTCTAGCCCCGAGAGGCAAATTGGTACTACTATCATGCGTTTGTCCCGACTCACCAATCTTTCCGAAGATTCTGGGGCCTGCACCTCCTCCTCCGCACGCCTCCCGGTTGCTGGCTTGGGCTTTGGGGCTTTTGGCGGCTCCCCCTTCCGGGCCCAGCATTCCGCTGCTCGGTGGCCCGTCTTCCCACATACAAAGCATCCTGGTTTAGGTTTGTTGTCGTCTCCTCTGGAGGGAATCCCCGGCCTCCCTCCGGGTCTTTCTTGCTTCCTCGTTTCTCCTCGACCTCTCGCCACCGGTCTTTGCTGGCCGCTGCTGCTCCTGAAGCGCTTTACTTGTGCCAGGGTAGATTCGACGCGCCCCGCTAGTTGAATCCATCCCTGGAGCGTCTCGGGGTCGTCTCTGTGCGCTGCCCAGCTGAAAATCTCGGGGCGTAGTCCCTCTTTAAATAGTTCCACTTTGGTTACTTCAGACCACTCCGGTACCCTTTCCGCGAGGTGGAGGAATTCCTCTGCGTACTCGGGCACCGTTTTGTCCCTCTGTTTTATTCCTTTCAGCTGGTCTCGAGCCCTCAATTGCTCTAGCCGGTCTCTGAACCGGTTCTCCAGTGCGGCGAGGAAGCGGGGCACTGACCTCAGGCATGGGTCGCGTCTGGCATGCAATTGCACATACCAGCTGGCTGCTCCTCGCTTTAGTGTGTTGCCGATGGCTCGAACCCCGCTTGCTTCGGAGGGAAATGTGTGTGCGTTGTCTTCCATGTATCCTCTAATGCTAATTAGAAAAAAGTTCAGTTCCTCTGATTCCCCTCCGTATTCCAGCTTGAGATCTTCCCTTCTAGGCATCCATTCTGCAGCCCTTTGATATTGTCTGGGCGGCATGGGGAAGGGTTGCATCAGGTTTCCTCGGGTGGCTCCTTGGAACACGCCGCGCCCCACTCCGGTGGTCATTCTGCGCGGCTCCTGGAAGTCTGCCGCCGCTGTTGGCTCTTCCGCCCATCCGCATACTGGCCTAGCTGTAGCCCCCTCATCTCGCCTTTCCTCGTCGTACGGCACATCCTCCTCCTCTTCCTGGACCCCCCGCTCCTCTCCGCCTTCGTCTGCGAATCCACTGGACCCGATCCCTGGCCCCAGTGGCCTTTCCACCCCGACGCCCATTCGGGGGGTTGGGAGCTCTGTTGGAGACGGCGGCCTCAGGGTCCCCAGGGCTCGCTGACGCTCCACTTCTCGCGCCATGCTGTCCCGGAACTGCAGCTCCTGCCAGTATTCCTCATCTCCCTCGTCCCTTGCCGCCACGGGGCTCTGCGTTGACGCCCGCTGGCCCCTCTGGCTCCAATCTCCTTCTTTGCTTGGTTCTCTCTCGGCGCCATATCGGCTGGCCTCCTTCTGGAGATTCTCTTCCAATAATGGCACCAATCTCCCCACGGTTTCCGACAGCCTGGATAAATTAGTTTCCAGGATGGATAACCGCAGGGCCACGGTCTCCGGCATACTTCCTCCAGATCCCCAACTGGTTTCTGCAGCTGCAGAGACGCCTCTTCCGAGCCTGGGAATTCTCTGGGTCACGCCGTTCGGCTTGGGGTACCCCGTAGAGGAAGCTATGGCTTGCAGCGTCTCTTCTCTCTTCGGCCGGGCCCCTTGCAAAGGCCTCTCTGCCTCATTTGGGCTTTGATCTTCTTCCTCGCTCATTATCACTTCACTGCGAATTCCGCAGGAGGGTGAGAAATGGGATTCTCGACTTTAATGTCAGGCTTACTTCAAAGGACCAGTCTGAACGCAGATCAAAGACAGCTGCTCTCAAACACAATCTTTATTGAAGAATACATGACTTTGGAAAAGTCGAGAATGACCTAATGTTTACATACATCTAATTTTATCACTTCTGATGCAACGTAATATCACACGCAAATATCATCATCAAACCCCACCTTCTGGATCACATTTCCACCAAGGTTTCTATCCCCCCCACACTACAGCAATTATAATTGTTTATACTTTCACCCCTGAGTTCCCAGGCTCATTTTATCTTCTCCCGCCAGGTGCTCGCATGTTTATGTTATGAAGCCAGATTCAGGGCTTGGAAATTCAGCCCTGGGATCTGGCTGCATGACACTCATACATTCCACTGCAAACAGAGGCTCGGAAATTCAAACAAGATTTACATTACTCTTGCACTAAGGATCTCCAGCTTCCCCCATCTACCCTTTAAAAAAAAGAAAGAAAAGCGATTTTTTGTAATTAATTTCCAGCTGTTATTCTACATCTTGGGGCATGGGTGAGAGTAAGAAGACTCCATAAACTCCAACTATTACTACTCATTTAACAATCACAATATTATATCTTAACTCTCAGGGATATTTTGTATGATTTAAGCAAAGGCAAAATTATTAGGAGAAATGATGACCAGGATGAATTTATTGCATCCTAATAGATAGCCATGAATATTAGATAACCATGAATTATGATGACATCTTGAGGGTCTGTGCTTAGTTTTAACTGAGACAGAGGATTTCAGGAGAACCACCCAGAACCACCCAGATTTCCACTCAAGACTCACTTTGTTGAAATAAGGGACAAAGCTGGGGGAGGAGAGTAATTTGCTTCCTCCCCCAAGAAGAGACAGACAATTTTGGATGGAACTGCTTTTGAGGGGGCATGGCTGATCTAGGGATTAGGTACTCCCCTCAACTTCATTCCTTTTTTGGACCTTCAGCCCACCATGCCCGCCCATATAACAGTATAGCTCAAGTAGTCACTGTAGGGGCCGGGTAGGATTTTTTCCCCACCTATGTTAAAGGATTTTTTTTCGCCTACCTTATATTGTCCTCGGAGGCAAATTGGGATGGTGTGACATTTAAATAGGCTTCATTGGAAAATTGATAGGGGAATATACAATCTGGCATACACCTAGAGCACCACCCCCTTTGGGGTGAAGGCCATAAGCTAAAACACTCATCTGGTATCTATCCTGAAAAGGTGAGGTGAAACTAAATGCCCTTGGAATGGGCAGAGTCTGGCCTCAACAACTTTGAGGGAGGCTTCTCTGACACGTTCTCCTTAAAGGTTGCTCGGGTTTAGGTTAACTGGGGACCAGATGTTTTCACCTTTATCAGCCGAGGGGTAGGCCGGGTGAGGACGCTACCTCGGCTGGGTTTTCCACCAGATTCTCCATCAGAATAGAGTTACATTCAGTTTCAGATTTAAATGGGTAACAATTAATAAAGTTGCCCATATTTTAACCCATTTCACTTGTGTTGTCTCATTATTTCGTGGGTTGGCAGGCAATTAAGTTTCAACCTTTTTCTTGTCATGTGTCTTCAAGTTATTTCTGACTTATGTTGACCCTAAAGCAAACCTTGGCAAGATTTGATCAGATGAATTTGCTACTGCCATCCTCCGAGGCTGAGTGTGACTCCCCAAAATACACTCATGGGCAGATATTCAAACATTGCTTTCCCAACTGTTCAAATATGACACTCTGACTATTACACTACAGTGTCTCTCTATCCTCATTTTTACCTGGCCCAAATCTCAATCTAACCATGTTTAATGTCATGGAAAATTTGAAGAGACAGCAACATGAAGCCAATTGAGTACCAGAAGCCAGCCAACCAGAAGCCAGCCAACCTGGAAAAAAAACTGTGTGTGTGGGGGGGGGGGGGTGCATCTATTAGGATATAGCCATAACATTGTACACAGTCAGAAAAACCTGGATACAGGGACATTTATAAGAAGATTAAATTGACTCAGTTTATCTATGTGTGTATATGCACCTTCAAGTTGCCTGTTATTGGCAACCCCATTAATTTCATAAGAGTTTTCTTAGGTATTAACCTATTAAACTGGTATCCATCGGTGGTCTCCTATCCAGGTACTAATTAGATCTGACCCTATCTAGCTACCAAGACAGGGCTTGATGCTTTTGATGCCAAACTACTTAGAATGTTGTAGGTTGAAATAAGCACATTTAGCTGGGCCAATAAACAATCTGGACATCAAACATGTAGACCCATGTGCTTATCAGGATCTATAAATGGCACTCCTATCGAGTCTAGCTCAACATTGTGAACTATTTTGGTTTAGAATCAAAAGCTTAATGTAATTTACTTGTGCTGGCATGTACAAGAAGAGAATGTGTTGGAGAGGATTCACAAGATGAATACTGTAATATTGTAATATTTTAGTCAGGAATGATTCATAACACTGGTGTATAAACAAAAAAATGTTTGCGCCCAGCATTACAGTCTAAGATTTCTGCTGTGTTAACGCTGTCCCATGCTGGCACACCTCTGAACCTATTCCACCATCTGTATGTGAAATGGGTTTTGTGAATTTGATACTATAAATAATTTGCTTGCTATAATAAACAACTTTACAAATTTTGAAAAATACATACTGGGAACAGTTGAGTACAAATATAACACAGTAAGAAAATGTCCCTGATGGATCACAAAGATTTATGAAATTTGAAAGAGAGGTGAGCTAGCAGCATTAAAATGAAGGAGAAAGTATTATGGTTATATAAAACATGCATAAATTCCGTACCTTTTCCATGAGTAACATCCACAGTCCATGTGCAATTGAGTGAATTGGGATACAGTTCTGGGTAACCTGGAGATAAAATAGTTCCACTTGGCCCTCTCACATCTCCTCCACACAAAGCTGAGAATCAGGAGAAAAATGCAGCCATATAAAAACAGCAAGACATAGTAACTAAACATAAATACACACGTTGAAAATCATTTAACGTGCTTAAACAATAGCCCACACAGAGGAGTGTTTACAGTTCCATTGGGAAAATATATGTCTGTAATTCTAGCAGACATTTACTCATAGTGCTCAAAAAGAAATTATGGTTAATTAATTCATGAGAAGCTTGAATAGTAAGTATTATGAAACTGAGGCACTAGTTATACTAATCCATTTCAGGGAGCTCTTAAGGAAAGTTAGTTTGCAAAAATTATATGTATATTTATGCAATATTATAGTTCAGTGAATTTTGCCAGTCTTTACAAAGACAGATGCTACTAGATGTGTGTGAGATACCTAGTACTGTTTGACAGAGACTCTAAATCCTGAGAGGATGAAAACTCAGCACTTTCACCAGACATTTTCACACCACACTCATAATACTTCATACAATAAAGTCAGCATGGTGCCAAGGATGACATGAAATTCCCAAATGTGTCATCTCTCTGCATAAGCAATCTGTCACTGAGTAAGGTCAAGGGATACAACTTTTGTGCAACTAGACTACAACACTTTGACTTCCCTTGTGTCTGCTTTTAGCTATGTGGATTACTGACCTAATGCCAGCTGTCCAGTGTATCCACTTGCCTTTCGTTATGACAGTCTGCCCTATTGATTTTCTAATGAAATGCCTTATGAGTACAAACTAGGTACACAGAGTTTCAAGTGACTAAGATATTAACTAAGTTTCATCCATTGGATACCTCCTGTACAGAACTGCATTCACTGAAAACTATTAGCAGTGCTAAAGGAGAAATTGGTGAGTCCCTCTCTCAAGATTAGTTTGCTCTTCCAGCTGCTTTACTTGGGGCTCTCAGTCTCGTTTAAATTTTCTTCTATTGGCACTTATTCTTCTTTTATCCTTTCATTAGCAGTACTTTTAGCATAGGTGTTCCCAGTACCGGTCTCTCCTATTGGGGCTCTTTCTTTAGTCAATCAAAGAGCCGCTCCGTGCTTTTAAGTAATATATATAACACCTAACTGCCTAGCGTGCACCTTGTTTTTCTCGATCACCTATGCAAAAGAGCCTTTCTCCCAATATTACATTCCTTGGTTTTACCTCTCATATGCCTTGGGATTGTGGCTAGGCTGCCGTTTGTGCTTTGTAACTCTTCATGATTGGATTTTCTGACTGTATGAGCATCTTTCAATATACATTGTAATCAGGGTACAATTCTTAATATTAATATAAGGTTAACAGTTTGTCATTAGATTATGGCTACATTACTAGTACTGAATTTCTAAAATGAGACTTCAATGATAAATCCAAACTACTTTTGCACTCTGAATATTTTGTTCTTCCTTACAAATTATATTTTCCCAGAGTCCAAGCCCAGTAGAATATACAGTAACTATATTTTTTTAAAATTAGCTGGTGGAGAAGGAGACTGTTAGATTTATCTTAAAGAATGGACAGAAAGAGCATATGCCAGTTAAGGTGAAAGATACTTATATTTCCAAAAAAATCTTGCAGATTACAGAATTCATTCTCTGAAATGGTAGATAATTTGCATACACTTGGCTTTAAAAGTAATGCTAGCTGTGATGTATTATAAATCCTTTAATCCATGATAATAAAATGATAGATGACCACAAAATGACTGGGTAAAGAACAGAGATGGGATATGTGTGTGTGTGTATATATATATATATATATAAAAGAGTGATGGCATCAGGGCAGCGGACAAAACAACAAAACTACAGGCCCCCCAACCTCGAAATTTGACAACACAACCCATCATTCATGGCTCTAGGTTGATACAACAAAAAGAAAAGAAAAATAAAGTCTTAATTACAGGGAGAGGAATAATAGTTTTTATCCAATTGCTGCCAGTTTGAAGGCTAAGCTCTGCCCACTTGGTCTCCTAGCAACCTACTCAGCCCAGGGGACAGGCACAGTTAGGCCTCACTTAGTCCTCTTCCACAGATTATCAGATTTTAACTGGATTATATGGCAGCGTAGACTCAAGGCCCTTCCACACAGCTATATAACCCATTTAGAATCTGATATTACATGCTTTGAACTGGATTATCTTGACTCCACACTGCCATATAATCCACTTCAGTGTGCATACTAAACATAAAGACAACCATACAACAGACATTCAATACCACCACTACCTCAACAATTTCTCACCAACACCACCAGACAACGCCACAGCAACGCGTGGCTGGGCACAGCTAATATATATATATATATATATATATATATATATATATATAGCAGAGAGAGTAGGAAGTGAACTATACAGTAGTTGAGCAGAAATGGAATGGAAGCATATGAACTACACAGATATTCAAAATGTAGAAACAAAAATTGTTTTATTTTTCTTTAGGAAAACTCTTAATGTTCTTCATACAAAGATAGTGTAATGGTTCTAAAGTTGCGTTGTAAAGTAGATGTGGACAATGTGTCCCCCCAATATATATATATATATATATACACACACACACACACACACACACACACACACACACACACACACATATATATATATATATATATATATATGCTGGATGTCAACTCCTAGAAATGCTGTCCTAGTTAAATGAGAATTTTCCAACATCTGAAGAGCTGCACTTTGTCCTCCTGTTTTTCATTTCTGTTTTGTTCTATGCCTTCGAGTTGTTTCAGACTTGTGCCAACCATAAGTCTGATTTATCATGGAGTTTCTTGGCCAGATTTGTTCAGAGGGGGTCTGCCATTGTCTTCCTTTAAAAATGAGAGCTCAGGGTTAACAAATGAGTTTCCATGACTGAGGTGAGATTTGAATCCTGGCTTTTCAGAGACCTGGCTGAACATTCAAACCAGCATGCCACACAGTCACCCATTGAAAAGTAATGTGAATCATTGAGTGATTACTCAAATTATTTCTTACACTTGGCCATAATGAAGAAATGCAGTGCAAATATTGCCATGGGGAGGGAAGAATGCAATTGAACAATGAACTACACAATATCATCATCTGATGTAAGCCACTTCGTCCCAAAGAAGAAAAAAGCAGGATAGAAATCCGCTTCTCCTCCCCTCTCTGTCTAAATAACAGTAACATCTGCTTTGCAAAAGATTCATGACTAACATTATTCAAGCTATTATTTCTGAATTACAGATGTGTATGATTATGCTTTGAAGTTGACTGTCAATTTATGGAGATCCCATTAATTTCACAGTGTTTTCTTATGGAGATGGCATCAGATGGCACTAGTTTGGCTAAGAAAGGCTTTCTTTAGAACAAAATAAAATCTGGGAAATGTGATTTTTCACTAATTTTACTTGAAATCCATTTATCATATTCCTATTTTTAAAAAATATATCCAGAGAGTCCCTCAGAAGAGAGAGCAAGGGGATCCAGCACCAAAGTCCACATGATTGCCTGCCACTTACATCATACTGAGTCTTCCCAATCATGTACCCTCCTTGGATCTGTGAGTGGTTAAGGTATTTGATCAGAGATGTTTACAGACTTGAGAATTTCCTCAGGCTGGTGGCAGGTGGAAAACAAGCTGCAGTTTCTCTTACTCTCTGATTTCCCCAATCAGGGACTATACTGAGAAGACATATTTATCTTCTCTCACAGCAGAGAGAAACCTAAAATAAGCATTCATCTTTGCACACAAGGGTGAGATAGTCAAGGATTTACACTCCTAGCACACAGCAATAAAAATCCTTGCTAAATTATGCAAAACATTCTACCCATTTTCCAAGCATATTGTCAATGTACCACCTGGCTGCTCAGTGCACTTGTAACTCAAATCGTGTAATCATTATGTCACATAGCTGCCACTAGGTAATTTGTAAAATACTGGTATAGCCATTTGTAAGTGTTCCATCTGAGGGCATTTATGCTCAGTTATACTGAGATCCTAAAATCAACCCTCATGCAAAGAAAGAAAGAAAGAAAGAAAGAAAGAAAGAAAGAAAGAAAGAAAGAAAGAAAGAAAGAAAGAGAGACAGAAAAAGAAATTTAATTTAATCCACAGCCAGCCAGTTTCTGTGCTGAGGAAAAGTATGGTTGCTATGATAGTGACAGTTCTATTTCTTCATTTCATATGTATTTATTGAGATGTTGCAAGAGATGAATAGGAGCTAAAGTTTGGTCATTGGCTAGATGCAAGCTAAACGGTGATAAATTTTATTCACTTCCTTATCAGATTCAGATCTGAAATACTGTGAATAAATATTTTGTTATCATTATTTCAGAGTTGCATTTCATCTGAAAGATTAGATGTGCAATTTGAAATTGATTCTGAGTTGTCACAAAACTCAGGTATCCTGAGTGACTTCATAATTTATTTATCTGTCTAAACTGATACATGCATACAGCAACATCTGCTGGACAGTATGGTTACTAATTTATGCTCCATTAATGATTGAAGTAATGCCTGCCTATGGATTTATTCTTGGCAGAGGTGAAGTGGTACAGAAAGAGTGAGTGGTTCAAGATGTGGTGGCTTAGATTTTAACTGGGAAGCATGTGCCAGAATTATTATTGTATTAAGAAGAAAAAATAAGATTTTGCCATTCATAACCTTTTAAAATTAAAATCTATTTCAGTTAAAGATTAGACACTAGGAAAACATTGTACTACTAAAACATGTGTGTTGTGGGGAACCATGAAAGTAGGTCATGTCTTGGCCGGTAGCACATCAGAAGCAAGGGAGAGCAACCCGGATGGAGGGTCTCCATAGAAATGGGGTGGGCATGGTGAAGGGGAGGGCCAGAGTGAGGAATATGAGGAGCGGAGAGGGAAAGCAATTTTCAGATGGAACTTTGCTTTTTAACCATACTGTATGCTTTAAGAAATAAAAGCCTTCCAGTCTGCCCGTGAGGTAATTTCTTCTCTAGAGAGCTGCAGGGCAGGACAACATATCATATTAATTAAAATTCTGGTTAAAATATTTTATAATTATATAAGAATTATATAATTAGATTTATAGTAGTTGACCTATTATAATAGTTGCCCATCATGCTGCTCACAAAAAATTCTGTAAAATCAAGAAATCTGTTTCTGTCAATTATTTTCAGTCACTTGTACTTTCATATTCCTGGAGAAAGGTTATTTTGCAAAACTCCATACATTTGCAAATTCCTGAGATTTCCTTCCAAGGTTGATGCTAATCTGGCAGATATCCATGCCTAATAGAGGAGCCCTCTGCCCTTTCTGAAGCAGAGGATATTAGTGAACAATACAAGTTACAAAGTAAAACTAAAGAAAAAAGTGGAATGCATCCAAATTTGATTTTATGTAAGGGAGGGACAGAGCAAGAATGGTTCTTATCCCAGCAGTCATGTCCAGATCTGGCACGATTCATGCAAAACATGATACCAAAAGTGCCAACAAAGTACAAAAATTGAAATAGCTTTAACCATGAGTGAAAGAAATCGACTAGAATAATTATACTCAAATATGCTTTTAGAGAATATTAATTCAGCAGGCAATTGTATTTAGTGTTGTGCTGTGGGTGGGGGAAGAGAAAGGAAGAGAAAATTTCATTTACTTAATGAATTGCCTACTAGTACATCTCAAGGAAGACATTTGTCACAATATATAATGTATTTCACAGCCGAATATACTATTCACAGAGAGCTCCTTAATAGTGTTTATTTTTAGATGGTAAGCATGTCATTCTTATTAGAATAAAGAAAAATTCTCCTACTTCTAGAGTCTTTTCAGTACAGAGAAGCTTATCTATACTCTGTATTTTTCCAAATTGTACTTATTTGTACTACATTACTGTTAAGTACATACACATCCTACATGAGATCGCTGGTTAAACACAAATGTCTTTGGGCTCAGGACAAAGGAAGATTAAACCAGCTTCTGAAATGAAATTTGTCTTCAGTTGTCAAATCACCCATCAGAAAAAATGGAGAAATGTAACTAATAAATAATAGTACTTAGATACATGAAGGAATCAATCAGTCATTAAGCATGAATACCGCATAGGGAAAGGGATTTACTCATTTCTAAGTAAAGCTATGATATGGAGATGATGTCAGACAGGTTAAGTAATGTCTCTGTAAAGTCTCCCTCAAGTGAATAACTCAGTATTATAGTAAAGTATCTAGCAATGCCAGATGGACAAATGTGCTGTTTGATTCCTTGTCTAATAATAATAATAATAATAATAATAATAATAATAATAACTTTATTTATACCCCGCCACCATCTCCCCATGGGGACTCGGGGCAGCTCAAAATGTTACAAAAATAACAGCGCAAATACATTAACAATACACACAGTTTAAAACACAAGAAGATGATAAAACAGAAGTTAAAACAAAGGTTTATACAACAGTAATAATATCAAACAACCACCAATCTTAGGCCGCTTCTACACTGCCGGATATTCGGCTTAGAAATGGAGATGAGAACCAACCCCCAGAGCCGGACACGACTAGACTTAATGTCAAGGGAAAACCTTTACCTTTACCTTACACTGCCATAAAATCCAGACTATCAAAGCAAATAATCCACATTATCCGCTTTTGAACTGTGTTATATGTCTACATTGCCATATAATCCACTTCAAAGCAGAGACCATGGATTTTACATGGCAGTGTAGAAGGGGCGTCTCAAGTCCAACGGGCCTGCAGGGAGCGTTGTCTCCAGAAGGTTCAGACTTGAGTGGCGGAAAGGACGGGGCTTGAGAGCGCCCCCTTCTCCCACCGCTGGCTATGATAGTGTTTGTTAGGTTCAACTCTAGCCATGGTTTCCCAGTGGAGATTGATTCAGACACCAGCATCTTCCAGCTCAAGGAGGCAGTTGCTAAGCGACAAGGAGTTCCAGCTGACCAGTTGCGAGTGATTTTTGCAGGGAAGGAGCTCAGGAATGGCTTGACAGTGCAGATTTGAAAACACTAGAACATTTTCCTTCACCGGACCGGGCGGCCTCTGCTGGGCTTCCTCCCACCCTCGGCCGGGCGACCTCCTCGGATCTGTTCACCAGCCTGGGCCCGTCGACCTGGGAGGCCTATCTCCATCTCAGCTCCAGCTGGCTCCTCTTCGACGGTGTGGGGCGCGCCGGACCGGGCGTCCTCCTTCGGCCCTTGTCAGCTCCCACGGAAAGGGCTAGTCCGCGGAGGCCGCGCCGAACCGTGCGGCCTCCCCTCCCCCCCCCGGGCCTTCCCCTCGGCCTTCATAACAACAACTTTGGAAGCCGCGCCGAACCGGGCGGCTTCCAGGCATTGGCCGTAGCCTTTTGCTGGCTGCTCAGGGAGGAAAGGTCTAGACCTCCGGAGGCCGCGCCTTGCCGGGCGGCCTCTTTCGGCCCTTGTCAGCTCCCACGGAAAGGGCTAGGCCTCGGAGGCCGCGCCGATCCGGGCGGCCTCCCCTCCCCCCCCGGGCCTTCCCCTCGGCCTTCATAAAAACAACTTGGCCCTGGAGGTCCGCGCCGAACAGGGCGACCTACCTCAGTCTTCTCTGGCCCCCACAAAGAAAACTCTAGCCTTTGGAGGCCGCGCTGGACCGGGCGGCCTCCCTCGGTCCATTGCATCGGCTGCATCGGCTACACAAACAAAACCAGGCGTTTGGAGGCCACGCCGGACCGGGTGGCCTCCTCCAGTCTTCTTCTGACCTCGTGTTGCTGGGGAAGACACCCTCGTCAGCTCTGCTCTCCTGCCTCTGGAGCCTACATCAAACTAGGTGGCCTCGAGACATCTTTAATTGGGAGGACTCGTATGAAGCAGCATTTATAAGATCCTCACAGTTTGCAGCCTGCCAAATTTTTTTTCCCCTCCTTTGTGTGTGTGTATTTGTGTATGTGTGTTATACAGAGTCGGGAGTGAGAAAGTTTTTTATCTTTACTCAGGGAAACAGTATTGATCGTGATAGGTAGCGGGTTCTTAACCTGGTATTAATGTCATAGGAAGTATTCACATAGGATTTGAGAGTACCGTGAGCTTACTGATTGGTAATTGATGGTTTAGAATGTGAATTGATGGTTTGTGTATGTTGGTGGATGTACTGTTGAGTGAAAGCTTTGATGGAAAGAGACAACAGGATTGAGATGCTAGTTTTGAAAGATTAGAGTGGTATACTATAGAAAGGTTTTTTGAGAAGGTAATAAGAAATGAGTTGGAAGGAAACTCCGGGCAACAATGAACTCTCGCACTTATGTGATCTGTTGGGAAAATCGTTCGGTACCGTCTTGCAGCAGCTGGAAATACTGAACGCGAAACTTGACCATCTCTTCAAAGGAATTTCCCTGATTGTGAAATATCCTTCTCCTACAGACACTATAACAACTATACCAACCAGGCTTATTAACTTGAACTTGAATGAGGAATTAAGCACTTCGGAAGGCCAGGGAGAAATTAAGCTCAAGGAGCAGAAAGTAGTCGTCGGATCAGGCCTGAGAGTGACTAGAGTGGAGGGTGGGTTTTTGTCTGGGGGAGTGGGTTGGGGGAGGGTGGATGGGAAGGAAACCAACAATGTCGTGCAGAAGCCGAACAATGAGCTGCCCTCTGAATTGGCCGGACAATCTTTGGATACTTCCTGCAATTCTCAGCATCTTTTACAAACTAATAAGGTTGCAGTGGAAGTTTCAGATTCATTATTGAACAGAGGCAGGTGGACTTCTAAGCGAGCAGTCCAGATATCTCTTGCACAAATTTTATCCATAAGCTGGTCGGAGGTAAAGATCAAGACTATCGACTGGCTTTGTAGAGAGTATCAATCCTGGAACCGCTCCTTATCTCTTATCATTGGCTTGGAAGATAAAATATTAAGGGAAAAATTGTTTTTGTGTGGGCCCAAACTGCAACAATGGGGCATCACTCTCAGGAGGGTTCTAGTAGACCCACTGATTCACCCCCTCGACATCGGGCTGAGCATTGATATTCAAGATTCCCCAACTCTAAGTCAGACTTGTTCTACCTCCCAGGCCCACAACAAGACCCCACTCTTGCTTAGTCACCTGCCTATTCATGATGATGCCAAATCAACTGTCCCCTCTCTCCCATCAGTGAGAGAAGCTCCTTTTTTAAACAAACAAGTACCTTTGGAGGCTTTCCTTTCCAGGACAGCTGACTAGTCCCGGTAATTGGCAACCCCACCCAGTTCTTCCATCAGGGGGAAGAGGGCTCTCATGGAGGTGGCCCCATTGAAGTGATATGGGGGAGGAGAAAGCACGGTCACTATCAACCCAGGGAGAAGCGCAACAGAGTTTTTGCGACCCTGGAGAGGTTTAGGTGTGGTAGTCTTCAGGACAGACCCCCCAACCTTAAGGTCCTGCTTTTGAATGCCAGATCCGTCAATGGTAAAACAGCTGTCATCCAGGATTTGATCCTGGATGAGGAGGCGGATCTGGCATGCATCACCGAGACGTGGCTGGATGAGCTGGGAGGTGTGAATCTCACCCAGCTGTGTCCTCCAGGTTTCGGGGTGCATCAACAGGCCAGGGTTGGGGGGCGGGGAGGAGGAGTTGCGGTGATCTTTCAGCAGTCCATCGCCCTGATCAGATGCGCCGTTCCGCAATCCCCGAGGTTCGAGTGTGTTTTCCTGAGGGTGGGAGCCCGAGACAGCTTGGGGATTCTGTTGGTGTACCGTCCACCCCGCGACCCAGCAGTCTCTCTGTCCGAGCTAGCAGAAGTGGTCTCCAATGCGGCCCTTGTCTCCCAACAACTGATAGTTTTGGGAGACTTTAACATTCATGCTGAGACCACATTGACAGGAGCAGCTCAGGATTTCATGGTTGCCATGACAACCATGGGGCTGTCTCAAGTTATATCTGGGCCCACACATCAGGCAGGACACACCTTGGACCTTGTTTTTATTGTGGACGGTGGGACAGTCAGAGTGGAAGAGCAAAACATTCTTCCATTGTCATGGTCTGACCATCATCTGATCTGTTTAAGTATCGCCGTGCCTTCTAACCTCCGCAGGGGTGGTGGACCCATTAAGATGGTCTGCCCCAGGAGACTGATGGATCCGGATGGACTTCTGAGGTCTCTTGGGGATCTTCCTGTCCTGGAGACTGGCGATCCTGTCGATGTCCTGGCTGATCGCTATAACAGTGAGCTATCAAGGGCACTGAACACGATC
This sequence comes from Anolis carolinensis, assembly GCF_035594765.1. Lineage (NCBI taxonomy): Eukaryota > Metazoa > Chordata > Lepidosauria > Squamata > Anolidae > Anolis > Anolis carolinensis. The sequence goes on along the minus strand of NC_085844.1, from coordinate 22,238,824 downwards.
GCTCCCGAACGTCCCCTCTCACAGCGTAGAATCGCGTCGACTCCTTGGTTCACCGAGGAGCTGGCTGTGATGAAACGTAGGAGGAGGGGACTAGAGTGCATCTGGAGGAAATCTCAGGACGTGTCCGACCAAGCACGGGCTAAAGCCGCCATTAAGGCTTACTCCGTGGCTCTGCGAGCAGCCAGGAAAGATTTCACGACTGCCCGCATAGCGTCTGCAGCCAACAGGCCATCGGAGTTGTTCCGAGTTGTTGGGGAGCTCCTGCGGCCTCCCGAGGCCCAGGGGTTTCCTGATGACTTGGCAACTCGGTGCAGCGATTTCGCGCACCATTTTGCAGGCAAAGTTGCTCAGATACGCCGTGAGTTGGACTCCAGCTTAACTGTGGTCCCAGCGGAGGTGACCGAGGTACCTGTCTGTGCGATCTTATGGGATTCTTTCCGGCTTGTTCTTCCTGATGACGTGGAGGGGATTCTTGGGTCTGTGAGGGCGACCACCTGCGCTCTGGATCCTTGTCCTTCTTGGCTGGTGAAGCTGGCCAAAGATGGGTTGTTGGATTGGTTTGTGGCTATTATAAATGCCTCCCTGGTTCAAGGGTCAGTTCCATCCTGCTTTAAGCAGGCGGTAGTAAAACCATTATTAAAAAAGACCTCGTTAGACCCATCTGTATGTAACAACTACAGGCCAATTTCCAACCTCCCATTTCTGGGCAAGGTTCTGGAGCGGGTGGTTGCTACGCAGCTCCAGGAGTTCCTCGATGACACCGATTTTCTGGACCGCTCGCAGTCTGGCTTCAGGCCTGGGCACAGCACCGAGACGGCTTTGGTCGCCCTGGTGGATGACTTCCGCAGGGAGCTGGACAGGGGGAGTGTGACCCTGCTGGTTCTCTTGGACATCTCAGCGGCTTTCGATACCATCGACCATGGTATCCTTCTGGGGAGGCTCGCCGGGATGGGACTCGGTGGCACGGTTCTGCTGTGGCTTCGGTCCTTCCTGGAGGGCCGTTCCCAGATGGTGAAGCTGGGGGAAACCTGCTCGGACCCCTGGCCATTGACCTGTGGGGTCCCGCAAGGGTCTATTCTATCCCCCATGCTATTTAACATCTACATGAAACCACTGGGAGAGGTCATCCGGAGTTTTGGAGGGTGTTGCCATCTCTACGCAGATGACACACAAATCCACTACTCATTTCCATCTAACTCCAAGGAAGCCCCTCGGATGCTGAATCAGTGCCTGGCCGCTGTGGCGGACTGGATGAGGAGGAACAAGCTGAGGATCAATCCTGACAAGACAGAGGCCCTCCTGGTCAGTCGCTCGTCAGATCGGGGTATTGGGTGGCAACCTGTGCTGGACGGGGTTGCACTCCCCCTGAAATCACAGGTCCGCAGTTTGGGGGTCCTCCTGGATTCAGCGCTGACGCTTGAAGCGCAGGTGTCGGCGGTGGCCGGGAGGGCTTTTGCACAACTCAAACTTGTGCGCCAACTGCGACCATACCTCGTGAAGTCTGACTTGACCACGGTGGTCCATGCCTTAGTCACCTCTAGACTGGACTACTGTAATGCGCTCTACGTGGGGCTTCCCTTGAAGACGGCTCGGAAATTACAACTGGTCCAACGCTCGGCTGCCAGATTAATAACTGGGGCGAATTACAGGGAGAGATCTACTCCCCTGTTTAAGGAGCTCCACTGGCTTCCGTTCATTTTCCGATCCCAATTCCCGCCTTGTAGGAACTAGGGAGAGGGCCTTTTCTGCTGTGGCCCCCCGTTTATGGAACTCATTGCCCACTGAAATCAGGCAAGCCCCCACTCTTTCAGACTTTAGGAAAGATATAAAAACATGGCTCTTCCGATGTGCTTTCGGAGAGTAACTGTTACATGCTTTTGTTACGCCCCCATTATTTATCCTCTAGACTGTCTGCTATCTTTTTCCTTAGTTCCCTGTGGTTTTATTCTTATCCTTTTTCTTATCCTTTTCTCACCCCGAGTTTTAACTGAGTGTTAGTGCGGCCTGCCCTGTTATATTGCTCTTTGGATTTTGTGTTGTACTGTATATGATTCTTTATTGTATTGTTGTAACTGTATTATGATATGTTGTTTTTATATTGTGTTATATTGTATTTTTCCCTGGCATGGCCCCATGTAAGCCGCCCCGAGTCCCCATTGGGGAGATGGTGGCGGGGTATAAATAAAGTTTTATTATTATTATTATTATTATTATTATTATATAACCCAATTCAAAACAGGTAATGTGGATTATGTGCTTTGATAATCTGGATTATATGGAAGTATAGAAGGGGCCTGGAAGGGGCCTCAGTTTCCAGTTATGAAAATGCTCGCCTTATGATATTGGAGAATTTTAGCTAAAACAGTGTTGAAACCATCAGTTTGAGTTGCTTAGCTCCATTTCTGTGAAGCTACTGAAGCCTGAAACTCTTGGTTTGCCAGGAAATCAATCTCTACCAAGAAACTGGGAATTTAAGATCAAGAAATCTCATTACATTTTCTTCTAGTCCAGAATATGTTTTAGTAGAAGGTGAAAAACATGTTTTTCCCCTTTAATTTAATTCCTATTGCTTTAGGGTTTTCTTCCCCTGTCACTGTGAATTTATTAATATGTTTTATGAGATACTATATTTGAAGGAAATAGATTTCCAGTGCAATAATTGTATGCAAAGTTATGCATGCATTTATTTATTTCCTAGACTAGGATAGGGGTTCATAGCTTTCTTCAGATTCTCAAAGGAATTTATGAACAAAAACATATCACTTCCCTAGGGTAAGGGATTGTGCCTCCTGGTTCCATGACCTTACATATAATAAAGCCACTATATATCTTTAAGAGCAGACATGTTCAACGAATCTTCTTTTTCTGCAGAGCAGACCTGCTGGGAGGACCAAGAAGAATAGTGATTGGGATGGAAAGCCTGCCAGCATGTTGGATTTTTGCCCCCTGAAACTTCCTTGATTCATTATGGAAGTGATGCAGCTCTGTAACTGCATCTTCTGTAACTGACCTTCCCAGCAGGTTGGCTAGCTCGATTATGTCCTGCAAATATGGAGTTGCTACTGCTGAGTTGCTGCCAAAAGGAGTGACACCAAAGGGGGTTAAATGAGGCTAAGCACGAGTTTAAGTAAGAGAATAATGATTACTTGCTTTTCTTCATGTTCCAAACATATTTGCTTAGTTGGATCTATTTAATTTGTAATGTATTCAGGGCCGGCCCCACTATTGAGGCACCTGACGCCGCCGCCTCGGGCGCAGGCCCGGGGGGGCGCCGTCAGGCTGGGCGGGAGGCGGGGCACCGCCCTGACGGTGCCCCGCCTCCCGCCCAGTGCGCCCTGGCCCGTCTGGCCTTTTCTAGCTGGCCAGACTGCAGCGGAGGTCCCTGCAGGCCGCAATCGCGGCCTGCAGGGACCTCCGCTGCAGTCTGGCCTGCTAGAAAAGGCCAGACGGGCGAGCGGGAGTAGCGTGGGAGGCGGGGCCAAGGCACGCTGGGCGGGGGGGAGCGGCGTCAGAGCTGGCCCCGCCTCCCACGCTACCCCCGCTCGCCCGTCTGGCCTTTTCTAGCAGGCCAGAGTTCAGCGGAGGTCCCTCCAGGCCGCAATCGCGGCCTGGAGGGACCTCCGCTGAACTCTGGCCTGCTAGAAATGGCCAGACGGGCGAGCGGGGGTAGCGTGGGAGGCGGGGCCAGCTCTGGCCCCGCCCCCCCGCCCAGCGTGCCCTGGCCCCGCCTCCCACGCTACTCCCGCTCGCCCGTCTGGCCTTTTCTAGCAGGCCAGACTGCAGCGGAGGTCCCTGCAGGCCGCGATTGCGGCCTGCAGGGACCTCCGCTGCAGTCTGGCCAGCTAGAAAAGGCCAGACGGGCCAGGGCGCACTGGGCGGGAGGCGGGGCACCGTCAGGGCGGTGCCCCGCCTCCCGCCCAGCCTGACGGCGCCCCCCCGGGCCTGCGCCCGAGGCGGCGGCGTCAGGTGGGAGGCGGGGCCAAGGCACGCTGGGCGGGGGGGAGCGGCGTCAGAGCTGGCCCCGCCTCCCACGCTACCTCCGCTCGCCCGTCTGGCCATTTCTAGCAGGCCAGAGTTCAGCGATTGCGGCCTGGAGGGACCTCCGCTGCAGTCTGGCCTGTTAGAAAAGGCCAGACGGGCAAGCGGGAGTAGCGTGGGAGGCGGGGCCAACTCTGGCGCTGCGTGGGAGGCGGGGCCAGGGCACGCTGGGCGGGGGGCGGGGCCAACTCTGGCCCCGCCCCCCTCACTATTCGCCCTGGCCCCGCCTCCCACGCAGCGTGGGAGGCGGGGCCAGGGCACGCTGGGCGGGGCCAGGGCGCCGGTGGCGGGGGCGCTTTTCAGCACCCCCGCTTCACATCAAAAAATATCTCCGGCCGGCCCTGAATGTATTTAATTTCCATCTTGGAAGGGTACATTTTCAAATCATATTAAGCAATTTCTCATGTTAGAACAGTTTAAGACATGCATAAATTACTTTCTTGGTTCTAATATAATCCTTCAGAAGTCTGCTTTTCCTCATAAAATCTCACTTGAGTAAATCTTTCCTACTACTTTTCTACCCATTCAATTTATTCTTCTTTTCATTCTGTTTCCACATTACAATGAAAGTCAAAATTATACTCCTCTCCCAAAACATGTATTTGAATATGCATTTAATTGTACATTAACCCCTTTGAACACATATTAAGTATGTTTTATATCAAAATACATTGTAAAGGAGCATCTGATGCAAGTCAACTATTGATTATTGCATCATGGCATTGGGAGATAAATGAAATCCAGTACATAGCTAGGCTTTATACACACACATTTGAGTAAGAAAGGTAGATGAAATCATTTATACAGATATTTACAATGATCTGATTCTTTTAATTCCTCAAATTATGCAGAATTCTGTGTTATCAGTAGATTAAATTATTTAAGCGATCCATTATTATCTCACATTTTCCAACAAGCCAGCATTCACTAGGTGCAGATATCCCTTTTGACTATGAGTGTTGTAGCTGACTAAAGCATGTTCAAGAAATTTTCATTCTTTAAAACCATATACTGTTATATACAAAAACCCTCATATTACAAAGTTCTTGGCACTTTGATAGAATGCAATCCTATCTTTAAAAAGTTATCATAAAACAAAGTTTTTTATTGGAGTGTTTTTTTAAAAGGTCTCATCTGTTCTTCAAGGTTTCCTTTTCGTTTTGAAAAAAAGAAAGAAAACTATCCTGGGAAAAAGCCCACATGGAGTCAAACTTCTAGCATCTGTAGTATGTTCTACATACTCCACAGACGAAACAGTTTAACTTTGAAAAGAGAATTAGTCAGCAGATGGTACGGGCAGTCCCTGAGTTACAAATATCTGACATCTGACTTACAAATGACTCATAGTTAAGAATGGAGGTGAGACAAAAGGAAGTAAGATAAATCTTCCCCTAGGAAGGGAAATTCACTGCTGAAAAAGTAATCATGGGGAAAAGGTGCCTCCACTGAGCCTTTCTCACCAATCCTTGTTTCCACAGCAAGCCAAATTTTTCAAAATCCAATTCTCACAAGGACAGAAAGTGAGGTTAAATCTCTCAACACGGGCACAGACAGCAGAACAAACACCACAGGGCTGTTAACCCTTCCATATGCTATCCAAAGCTAAAAAATTTGGCTGGAGTTACACTTAAAATATACTTATGATGTACAAACAAATCCAACTTAAGAAGAAACCTACAGAATCTATATTGTTCATAATTTAGGGACTGCTTGTATACGAGGTATAGGACAATGCACCACAGACCCAGCTTCCTACAAAAAATCTACTATTAGTGTCATTTTCTGATAAGAATCAAGGAGCAAAATTTGACACCACTTTAACTGTCATGGCTTAGTGCTATAGCATCAAGGGAGTTGTAGATTTGCAAAGTCTTTAGCTTTCTCTGCCAAAAAGTTCTGGTGCCTCACTAAACTACAAATTCTAAAATTCCATAACACTGAACCCAGTGAAAGTGGTGTCAAACTGCATTAATTCTACAGTGTAGATGCACTGCTTTTAGCTGAATGAATAATGGCTTCTCTCCTCATAGTAAATACAGTGAATGACTTTAAGTGTGTACACTTTCTCAGCACCCGAAATATTCAATTCATGAATGCACAGAAGAACCAGTTTTAAAAGAGAAGGAGTGGTTATTCTTGTTGACCTATAGCAAGCCTGATAACAGAAACCATATTATCTTTGCATTGAAATCAACTAATACAGAGAAAGTGGATAATCATTATGAAGAAATTGCTATAGCATTTCTGTTCCAGTTCATTTAATTATTACCATCACAAGTAGGAAGTGAGTGACTCCACCAATGGTTCTTTTCACATAGCAAAGGCTCTTCATGACTTAATCTATAGCCTGAATCACATCCAAATGATACAGTTGAGCCAATGGAAAAGTCATGCCCATAACGCCGACCATGAACAGGTATGCCAGGGTCCAGACACGAATAGGTATTAACTGTTACACCTAGAGGGCAAGGGGAAAAAAAGATTACATGAAGTAATAGAGAAATATTATTTTAAGTCAGATTCAAATCACTCTAAATACAGTGAGTTGTGTAACCTACATTTAGAAGGAAACTAGGAAATCTCTAGTATTAATGAAATAAACTCCCCCCCCCCCCCGCGCAGCTGGGGGAGGGAAGTGGCTTTGCCCCCTCCCAACGAAAGCTGCCCGTCTCTTGGTTCACTCACTTTTGGAGCTTCGACCCACCTGCCCGCCCACCGCTAACAGTATAGCAGTAGTGTGGTCGCTTAGATGGGCCAGGTAGGAATTTTTTTCCCTCCCATGTTCTGGGAGGGTTTTTTCGCCTACCCTATACTGTGTGGAGTGGTAAATTGGGAGGTGTGGTCATTTAAATAGGTGGTCAGCGGAATGCTTAGGGGAATCTATTATTTTGGTGTGCACCACAAGGCACCTCTGTTTTGGTGTTGGCCAGAGGCGTGAATCCTCGCTTAGGGTTTGTACTGCCCCAGTGAGGGTGAATGATTATGGCCTTGGAATGGGAGAGTTTGACCTCATTTGTTTCGGAGGCAAAACTCTCCAACACATTCCCCTTTAGGTCATCCAGGTTTAGATATGCTGGGGACCTGGTGTTTCGCCCTAAATTCAGTCTTAATGGATGGTCGGGTATGACCATTGATATTGGCTTATGCCTTACCAAATTCTTAGATGGCTAAGGATTTTTGGCCCTAGTTCCAAATTAAAAGTTAAATAGGTAACTATCAATAAAGTTGCCCAGTTTTAAACCCAAGTTTACTTGTCTTGTCTCGTTATTTCGGGGGGTTGGAGGGCAAACAAGGGAGAGAGGGGAAACATTACTGTCACAATGCTTGTTAGTACAGTGGAAATGCGCCATGAGAAAGGCAGAGAATATAAATTAAAATACGAGCTTATATGTTAAAATTAGAATGCTAACTGAAGACAGAAAAGCTATAATGCAAAACCCCACATCTAGGAAGAAACTTATATAATCCTCCACAGCAGGATTATTGTCATATTTCTCAATAATAATACCATACATATAAAGTATTAAACAAAATATGAATACTAATAACAAGATATCTAAATGGCATTTGCCATTATTGAAAAACATCTGATAAACAAATTCTACATCAGCTTCAGCAAATCCACACCGTAAGAATGCAAAGTTATACATCCTTTTCATTAAAATAGAGCAGTCTAGATATAATCAAGCCCTTAATTGTTGAATTAGGATTTCACTATTTTGTTTTAAAATGTGGGAATGAGATACCACAGGTTAATTAAATGTAGATAACTCTGTGAACGAATTATGATGTACAATATTGTACAGTAAGCACTCTACATTTTCACCCAGGGAAATATTTCTTCATCATTTTTAATCTTGTTTTTGTTCTGTGCTAATTCTTTAATTTATAGGCTTTAGAAAAAGAACTGGTGCAATAGTTGAGAATATAAGGAACAAATCTCCTTTGTGGCCTCAACCATCAATTGCTGTAGCCCTAAGCAAAGGCCTTAGCTCTGTACCACACTTTCAATAAGAGAACCGAATATCTGATCCTATAGTATTAGAGAAGATCTTGAAAGGTAATCTATACAAGATGACATGTTTGAATGACAGCTGCATAAATGTTGGATGCAAAAGCCCACTGTATTCAATTCAACAGGATTAGTTCTAAGCAGCTTGCCACCAGATCAAGCTGGTTAACTATTGTTTTAACATTTGTATTAATTGCAGTTATGTACACCTCAGTTCCACCTCCCTAACACATACACACACACAAACTGTTAAATATAGAAATATATTAGGTGAAATTGCAGATAGCACAAGTAAATTTACATGTAGTTAGTATCTGAATGTTCTATTTTGGGAATGGTAGAGTAACAATGAACCAGATCCAATGATAGGCCTACAGTGATCACCCAAAGCTGCAACCAGCCTATTTTTATCTTCTCTTGCAACAACATTTTTACAACTCTTTTGAAATGTTAACAATTTGCAAAACATCTTTTTCCTCTATAATCATGGAACTGTGTTTGTTAGGGGAAATGGCTTCATACCCTTCAAAAGCACTTGGTCAACAATGAACTATGTATGTGATAAGTCATGAATTACTATAGAAAACAAGGGCTGAAATCCTTCAGTTAAAATTGAATAGCCACACTATATTTTTCAAGAAGCAGGTGTTCTCATAAAATTGGACACAATTGCTCTGTATTTAGCAAACTGGTAGCTAACTTGAAAACTTCCCTCACTTTACCCTCAAAAGTATATGTTCTGTGATCATATCTTTGTACTGCACATGGTTTCTTTTCACAAAAAGTTTGCAGAAATCATGACCAACCTCATTTTACAGGGCAATGTAAAACACACAAAAAATGAAATAAACTTAACATGTTATGATGATGATTAATGCATTGCCCGACTTACCGGGCGATGGCCATTGTGGAGTTGGGCACCCTCTGGCCCCTTCATGGCATTGGCAGGGGGCTTCTTCTTCCCAGAAGCCCCCTGAGTGGCAGGAAGATTTCCCGCCATCTGTCCAGCAGGCCAATCGGCAGTGGGCATGGCCCAGCCACCGATTGCCAGGCATGGGCAGGGGCTGGCTACAGCAGCCCTTTAAAGGCTGCTTGGGAGGCCAGAGCAGGCATTGGACCTGCCTTTTTTGCTGTTCCATCCCACCCACCCTGCATATTGCTTATGTTTGATCTGTTTGTTATTGCTTGTTCTGTTATTTGTCACGACTCTAGGTTGGCGTGTGGCATGGGCCCTGGATCTGGCTAGCTTAATCTCCCCCTCATTGGTAGGAGTGGGGAGTGTCTGGTGGTCACCTGGGGTGCGTAGGTAGTGTTGGCCCAGTACGGTTCCAGTAGCACCCTGGTGTGGATAGCTGTATCAGTCAGCAGCTGACTGCCCAATCCATGATCCAGGACCCATGCCTGGCAGCCAACCCTTGTTCTTGTAACCAATAAATGAGTTGTGGCCAGTTTTTTTATCCCAACCCTATGTTGTGTCATTATTGGGTTCTACGGACGGAGGCGTGTCGCCCATGCACACACAATTATTATTTATTCTGCTTTTCTCCCTGCAAGAGGACTCATTAATATAGTCTTAATGTATTAGACAATTACTTAGGAGAAGCCAACTTTTAAAAAATTGCATGCGCACATAACAATACAATACTTGAGATATCTCATTATATAATCTATTTCATTATTAACTGTATATTTTATAATTTTACTTTGAGAATTCATCCTCTGATCATCTCCCTTTCCCTTCTTGTTAAAATCCTCATGTCAGATATAGATATGTAACTTTCTATGAAGAAAACAATGAAGTTATGACACTTTAAATACTAAAAGTTTAATTTGGCATGAGCTTTTGTAGATTTCTGTAAATTTTTTGAGATGTATGACATGCTATATTTTATTATCTACAATCCTACAGGAAGCAAGGGATGTGTGTGAAAAATGTCTCTGGATGATGGCAAGGATATTACAAAGCGGTAGATTTGTTTTTTAACCAGAGGCGGTTCAACCATTAGGCGAAGTAGGCAGTTGCTGTAGGCGCCATCTCCTAGGGGGCACTGTTGAGGCACCTCCGCCCAGGCGTGGGCTTCCTGCTTCCACAGCCTGGCCTGGCCTCCGCAGCAGCCGGGCCACCTTGGCAGTTAAAAGTGGCGCAGAGGTGCCTTCACTTTAAAGCAGAGGTGCAGAGTCATTTCCTTCAAGTGCTTCCCAAGCTTCGGTGGTGACCCAGGTGTTTTGAACTCCAGTTCCCACCAATCCCGAGCATCAGCCAAAGCAGTGAGGCAGTTAGGAGTTGAAGTCTCCTCCCTGGGGGCGTGGCCTGAGGAGGCGTGGTGGCAGCAGCTTGCTCCCAGTGCTAGCAAGGAATGGAAGGCGGTGGCATGGAAAGCGGGGGCCAGGGTGAACGGGGGCGCCTTTGGAGCGGCCAAGGCGGGCAGCCCCTCCGACCTGTGGTGCTTCCTGCAGCAGTCCCGAGTCCTCACCCGACTCCTCAGTGCCGTAAGCCGGGACTCGGGGTGGGCTGGGGGTTTGGGAGGGGGTTGATGGAGCTCTCCGAGCGCTCCCAGGGAGGGCTGAGGTTAGGATTATTATCTGCAAAGCATATTATTTGGAGCCCCAGTGGCGAAGTGTGTTAAAGCACTGAGCTGCCGAAAGGTCGCAGGTTCAAATCCCGGGAGTGGGGTGAGTGCCCGCTGTCAGCTCCAGCTTCTGCCAACCTAGCAGTTCGAAAACATGCCAATGTGAGTAGATCAATAGGTACCGCTCCAGCGGGAAGGTAACGGTGCTCCATGCAGCCATGCCGGCCACATGACCTTGGAGGTGTCTATGTACAACGGCGGCTCGTCAGCTTAGAAATGGAGATGAGCACCAACCCCCAGAGTCAGACATGACTGGACTTAACGTCAGGGGAAAACCGTTACCTTTTACCTTTAATATTATTATTATCTGCAAATATTATTATCTGCAAATAATATTATTTTCTACAAATATTATTATTCATATTATTATTTGCAAATATTATTATCTGCAATTATTATTATCTGCAAATATTATTAGTATCTGCAATTATTATTATTATTATTATTATTATTATTATTATTATTATTATCTGCCTCCTGATTGGTTGCTTCAGATACCTGGACTTGAGGGAGGGAGTCACTGGCCCAAAGACATTCTGAAACTCCCAGGATTTTATAGCATTGAGTCATGGCAGTTAAAAGTGCTGCCAAGTTGCATTTGTTTACTTTACAGCAGGCATAGGCAAACGTCTGCCCTCTGGTTGTTTTGAATTCCTAACAGCGAGGGGCAAGCATGAAAACTATTTGCTCAACTATCTATGGCAGGCATGGGGCAAATGCCCTCCGGGTGTTTGGACTGCAACTCCCACAATTCCTAACAGCCAGTAGGAATTGGCTGTTAGGAATTGTGAGAGTTGGAGTCCAAAACACCCGGAGGGCCAAAGTTTGCCTCATGCCTGATCTAAGGCAAACAATTCACATAATAAAGCATACTGAGTTTAAGTTAACTAGTAAACAAAGTGGGATGATGGTCATATGAGGAGTCAAGGCTCTTCTGGATTCTTGGACTGGTTCTTAAACATGCTTTGTGTATTCCAAGTAAACTGAAAAATACTTGTGGATTATCTGCCTTGATATTCTGGGTTATATGGCTGTGTGGAAGGACCCTCAGGGCTCTTCCACACAGCTATATAACCCACAATATCAAGGCAGAATAACCCACAATATCTACTTTGAACTGGGTTATCCGAGTCCATATTGCCCTATATCCCAGTTCAATGTTTGGTGCTAAATTTGCAAATATAGTAATTCCTACATAACATTACCATGTATTGAATTGCTTTTTCTGTCGATTTGTTGTAAAACATGATGTTTTGGTACTTAATTTGTGAACTCATAATGTAATTTGATGTTTAATAGGTTTTTCCTTAATCCCTCCTTATTATCCAACATTTTCACTTATCCAACGCTTTTATTTTTCAGGGATTGGTTTGGGGGGGCACCAAAATTCTGTTTGCCTACACTTGAAAATTACCTAGGGTCGGCTCTCTTTTTAACACAATAAATTCAGGCACAAACACTCCTGGACATCTGATCAGGACAGGGTTTTATGTGACATCTATGGAATTGGTGTTTGATTTTTATGATAACCCAAGGCCTTTTGGAAGACATACACAGTGCCCAACATATTCCAATTATTCTACAGCTGCTTGAGAAGATTTGGAGTAAATGCATAATTACATAAAAAAGTTCCAGGACAAGGTTGAAAAAAGTATTAATTACATTTCTTGCCCTCAAAGACTTCAATACATTCTTTAAAACTAACTAGGAACTATGCTGAGATTTTTTACACCCCATGTAAATGTAAGAAGACAGGCACCTTTTTTGAAGTGTCTGATTTGGGTAAGAAGGCTCTACACAGAACTTTCAATTTTGACAAACAATTACATACATGTATCAAGAATATAAGGGAAGGTTATTAATTGACAAAAATAAACAAACCATATGATAGTTCTACCTTTCAGAAATATGGCAGCAACAACATAATTTGTATAGAGATTGGTATTATTTGAACAAATACAATCTGGCATATATGAATACTCTCTAGAAAAGATGATCACTCTTTTACTGCCTGTCAAATAGAGAGGAAATAATGAGATTTTTTATAGACTTTCTTCCCCCAACTATCTTTGAAACAAAATTAATTGTTCCCCTTAGATAGCATTTAGTTTGATAAAAAAGACAACATCAAAATCATTCCCATTCTCAGAAATAACAGAAATTAAATTCTGCATGGACCTAAAAACAGTTGGACCTTGTGCATGTAAATGTACATACACAAAGAAATGCCCAAAGCCAACTTACATAATCAACAACACATTATTATAATGACAGGATGTGTTGTGCTGTAGATACCTCTCTTCTTCCCAGGCTATTTTTGACCATGGGTGTGTGATAACCCAAATAATAAGATCCATGGTATGTACAATCAGCATTATTTCTTATGATATTAACACACCCAGAAAAAATAAATGTATGTAAAAAGCAAAAGAATTAATAAAAGTGAATTAATAAAATGATCACCCTTGACTTACTTTCATAGTGTATCTTGAATCCATTATTAGAACGACTGTTATCTGTTGTAAAAAGTAGGTAAATGAAATTGCTGTTGCTGAACAGAAATTGGGGGACTTGTGTACCATTGTAAGATCCCAGGAGTGGTGATAAAAGATTTGGTCCATCATGCACTTCAAGCACATCATAGTTGAGTTCTGTCTGGAATCTATGTTGGAGAAACACATGCGAACATATAAAATATACTCAAAGACTAAACAAATAAAAAGTGGCTACAAATTTTAAAATATATCTGATGCTTCTATGAAGCATGTATCACTATCTTACATTCCATGTCTTTCTTTAAAATGGTATTGAAATTAAATCCCTCAAATATCATGATGTATGAAATTGACATCTTTATATCCTCTGATAATTCCAATCTCATCCCATTCCATTCGATGTCTCAGTACAGAGCAATTCAGATTACACATTTCTGAACAACTTCTTTGCACGTATGCATTTTACCACTCCGACAAAAACACTTGTCAGTTTCACTTCTATGCTGGCACTGCTCAGTTGTCAGTTTTACCATTGGTATCTGCAGCCTTTGCAGTGGGGACTAGATAATGTGCAAAGGTCTATGATGAAAGTGACAAGCTTTCTCCCCATTTATGAAGCAAGCCTGGGAAAAACTTCCTCAGTGAGAGTTGATACTGACAAGGCCTTTCAAAACCCTTGTCAGCTTCACTTCTACTCTGAAAGAACTTTTCTGGATTTGTTTCAGAAGAAATATGTACGGCAAGGGTAGATTGACAGTTCCACTACTGCTGCCTTCTGCCTTCAAGAACAAGCCTTTGTCCATTTCCAAAGTTAGGCAAGATATCAGACATTCAACCTTATCTACCTTTCTTCACTGCACAGTATTGGGTCATCTATTCCCTTTAATTAAATTAAACAGATAAAGGACAAAGAGAATCCAAGACAGACTGACTTCAACATCCCTGCTGGACATAAAAATTGGTGAAGCATGTATCCTTAACTTATGTACATTTATGGCTTAAGGGGGTTTAGTAAATAATGACACAACAGATAACTTTTATTTAAATATTCCAGTGTAGGAACTGCTGACTTGTAATCAATAATTTTGTCAGCATTATATATTTGCAAGTGACAAAACATTGTGATACCTATGGAAAACTACAATTTTTAATATTGACCTGTTATTACTGGAATAACCATGTTCATAATACGTGGAACCAATATTATAAGCAATTTTTCAGGACTTTAGTATGAAGAAACTAGGACAGTGAAGTCAGTCTTATAATCCCTTCACTATTGTAATCAAGCAGATATCAATATATGTAGTTAATAATTTCTGAACCCTATCTGGCACCCCAGTAAGTCCCTGTCCTTAAAGTTCCAATGCAGAGATGAATGTAATTATCCAAGTTCACAATTTGAATGAAATGTGCTCGAAAAACATTAAATTTCAAATTTATTATCAATAGCTGAATGAAAATCTCAACATTTTCAAAAATGACATATATTATAAATACAAGGATATCACTGTAATACAAAGGTAAATACAAGTCTCCTGCTCCCAGCTTCGGCAGGAAACTTCTTTGACACAGGCATAAAAAACCCGTCCCACGGATGACAACATGTATGGAACTGAATTGTCATTATGTGAAAAAATACTGTAATACCTATGCTATAATCCATGTAAGTTTTATTAAAATATATTCATTTTCTGTATTTTTTGAAAAATTTTGTAACCTTACTTTCCAGATATCCCTCATACATTTGTACTTTAATTCGAGGGCACCCACCTCATTGATTGGGTGAAAGAAAAGCATGACTTGGCTAGATTCCTTTTCTTCACTTTCTTTTCCCGCATCAATTTTCAGAATGTCATACAGAGACAGCTCCCTAAGAAAAAGTCTGTGAAGGCTCAATATGTTACTAGCCCCGTTTGTTCAAAAATAGAAGTGGGGGCAGGAAGCAAAAAGTTTTGGATTTTGGAATCTTTCAGATTCCCAGAAAAAGGAGAGTCAGTCTATATTTATATTCTTATCATGTTATCACAACAGAAATGACTGTACACTAAGTAAGATTGGTCTATGCTGCAAAATACATTTTAATTGCAAAGAAAAATTTTGTAATAATTTCTCTAAATTTCCCAAATTCATTATGTAAGCAACTTAGAAAAAAATGTGGTGAAGCTAAAACTGAACTATGTGCAGTTTGGAAACTATTTCTGACTGTTGTGGTAGAATTTTTGAGCAGGGTCAACCTGGCTAGGAGACTGCCCAAATAGCAGGTATGGAAAGCTATATTTCAGAAGAAGGAACTAGTAAAATTACCTTTGAGTATTTCATGCTTAAGAAAACTGTATAACATTCATGGAGACACAACACGTCAAAAGAAAAGTTGAATACACATACATAACTAACCATTCTCACATGAACTACATCTCTCACAAGGAAGGGATATAGTATAAACAGTCCCCAAGTTGCAAACAAGATAGGGTCTGTAGGTTTGTTTTTAAGTTAAATTTGTTTGTAAGTCGGAGCAGGTACATTTTAAGTGTAACTCTAACCAAATATGTAGGGGGGGGGGTGCATGCACGCAGACACACACACACACACACACACACACACACAGAGAGAGAGAGAGAGAGAGAGAGAGAGAGAGAGAGAGAGAGAGAGAGAGAGAATAGACAGAATAGGGAAGAATAGGGATAGAACAGGGAAGGTTAGCACCCTTGTTAAGTTTGTTTTGCTGTCTGTGCTCCTGTTCAGAAGATTTCACATCCCTTTCTGTTCCTGTGAGAACTGGATTTTGAAAAAAAATTGGCTTGATGTGGAAAGAAGGATTGGTGATAAGGCTTCAGTGGAGACACCTATTTCTCATGATAACTCTTCCAGGAGTGAATTTCCTTTTTGCAATTTTATTCACTTCTTGTTGGCTCTCTCTCTCATCTCCACCCCTCATGAGTCGTTTGTAAACTGGGTGTTTGTAACTTGGGGACTTCCTGTAGTTGATGAATTGTATTCTTCCTGAGTCTTGTTAATTTCATTGAAAATGTTCTCTGTTGTCCCCAGTAAAGAGAAATCTACCCCATACAACCAGGAATAAATATTGAGCTTCTTACAAGAAAATATAATTACCAATGTTTCTCTCCCTCCATCCCTTCCATTCCCCTCTCAGGGATTTCGGGTGGGTGTTTGTGAGTGTGTAAGTGTAGAGAGAGATAAAGAGAGAGAGAATATGGGAGTTCCCAAAGATGGCTTAGCTAAGCCCTTGCAGTCTTTCCATAAAGCAAGTGACAGAATTAATTTTGGTACAGTCATTCTGAGCCCTTCGTACTTATAATGCCTTCTCAACGGAACAACAGTCCATTTCTTTTTCACATTTATATTATTACTGCTGGTGGTGTATAAAATAAATAAACATTTCGTTAGAAGCAAAATTTAAAAAATGAATTCAAACCTGAAATTTCATAATCAATGACATAAGAGAAATGGGCAGTAAGGACAAAAAAACAATGTGAGAGGGTAGTATGCATTTATCTAGCTGTTATTATTCTTCTTGTAATTTTGTGCCTTCTAGTCATTTCCAACTGATGATAACTGTAAGGTGGATGTATCATGGGGGTTTCTTGACAGATTTGCTTAAAGTAGGGATGGACTTATACATGAGTAATAATAATAGCAATGCAGTAGTAGTAGTAGTAACAGAAGAGTTGGCTGCAAATTTCTAGTTGTGTTTGAAAGATGAAAATGTGAGTATGTTATATGGAGGGAGATCAATGCTCTGTATAGCTATGCTAGAGAGAATTCTGCAGAGTTTCAAAAGGGATATGGTCTTGATTTCATTGTTTTCTTTGGAATTCTATTTGTATTGGTGATCCATTCTTTGCATTGAGCTGCAAGATTTCTTTTTCATGCATGGAAATAATACAATGTTTTGCATGCAAGCAATAATTTTATTGACATTGTCATTGTTTTGTTAACATTTTCCCTTATATTTTTATCTGAATCTTAACTGGTCAGATTTTTAAAATGCTAACATGGTTTCATCTGCATTCTTTTTCTCTGAAGTTTTCTTGCAAATAGTAAGTCTCAAGTGTCAAAATGGATTATTCCATCAGGAATCTCAGCTCCAGTGAAATTCTGTTCAACTCCTAGCCTCAAATTTACCAGATCTGCAACTTGGGATAAGTTTCAGAGTGGTGCCTGATACTTTCTTTGACTATTTTTATATTTTCATTGTTCTGTTCATAATGGCCAGGTGAAAGCTCATAATAAACTCAAAAGCAAGATGCTAATGCAATGTGTTTGTGATGGTGGGATATATTTTCCTGCACTAGTGATAAAAAATATACACTGCCTTTGATACTGGAGATAAAATAGACATTAAGATTAATAGATATTGATAACACACAAATAACGCTTTAAAGTTGTTGTTCATATCTGATGGTATTACTTTCCATAGCTTAATTATTCCTGTATTTAAAAAGAATAAACTTCCCCCCACCCGCGCAGCTGGGGGAGGGAAGTGGATTTGCCCCCTCCCAACGAAGGAGAGACTTCTGGAAGGGGGCGGGGCTTCTAGGAAGCTGCCTGCCTCTTGGTTCACTCACTTTTGGAGCTTCGACCCACCCGCCCACCGCTAACAGTATAGCAATAGTGTGGTCGCTTAGATGGGCCGGGTAGGAATTTTTTCCCTCCCATGTTCTGGGAGGGTTTTTTCGCCTACCCTATACTGTGTGGAGTGGTAAATTGGGAGGTGTGGTCATTTAATTAGGTGGTCAGCAGAATGCTTAGGGGAATCTCTTATTTTGGTGTGCACCACAAGGCACCTCTGTTTTGGTGTTGGCCAGAGGCGTGAATCCTCGCTTAGGGTTTGTACAGCCCCGGCAAGGGTGAACGATTATGGCCTTGGAATGGGAGACTTTGACCTCATTTGTTTCGGAGGCAAAACTCTCCAAAACATTCCCCTTTAGGTCATCCAGGTTTAGATAGACTGGGGACCTGGTGTTTCGCCCTAAATTCAGTCTTAATGGATGGTCGGGTATGACCACTGATATTGGCTTATGCCTTACCAAATTCTTAGATGGCTAAGGATTTTTGGCCCTAGTTCCAAATTAAAGTTAAATAGGTAACTATCAATAAAGTTGCCCAGTTTTAAACCCAAGTTTACTTGTCTTGTCTCGTTATTTCGGAGGGTTGGAGGGCAAAACCCTACTTATTTGTGCCTGACATGAATCCTTCACCATTCAGTTTCACTGGATGTCCCTGAATTACAATATTATAGGACACAAATATTTGTGAAAAGCCTGTGTCTTGCTGTGACATCTTATCAATTTCAGTAAATGTTATTAACCAGATGTGGTGGTGATAAAATCAACAACAAATGTGGCTTTTTGAGTAAAAGAATAGCAAAGAAATATAGGACCAAATTTGAGGTTTAAAACTTTTGTAGTACATTTAAAGTATTTCTCAATCATTGCATGAACTGGGTTAAATTAGCATACATTCCAATGGTAATTTTTATTATAAGTTAACATTTTTGCACAAATAAAAACAAGAAAGAATAATGTCTGTAAAATGAAAATTATCTTTCCCTTTATATGAAAGTGGAAGTAAATAATTTCCAAGTTATTAGTAAGAAGTGGAAATATAAGGAGAAAAAGCTTTTGTCAAGACCTTTCAAATGTAATTTTGATAGAGTGTCCTGGTTCAGCTTCAATCACCCACTCACAATTCAAGGAGTCTTTATAGTACCCAGGCCAGCCTGGAGAAAGGATAACTCCACTGGGGGAAGAAAAATGCCCACCGCATGGAGCTGAAAAGAAGAAAACAACAAATTGTTTCTGTCAGCTACATCTGTTTCAGTTCTCTTGCTAAGAAAGAAAAGGAAGTTATAATGTGGCTGGGAAAAAATGTATACAGCATCGCAAACCTTGTAACAGGAGAACTGATGTTTGTTCATTCTTAAAACAACCCTAAAAAGCCTGAAGACAAACCAAGTCAAGAGCTAAAAACAGGAAAATGATACATGTAGTAGTGTAGCACAGAATATAGCATTACAAGTATGCTTCATGTGTTTATTACATTTTTATATGTTATTTTTCTATCACTCTTTTCTCTTTGTAGATAGACATGGATTATATGCCTTTTGTCTATTCCTAAAACATAACTGGAAAAAGGAAAGTGGGAATAACAGTACTTTTCAATTAAAATGATATGGGGGAGAGAGAGACATATATAGTTTTTATCTCTAGTCAGGCCTCTGAGATACAGAATGCATTATGTGGAATGCAAGTTCCTATTCCTTTTCTAGTTAGTACACTATGT
Source organism: Anolis carolinensis (assembly GCF_035594765.1). Lineage (NCBI taxonomy): Eukaryota > Metazoa > Chordata > Lepidosauria > Squamata > Anolidae > Anolis > Anolis carolinensis. The sequence goes on along the minus strand of NC_085844.1, from coordinate 22,219,346 downwards.
CATAATTTCACTGTTTTCAATGGTATTAACATTCAGCAACCTAGCTATGCATTAAAACCACAAAGACCAAGTTGTTGGGCAGGAAGGTCTCACTGAAATTTTAACTGACCTATAATTTGACACTATGGATCGGACTTGAGATAAAGTATCTTTGCAGAACTTCCCCATGAGAATACAAAGCACACGATCTACTATATGGTCCTTCAACCATAGCACAGAACAAAGTAATGAGATACTTAAAGTTAGTGCAGTCCGTTGATAATGACAATTGCCTACTGGAGCTGAAAAAATGTTTCATTCTTTGCCTGTGGTCTCCCATTATCCATCTTCACTAGTCATTCTCATGTTCTAGTATTACTGCAAAATGAGAAAAATGTCTCCCTCTTCCCTCTTCCATTAGATGCATAGTTCTCTAGTCCTGTACTATTTCCCATCATGTTCACATTTTATTCTAAATTAAGCTTGAGAAAGCAAAACCCCAAAAAGCAAAGCATTCAACTAACAAAAAACAACAAGCAGTATAATCTTCCCATATGGGAGAACTTCCCTGGATCATTTAAATTGCCTTGGTTTGCATCTGCTTCTGCTTAACAGTATGGTATTAGATGTGTGATGTGTACAACTAAACATAGATTTCAATTGTAGCAGCACGTACAGTTGAATCATAATTTTCTATAAAGGCGTGATGACTTTAGAAGTTTTATTTACAATTCATTTTCCTGAAATTCATTTTTTCCACACAGGTTGTATGCTGCATCAGTATGCTTGTTTATGTTCTCAAAGACCTAAAAAAGGTTAGTGTGAAAGTACTTACCACCTTTAGAAGCCATTTTGATTCTTCAGCAAAACTTCTTTTATATACTTGATAACATTACCTTTAATTATTCTTTCCACCAATTTACCCAGAACAGATGTTAAGCCAATCACCTAGTAATTGCCTGGATTCCCCCTAGATTGCTTTATACAAAACTGATGTTTAATTGGACATTCTCCAGTCTTCTACTACAAACACGTCACAATTTTTTTGCTAGAAATCAAGGAACTTCAGGCAAATAAGATTAGGCCAGGTTATTGCACAGAACTAGAATATTTGATCTGTAATTCAAATATCTGTTTTCAATCAATTTATTAAACACTTTTCCCTTGTATTACATTCTTCTGGAATCCAGAGTTACTGAAAGCAGTTTAAATGAATAAATAAAACTATCAAGATCCCTAACATGTTAGATAACTATTTTATCCTAATAAATAGACAACTGGAAATCAATTGCAAGGAAAATGTTTTAACATGTTATACAAAAGTAATGGTTTGTGTACTGAACAAAAATATAAAATCACAAAGGTATTCTGCAATGCAAGAAGTGCAAAAAAATCAATGAAATGGAAAAACAAGCAACTATATTCACCCTTCTGTATAGACATGATGAAAGCAAAAGCACTTAACGTACAGGCCATAAACTCCAAAACTACAATCATACAGTGCACATAACTAAATTACACAAAAACACCAAACTTACCTCCACACTTAGGGATAGGTCCACTCCACATAACTTTTCCATCCACCAGTACACAAGTAATTGTTTCAGTTCCTTGAGTCTTAATAAAACCTTCTTCACAAATGACAGAGATGGAACTTCCCAACTGAAAGTTGTCACCAAACCGGCGTGCATTGATTGGTATTCCAGGATCAGGACACTCGTTGTGGCCAAAAGCTTTAAAACAAAATCAGGAAGAATTAAAGATAACTACTATTCTAGATCACCAATTTTAGTAATATTCTTCTCACTGCAAGTCAATCGGTATAATTTGGTATGTGTGAATAAAGGAGCACTTTCCTGTTTCCTGTGCATAAAATGCTGTTTCTGCAACAAAAAATCCATATATTTTCAACATAAATCCTGAATTTCTACACAGAAAAGAATGATTTTCAGTTTTATGCATAAAAAGATCATGTTTGAAATTTACACAGAATTTCTTCACTGAATAAACTCTGAATTGTATCTGGATCTGGATCTTGAGAAACACATTTTTGCTGATTTAAAAATATTTTCTAGCATTTCTAAACCAGTTTAAGAATCACTGATCTAGACAATTTAGAAAAGATTAATTTTGTTTTCCCATATCACTAAATCAAAACATATAGGAACATAAGAAAAACCAAAATCATATGTAATCCAGCATCATGGTCACACAATGGCCAATATGAAGATTTTAGCAGGATACAAGTATAATTTTGTCTCCTATCACATGATTACTACCAACTGACATAAAAAATCAACATGCCTTGAATATCTGAGGTGACAGAAAGTCATCTTGATGAGCAACCATATAGTCTCTGGCAGTATTTTCTACAACTAAATTCTATGTTGTATGAAAGAACAGATTTTTCTGCTATGTAGCTTCAGAGTACTCCACAAAATCTGCCATTATGAAGAAAAGGGGAGGGGGGAGGTTCCTATCAGCCTAGACTCATATAATAATAGAGTTGGAAGAGACCACATGGGCCATCTAGTCCAACCTCCTGACATGCAGGAAAAGAACAAAGAACCCCTGACAGATGGCCATCCAGCCTCGGTTTAAAAGCCTCCAAGGAAGGAGCTTCCACCACACTCCAAGGCAGAGAGTTCCACTGATGAACAGTCAGGAAATTCTTTCTAATGTTCAGGTGGAATCTCATTTCCTGTAACTGGAACCCATTGCTCTGAGTCCTAGTCTCCAGGGCAGCAGAAAATAAATCTTCTCCCTCTTCCTTATGAAATCCTTTCAGATATTTAAACATGGTGATCATGTCTTCCTCTCATCCTTCTCTTCTGCAGACTAAAAATACCCAGCTCTTGAAGCTGCTCCTCATAGGACATGTTCTCCACATAATGCACAGTTTGAACTACCCTATTGTGCTTGTTCTATGGAGCTTCTTTTCAAAGCTAAATAGCTTCAAATGTTTTACTTCTGAGCTAAAGCTAAGCTAAGGTTCCAAACGTTCTCTAATGGAGGAGTTGCTTCATTACATTGCCCTTTTTCTAATGTTTTTCAAACATACATTTTTTTGAAAGTGTGATATTTAGACTGCACACATTCCACTTGGGAGCCTGTCATGGATTTGTATTAAGATACTATAATATGAACAAATGCATTTCCCATGCATTTATGTAATTTATCATTTTAAAGCTGTTGTTGATTTGCCATGTTCATCAAGGTGCCAACCACCACAACAAGATCCCCTTTCATGTTCCCATCACCTGATATCTCTTCGGTGTAACTATACCATATGTTTCCATTTATATTAAATCAGTGGTTCTCAACCCGTGGGTCCCCGGATGTTTTGGCCTTCAACTTCCAGAAATCTTAACAGCTGGTAAACTGGCTGGGATTTCTGGAAATTGTAGGCCAAAACACCTGGGGACCCATAGGTTGAGGACCACTATATTAAGTGATTAAAAACAAATGGTAACAAATATAAAGAGATTATCAATCCATTAACAAATTTAAAATTTGGCAGACATTCCATAATACTGGATTACACATAGTTGCCACACACAAAAGGTGGATATAAATATCAATAAGACTGAACTCTTTTGAGTGCTTAGTTATGATCCACTGCAAAACTGGAACTTTCTTCTAGGCAAGTATTCCAGGATTATCAACATCTGAACAGTTCACATTTTAGGAAACTCAATTTAATTTTCCAGAAGAAAAACACTGCATAGTCCACAGGGCTTGAAATATCAAAGCTAAGTCAGGCTCTGAAATTAATATTTGACTATACTCGGACAAAAAGCACAGTGTCTTAATTTAGGTTAACATCTAGCATCAGAAAAACATGACAAAATGTGAAAAGTAAAAAAAAAAAAAGAGAATCACGAGTGGCAAACAAGTTGTTTTATATAACAAACTGATATGACATATGTCAGAGCTAATTTAAATTATAATGTTCTGTGATTATATTTTGACAACTTATTGGTGACAGCGCTTGCCACCAGTGTCAAATCAGAAAAGAGTAAACTTATATTATTACCAATTGCATAAATTCATTGGGTTATTTTATATAAGCCTGATAGTGTTCAGAAAGGTCACTATAAAGAGTTATCTACCATTTTTGCCATGAAATGTTAACATTCCGGTCTCAAAAGTGACAGATACTAGATCATAACCCTGGAGGGGAATTCTCAAAATATGAAACCTAGCTCAAGTCTATTTTGTTTTGTAATAAAACACTATATAATATCAAATATGCACTCCTTGTTGCATATGTTTCCTTTTGAGAGTGGTAGTTCTTCTAGGGAATAACACTGGGTCAAACAAACAATTGTGAAGAACAGTATCAGATTTCTACGGATGGCTGGAAATACTGATTCTCATGAGAGATTGTTAGACCATGTTCTAGGTACCAGAAATCATGCAAAATCTACCTAGCATACTTCCCATTGTTCACAAGATATTGTCTACAGTAATGTGGAAATTGTTTGAGACACAATTTGTTATCTAATTTATTTTTGTATAAATAGAGAGGGCATTTAGCAACAGCAACAACTTTTGAGTTATTCCCAGGGTGAATTAGTTTGATATTACTTTTTTCCAGTTGTGTGCATGATTGTATGTGTGTTTGAGTTGTTAGCCAACTTATGGTGACCCATGAATATCATACAGATTTCGTAGGCAAGAAATACCCAACACTATTTTGGCCAAATCTTTCCTCTGAAACATAATGTTTATTGTTGGTTTCCCGTCCAAGTACAAAACAGGCCTTACCCTGCTAAGCTTCCAAGATCAGTCAGGATCTGATGCCTAAGTTATTCCATTGAAAAACAATAAACCCTGTCCTATATAGGATTTGCCGTTAGAGAGAACAACCATGATTTGTAATTTTGCCCAATAGAAATTAGCCCAATAATTTTTAAATTAGTAAAAGCACCATAGGCTATTTTTGGTAGCCACTGAATGATAAAAACGATAAGTAAAGGTAAAGGTTTCCCCTTGACTGACATTAAGTCTAGTCTGTCTGAAGCTGAAGAGCCAGTGTTGTCCGTAGATGCCTCCAAGGTCATGTGGCCAGCATTACTGCATGGGGCACAGTTACCTTCTAAACAAAGCAGTACCTATTGATCTACTCACATTTGCATGTTTCAAAACTGCTAGGTTGGCAGAAGCTGGGGCTAACAGCAGGAGCTCATCCCACTCCCCAGATTTGAACACTGACCTTTTGGTTTTCAAGTTCAGCAGCTCAGCGGTTTAACCCACTGTATTACTGGGGGCTCCCAAAAATGATATTGAGATGGTATTTTATAGATTTGTTCTAGCTGCACACTGGCTTTCCTTTCAAAACAGGAATCTAGGGAGATAGAACTATATACAGTAGAGTCTCACTTATCCAAGCCTTGCTTATCCAACATTCTGGATTATCACATTTTTGTAGTCAATGTTTTCAATACATTGTGATATTTTGGTGCTAAATTCGTAAATACAGTAATTACTACATAGCATTACTGCGTATTGAACTACTTTTTCTGTCAAATTTGTTGCATAACATGATGTTTGGTGCTTAATTTGTAAAATCATAACCTAATTTGATGTTTAATAGGCTTCTCCTTAATCTCTCCTTATTATCCAACATATTCGCTTATCCAACGTTCTGCCGGCCCGTTTATGTTGGATAAGTGCGACTCTACTGTGTGTGTATTGAAACAATAAAACAATCATTAATATCACTTCAACAGTTGTGAGTGTGGAACTTGATTGAAATTCCATCGGAGCAAATATGGGGTAACCATGCAGGAATAAGACTTCTCCAATATTCCTGACAAGGAAATCTCTACATCAATAGTAGAGATTCAATCTCTTTCAATAGTAGGCAGATGGAGTAGGGAATTATTTATTATTTTGACTGAAATCAGACTGGATATAAGGTCATTTCAAATTGACAAGATACATAAACAAATAATGTAACATCCAGTACAAAGGAAATAGAAGTTGGTTGTAGCAATCAATAAACACAACATGGTCCATTTAAACTCATCACAACTGGAAATGATGTTTACCCATATGCTTTTAATGAAAATGTAAAAAAAAAAAAGAAGAAGAAGAAAGAAAAAAGAAAAAGGACAGTTGTAAAAAGCCAGGAAGGAAAGAGAGAATAGAGGAGGGAAGATAGCCTATATTGGAATGGGGGGGAAACTCTTTCCCTGAACTCTGTACAGCGGAATTATGTGACAACTGTTAAGTTCAAAAAGCTAAATTGAATTAGAAAGCTACTCACTGTTATATGTGATGTTAAATCCTCGACCTGACATTGAGTGGTCAGCTTGAAATTCCAGACGCAAAATATGACTGTTACTAGTCAGATGGGATGGCACTTCAGCTCCAGTAAATGTGCCAAGCACTGGAGAATCTGAAAAGTCACCATCTTTAATGGCAAGGAAGTCGAACTGAGATTCCAAGTCAAAATCATTAAAAGAGAGATGAATTCGGCTCCCAGGATCTGAGATGATTGTCCAGATGCAGTTCAAATTATTTCCATAACCTTCTGGGTAGTCAGGAGAAAGAACGGTCCCCATTGGTGCCGTGAAATTAGAAAGGCAAGGAACTATCAAAAGTCAGGAAAGAAACGAAAAGTGATTAACTAGGAGAAAGTAGCCTTTCCAATCACATGTTCTACTAAAAACCCAATTCTTCAATGTCTATATGTATCTCTCTAAAAGATGAGAAAAGTATCATGTAATAACAATGAGAGAACCTAAGAAAATCATGGATTCAGAACCATGTAGCTGATACAAGCTGATTTGAACCACTATAGAATTAACACGGTTTAACAACACTTTAACTGCCATGACTCAATGATATAAAATCATGGAAACTCTGGTTTCACAAAGTCTTAAGCTAAACAGTGCTGTAAATCTCACAATTCCATAGTATGGGAAGGAGATAAAGGAGTGATTCCTCCACTCCTCACTCTTCTCTTGCATCACTTCATCTCTCTGGTTATCATCACCACAGGTACTCTTGTCATGCCCGAAGGTCACTGAAAAGGGCAAAACCATGGGGGCAAAGTAAGGGTCATGACTGAATGGCACTGAACTGGATCCATCACTGCTTGACCATATGACCATCACCCAGTCACCATGTGATGTGGGTGGCCTTTGGTGACATCAATGCAGCGTATCTTACTCTGGATCACCATTGTTTTTTCTAGCCAGTGAAGATGTACTCAAAGACTGTTGGGTAGGTTCTCCTTGATTTCGCTCTTTGTTATCCCAAAGGAGCCTATCTGCAGGCAAAAGCCTCTTTCTAGAGATGGTCAACTGTAGCAAAACAAATACAAGTATCTGACAATTGTATTCCCCTAATTATCTGTTATTGTTTCTTTTCCAAACTAACAACAAATTGAAGGGTAAAATAAAGCAGTTATGGTATACTGAAATCACAATAGACCTCACAATTTGTCTATGTCTAGCAAATCACATGGCAGTAATCATTTTCTTTCTTTCTTTTTTGGAAAGTGTGCAAATGAAAAATTATAAACTGAGGACAATTAGAGTTAGAAAGCAAATATTGCAATGATAATTTGTATTTCACAAATACATATAGGAATTGCATTAGAAACAAAGTGTTTCATTGATTTCCCTTGTTCACTTGACAATATTTTATAGTTAAGGCTGCTACTTCAGTAACTATAATGCAATTTATATAATTTTCACTGAGTAATTATGATGTTTGTATGTATATTTCTTAGAATATTCTGTGCAACACTGAAGGATTTGTTTATACTTTTCATGTATTCTATAAATTATAATCCACTCCAGAGTTAGACAATTTTACTCTGTGTTATATCAATACTAGACAGTCAGAATTTCTGTCTCTTAGATTATGTACATATTAAAATATATTCATGTATAATGCATTGTGGGACATGTAAATAATTGAAAACTTCATGACTGTAATTCAGCCATTTGCAACTTTATGAAATATAATACGTTTCTATTTTATTTAATTTCATCTATAAAATAGTACATCACAAAGATAAAATATAAGATATACTACTTTTATATGAAATTAACTATTGCAGCATTGTATTAAGAGACCCATTTATCCCTTTCACAAGAAATATTAAACATTACAGAAACTGAAATTTTAACTGCCGGTTCTCTATATCCACAGATTCTGTATGGATAGATTAACTGCTTTACATTTTATTTTTTAAAAACCTAAAGGCAAGCCCTAATTTATATAAAGGGCACTATTTCATGAAACTATTGTATATAATGAAACCTGGTCATCCACAGATTTTGGTATCTATGGTGAATCCTGGATCCAAACCCCAGTAAATACAGAAGTCTCACTGAACTCAGAATTACCTCTAGTAACAACATTAAAAGCTTGTAACAATTAAGTATCCATTTTTATTCACGTATTTCAGATTTCAATTAAAAATAATTGCCATAAAAGTTTTGTACTCACAAATGCAGATTGGTATATTTGCTGACCACTGGTTGTTCTCTTGACAAACAATAGATTTTTCTCCAATGAGTTCAAACCCAAACTGACATTCAAACCTTAACACGTCACGATTGGAAAATCCATCCCCTTCTCTGATACCATACAATGGAGTCCCAGGATCCCCACAGCTTTCTTTTTCAATTTCTGGTTTAAAAAGAAGCAGCAAATACACAATTCACAGTCCAAAAAACAAATGAAATAGTAAATAGGTATTCTTTCAAACAGAAATAAAAGTAGCTGGTAATGGGGTAAGGGAACTGTAATGATACACATTTGTCATAATCCAAAATTTTCATTTATAAATTCTCATTTTCAGTCATTTTCAGTAATATGTAAAAAAAAAAGGGGGGGATTATTATTTTAAAATTATATTTTTATTTACATTTTTTCAAGATGATATAGAAAAGACATATTAATACTATAAAGATTATTTATGTTTATTTGTTGTTGTTTTATGTATTGTCAAAGGCTTTCACAGCCAGAATCACTGGATGTTGTGTGGTTTTTGGGCTGTATAGCCGTGTTCTAGCAACATTTTTTCCAGATGTTTCACTGACGTCTGTGACTAGCATCTTCAGAGGAGCCACAGATGCAGGTAAAACATCAAGAGAAAATGCTGCGAAACATAGCCATACAGCCTGGAAATCACACAATAACCTACTGTTGTTTTGCATCGATTAAAAGCCGATGGTCTGAAAAGGGCTGGTCTACTGCCAGAATTTTGAACCATCTCAAATAATGGATTATGACTAAGGTCAAGATTAGATATATGACTGACTGATGCCTGCAGTGTCACATTTTCTCAAAAATGATATTTAGACTGAATCTTCATAGCATAAGTGAATGATTTTCAGTCACTGGCGGGGGAGGGGTGTAAACACATAGCCATTCCTGACATTTTTTTAACAAAAGTCCAAAAATTAGATATCAATTGTATACTGAATTTCAAAATCAACTGATATATTGTGCATGATTGCCATAAGTATACAACAAACTGTCAGCCCTCTGTGGTTTGTTGTATGTTTTCTGGGCTGTATGGCCATGTTCCAGAAGTATTCTCTCCTGACGTTTCACCCACATCTATGGCAGGCATTCTCAGAGGTTCTATCTCCATGAATTATGTATTTGTAGATTGAACCATCCATGGTTTGATTTTTGTTTTTAAGAAATCCAATAAGCAAATATTGATTTTTTTTCATTTTGTATGAGGGAAAATATTTTACAACATTTTGCATATAGTACTACCTGAGCATCCACAGATTTTGGCATCCACTGGGCCTGTCATATTTCCAATGTTTATCTCTTCACAAAAACTAGAGCAAATTGGGTGAAAATTGTTCAGAGATGCTAAGCAAACTTCTTATATGACCGAGATCTGAAACTGGATCTCCACTCCAAAGTCAAGCACATGTCCCCCTGTTCTTGCCAGCTTAGTCACATTAGTCACTAGAACATTTGTTTATTTGTTTATATGCATTTAACATTAATTAACTGGACAATTATTTTGTTAATGGGTACGAAGCTTTCTGGAGAACGAATCAAGCAAATGAATACACTACCAAACAAATCTGCCTTAAAGTGTCTTAATTAGAACTATTTATTTCTTTATTTTTTAACGACCTGTTTCTTTATATATCCTCTGGGGAAGATGGGTGGGGCTGTAGGCTTAAAGAGCCAGAGAGCTTGTTGTAGGTTCTAAAATGCTGCGCATGCGTGAGATTTTCTACCATATGTGCAATTTCACAGATACCACGAAGGAGAAATGCAAAACTCAAATTTTACACTTCTGCAGCAGACTTCATGAAATACAGCAATTTCAACACAAACTTTCTAGTAATAATACAGTCACAGCTCCTTTGCTGTTTTAAACATTTTCATTCATGCAATGCTTCCCATCAGAAAATATATTTTCTTCCAGTCTTCATTTCTGTTCATGGAGACAAGCATGGAAGAGAAACTTGCCAGTGTCAAATAGGCTGCAAGCCAGGAGCTTACGGTGAGTAAACCCTGGAGCAAACATTCAGTAAGCCCACAATCATACAACAAACACTCGCCCTTTGGGAGTGGCCCAAACTTGTTGACCTTAATTACTCCAGTTACTCAGCCTGTGGGTTGTAATTAACTAGCGTGAGTCTTTTTCTCTTTACACACATCCAGTAGTGATCTTGTAAGAACTTATCCATGTATCTTAATAAAAGTGAATATGAAAAAGACAGGGAACTATTTTTGAAATTTATTAAAAATAAGAAAAATACACAACTTTGGTCTGAGTGTTTCAAATATGTTTGAAGCAGGAAAGGAATAATTCTATATTAGAAATATCTATAAACAACATTGTCATCCAGGAAGATATCTGTTATAAATGTATAAAATAGTAATGTCTTCTATCCAGGATACAGGAAGCCAACAGAGAAGATTGGGGGGGGGGGGCAACTGTACCACTGTACTACATTTTTTAGTGGCCAAAACATGTAATGCCTGTAATACAATTGTGGAATAAAATACATTTAAAAATTGTGGGGGGGGGAGGAAGCAGTAAAATTGCTACCTTTAGTATAACTGGGGGTCATTAATACATTTATAAGTCAACTGATAGTATGGAGACCACATGAATCATAGGGCCTTTCTACACAGGCCCAAATGCAAAGAAAACTGGCATTTAAAATGCTGTTTTATCACGTTTCTTGGCCACACAGTGGCCCAAAACCCCATCTTTTTGTCTGGGATTAGCTACCTTACCCACCCTTGCCAATTCGTAATTAGCAGGGGAGGTCATGGGGATTGTCTGCCCTCCCTGATGCTGTTTAACCCTTAAAAACAAAAGAAAAGCCCGCTTAGGAGTCAGGATGCTTCTCTTACATTCCTGGGGCTGGAAAATGAAACTAAAGAATTTGGAGAGGGGAGGCAGGAAAATTTCCCCTCCAAACCAGTCTCGATTCTAGTTTCACTTCCTACCACTGGAGCAACGGCAATTTGAAGAAACAGATAAAAAGTTAAGTATTTTTCATGCTGCCCGGCCTCCTGCTGATTTTCCACTCCAAATCTCCTTCCTACCATGTTGTTTATCTTTTTAAAAATAAACAGTATTGAGACCTTCTTGCATGAATTTGCATTTAACATGTGGTTTTTTAGTCCCATAGCTTATAAACTTCAATGATCTTTTGAAGCATCAGTCTTTTGAATCAAAACAGCTTGAGATTTTTCATATTCTCTTTATCATGGTCTTTATAAATCAAATGACATTACATATTAATAAATTTTTTTGCTTTTCAACACAGAAAAAGTTTAAACTGTTGTTTTTCTTCAGTCGAGCCATTTCACACTGACAAGCAACTAAGTTTCTGAATCCTAGTCATTTGAATGAGTAAAGGTTCCAGATTCATTTATACATATTACCAGGGATGGCTCTTCCCTCTAAAATCCTCACAATGGGATTGGAACCTGGAGTCAGTGATATGTGACTGTCTATTCAAAGAAATGAAGGTCCTGATTAAAGTGAATAAAAATAAGCAGAAAAGCCCATCTTTAATAAGAGAACATGATGGCACTGGATACCTTAATTATATTTTATAATGAGAAGGCTCTGAGATGTGCTTTTCATTTTTGGAAGTTTTAGCAGTCTTTGCATGATATTTTGCAAAATTTTAGCAATATGTGCACAATGTGCATGTCACTTAAAAATGGGAGGTAACATGAATGCTTAGGACTAATTGTCTGCATACTATTAATTTCATTAAAAAAACTCTTGAGGCCGTATGTATTCAAAGACCATTGAACAATATCAGTGGATGAGTTCAATAGATGAGTGAGAAAGGACAAAAAGTAAAAGTGAGGAAACACACAATGAAGGAAAAACAGAAACACAAAGATATGAAGAAGAGGTTTGGGACTATAACTCAGAGAGGAACATATTCCATATAAATCTGGCTGTGTTCAACAACCAGTCCAAAGCATGACCAAACCAGGAACCTGCATCTTCAGGGAAGTATAACCATATCCAGCACAGACTGAATTCAGGGGTGGTTCAACCGTTAGGTGAGCTAGGCTGTTTCTGAAGGCGCCATCCTCTAGGGGGTGCTGTTGAGGCAACTCCGCCCAGGTGTGGCCTTCCTGCCTCCACAGCCACGGCCTGGTCTGACTCCGTGGCGGCCGTGGCCAAGCCACAGGAAGGCCACGCCTGAGAAGAGGTGCCTCAACGACGCTCCCTAGAGGATGGCGTCTTCAGAAACCGTTGAGGCACCTCTGCCGAGGCGTGGCCTTCCTGCCTCCACAGCCTGGCCTGGCCAAGTCTCCTTGGGAAGGTGTCTTTGGCAGGGAAGAGACAGCCCTTAGGCGCAGGCCAGGATGACTTCCCTGTCCTTAAAAGGGCAGCAGGGTGGCCTGGTTGGAGGCCAGGCCAGACCAAGGAGGCAGGAAGGCCTCTTACCTGCTGGGACCTCTGGCGACCCGTCCCGAGGCAGGCGGCGGGACCGAGAGGTAAACTGACGCCGAGAGGGGCGGATGGTTGTGCCATGCAGCCGCTTGGCCCTGCCCTGCATCTGGTGGATGTCTCTGGCCCTGCACCGCCTCTGGCGGATGGGCAAGATGGGCAGGGTGACCACTGCATATGCTCCATGTGGCCGCTTGGCCCCGCCCCGATACGGTTTACCGAGAGGTAAACCGGCTCCGAGATGGTTGGCCACTTGTGCCATACGGTCGCTTGGCCCTGCCCCATATCCTTCAAGGATACGGGGTGGGGCCAAGTGGTCACATGGTGTATGCACAGTGGTTGGAGAGGGCATCTCGTTGTTCGGACTGCCTCTGGAAGATGGGCTGATGGGCGGGGCACCCTTCTCTGACCACTGCGCATGCGCCATGAGGCCACTTGGCCCTGCCCCGTATCCTTGAAGGATACGGGGCGGGGCCAAGCGGCCGTATGGCGCAAGCTGCCGCCCATCTTGGTGCCGGTTTATTGCTAGGTCCTGCTGCCTGCCTCAGGAAGGGGTTGCCAGAGGCCCCCAGCAAGTAAGAGGCCTTCCTGCCTCTGCGGCCACAGCCTGTGCTGGCCTTCGCCCTTGAGGCCACCTCTCCAGGCTGCCTGGCATGTTCCAGAAGCATTCTCTCCTGACGTTTCACCCACATCTATGGCAGACATCCTCAGAGCTTCTGAGGTCTGTTGGAAGCTAGGTAAATGGGGCTTATATATCTGTGAAAAGTCCAGGGTGGGAGAAAGAGTTCTTGTCTGTTTCAGGCTAGTGTGAATGTTGCAATTGGCCAGCTTGATTAGCATTTAATGGTCTTGCAGTTTCAAAGCCTGGCTGCTTCCTCCCTAGGGGTATCTTTGGTTGGGAGGTGTTAGCTGGCCCTGATTGTTTCCTGTCTGGATTTCCCCTGTTTTCAGAGTGTTCTTCTTTATTTAGGCTTTTCCTTAATCCTTCATTATCCAACATTTTTGCTTATCCAATGCTTTTATTTTTCAGTTATTGGGGTTTTTTTGGGGGGGGGACGCCAAAATTCTGTTCGCCTACACTTGAAAAATACCTTGGGCCGGCCCTGACTGAATCCTTATTTCCTGAATTGCAACATTGTTTTGTCTGGAGTGACACTGATTTGTTTGCCTTCATTTTATCTGTTACTGATGCCAAACAATAGTTTAGAACAAAAACAGATACTTTAGAATTCATTCCATAGGAGAAAATGGGTATCATCAGCATGCTGGTAAACCTAACACTTCCCAATGGTTTCATACAGATTTTTTTAATAGTATGAGGAACAGAACAAAGCCCTGAGAAATTTTAAAAATCTTTCTCTGAGTCAGACCCCAATGTAACTCCAGTCTCTGACTCCTTCAGCACTCTCTCTCTGGGTTTGTCTCCACATAAGAACTTTGAGATGCCCCTGTGTCTATCACCCTATTCCAGAAACCAGCTATTTGTGTGTGTGTGTGTGTGTGTGTGTGTGTGTGTGTGTATTCACAAATAATCAACATATGCAGTTAAATGGTGTGGCAAGATGTTTTAAGTTGCTTTTTCATGTCAGAAGTATTTTTATTATACACACACACATACACATGCATAAAAACCATTGCTCCAGTGGTAGGAAAAAAACCATATTCCAGCATGTATAATTACTGAGATTAATTTGAAGACTTCTTGGTATTCTAAGCCTATTGTGGATTCAGCAGATACTTATGGGAAATTCTCCTACAGCCATAGAATTTTCCATATTGTTAGCCTCCAAAATACACATGTTGTCCATGAATGAAGCTTATCCTCAAAAAACAGAGAGGACATTCTGCAATGTCCAGGATTAAACCTTTTCAACTTGGGACTTTTGGGATCATGGCCCAGAGTTTAAGAAACAGTGCACTAACACACGAATGTGCCTAAAATGAAACAAGCTGAATTCCAAGCAAGAATGTGTGAGGGGAAGTGATAGGGAGGAGGGAACAAGCTTGTTTTCTGCTGCCCTAGAGACTAGGACACAGAATAATGGCTTCAAACTACAGGAAAGGAGATTCAACCTGAACATTAGGAAGAACTTCCTGTGAGAGCTGTTCAGCAGTGGAACTTTCTGCCCTGGAGCATAGTGGACACTGCTTCTTTGGAGGCTTTTAAACAGAGGATGGATGGCCATCTGTTGGGGGTGCTTTGAATGTGATTTTCCTGCTTTTTGGCAGGGGATTGGACTTACTGTATCGGTTTAGCAATACTATTAGAAACCATAAATCTCTATGTTGCTTTGTAAGATTTCTATTACAGGATATTACTATAATCAAAATTCATTAACACGGCACTCTTTTGGCTGGTAGTTGATGAAACTTCATCACTTTGCAAAAGCCAGAATTTTCGCCCTTCAGTTTCTTGGCTTGATCTCAAAGATCAAACAATATATGTAGGTGACATACTTAACCCCAGGGTGACAGGATGGTCATTTGCTATACAAATTCATTTTGACAGAATGGCACTGGATTCAATCCCCAAAGACTTAACTTGTCCATCTGGTTCCTCCCGTCCAAAGAAAACAGATGAAAAAGCAAACATCAAAAGACACTGCTTATAACAGCAATAAAAAAGTTTTCAGCAAAGGAGTGCAAAGAATTATGACAAATTGCTGCAGACAGAAATGACAATTGTCATTCACCTTTACTATTATTAAAAAGATGCTTTAGAAAATTGACACAATTTCTACAATATCCAATTGCTTTCTAACACAGTTATCATAAATCTATTTATTTAAAATTTTGAACAGAAATCTCAATTCAGTTTTTGAAATAGAAAACTAATACATGTCATCTAGAGAATCTTATAAAAGTTATTTGATCCTCTTTCATCATGCTGGAATTTCATATAGTTTTGAAGACAAGTTGAAAATTATACAGTACTAATCAAGGAGTCTGAATACTTTTAGCTTATTAAATATTCAATGCCTGCAAAACTAGGGTGGAAAAATGAGCTAGTTATTTAAAATGTTTTCAGAATTAAGAAAAATCTAATACATTTTATGTATCTCTTTTTCAGGAATCTGTAATGCTCCAAAATCTAAAAAATACACAATGGGTGTGTTGTCGATACACAATACACAATGGGTGGCTGAGATAGTGACACCTTTGCTTTCTGATGGTTCAATATACACAGACTTTGTCTCATACACAAAATTATTGAATATACTGTGTATAAAATTATTGTTGGGCTATGTGTATGAGGTGGATCTGAAACATAAATGAATTTAGACTTAGGTTCCATCTCCAAGATATCTGCATTGTGTATATGCAAATATTCCAAAATAAAAAAAAATCCTAATTCCAAAACACTTCTGGTAGCAAACATTTTGAACAATAGGTACTCAATGTGTATATGTTCATATTTTGTTAAGAGGTGAAGCAATTATAACTATTGTTCAATAAGTTCATATTGAATTGATGGACTGTATGGTGTTTTCACTGTATGAAGCTGTAGCTGGTTCCATTTTATTCCAGAATAATTATCAGACAGTTCTCAACTAAGGTGGTTCACAAGTCAAATGGTGTAGTCTCTGAACAATTTTGTCCACATGGGTAAAGGTTTAATTTAGTTGAAATTTTGAATCACCATCAGAATGTCAAGAGTGTCCACAGCAAAACAAGGGAATTACAAACCTGACATGGAGACAGCAGCTTGATTTGCTTTAGCCAAGAGTAGCTAAATATCAACCATACTTAGCTTATTGAGAGAAAGCGGTGTTTCTAAACCAGTCAGACAGGCTGGCTTTACAAAAACCCAAAGGAAAACAAGGAATCAAACAAGTAAAATGAAAAGACTACAGATGGCAGGGTGAAGTAGAAAAAGTAAATGAAATATCCCTTGAAAAAATAACTTTGGGATTATAGAGACAGTTATTAGACACTTGAAACGGGCAAATGTTTCTGTCCTTCAGAAGAAAGTTATAAAAAAGCTGTATTTAGAAGAATAAAATAAAGTATTTCATTACATGATACATATTTAGTGGTTTCACTATCATAACATGCACAATTCAGAGAGATAAGGTCATCAATGAACATCAGTCATGAAGTCTATATATTACTGCTAATAGTATAGAATTAAATAACAGTTGCTAAGGAACACAGGCTCATCTGTGATATGGACTTTCATCTGAATACTTCATAACAGAATTAGTAGAGATTGTCCAGATCCAAAGCCATAAATACTAAGAACTACAAAGCCCCATTCACTGTAAATGCACTGCTGGCAGTATTTAGATAACGCAGTAATTCTGATGAGTATCCAAAGTCTTTTCGTTTTTTGTTTGAATATGTATTTTTATTGATTTTAACTGGATTTTAGTATTAATGATATTTAATTCTGTTTTAATGTTTATATATTTGTAGATTTTAAATTGTACTGAAATGCTTTTAATGTAAGCCGCTTTAACTCTCCTTGTGGAGAGAAAAAGTGGGGTATAAATAAACATAATAGTATGATAATATTAATATTGGCCTTACTTCTATTTTGCCTTGTTTTATGCAAACCCAGGCAATATGCCAGAGTTTGCTTGAAACTCAAGTATCCTGGGGCTTCAGGACAGTCAAAACAGCTGGATTGGGTTAAGTTTCGACTGATTTCTAGTCCAGATGGACAATGCCACCATCACCCTTTCCCTGCACTGATGATCAGCACAGGAAAAGGAGGTGGCCCATTCATGTGTTGCTGCTGCTCCATGGAACTCCATCCAAATGTCTGACCACTGTGGTCACACCTGCTAATGTCCAAATGGAGCACCCACTTGACCAACAAGGAAGAGGGTAGTTCAATCCCCAATGCTGCCCCATTTTTTCTTTACATTGCCCCCAGATTCAGCACATTTGTGTTGGACCTGGATATGCTCTTGCCCAGATTTATATTGTGCTAATCTACCTAGTTTAAATGAGCCCTAAGGTGCAATGGAGTATCCAACTTCAAAAAGTATGCTGACTAAAATATTACGATACTTTTATTGAAAAACAAGCAATTGTCGTAATCTACACAGGTACAACGTAATAAAAGTGATATTGTGATTTCTCCTGCATGGCATACATTCTATTTTAGTGGCAGTCCTCATTGTTTATTCTCTTCCATTCAATAGATATATATATATAGAAGGTGTCTTTTTGCCATCAAACAAAACAAAACAGCTCTTTAAGCTTAGATAATAATGGCTTCATTCCATGTAAAATTCAGTCTAAGCACAATCTTAATGAAACCACCACTGAAACTAACAAAATGAAGTTCAACAGGGACAAATGCAAGATACTTCACTTCGGCAGAAAAAATGGAATGCAAAGATACAGAATGGGGGATGCCTGGCTCGACAGCAGTACGTGTGAAAAAGACCTTGGAGTCCTCGTGGACAACAAGTTAAACATGAGTCAACAATGAGATGCAGCTGCTAAAAAAGCCAACAGAATTCTGGCCTGCATAAATAGGGGGATAGCATCTAGATCCAGGGAAGTCATGCTACTCCTCTATTCTGCCTTGGTCAGACCACACCTAGAATACTGTGTCCAATTTTGGGCACCGCAGTTGAAGGGAGATGTTGACAAGCTGGAAAGCGTCCAGAGGGCGGCAACCAAAATGATCAAAGGTCTGGAGAACAAGCCCTATGAGGAGCGGCTTAAAGAACTGGGCATGTTTAGCCTGCAGAAGAGAAGGCTGAGAGGAAACATGATAGCCATGTACAAATACGTGAAGGGAAGTAATAATAATAATAATAATTAGTGTCAGACTATGCCGTTGTGTCAATAATAATAATAATAATAATAATAATAATAATAATAATTATCATTATTATTATTATTATATTTCTTACCCACCTATTCTCGTGGCTTGAGGCGGGTCACAACACAATAAAAACACACAAACATTGCAAAAAATTCTGCAAACACACATATTAAAATGTAGTTCTATAAAAGATACATATTAAAACGTATGTCTGTAAAATAAATATTACATACACTGACAGGGATTAAAACACAGGACACAAGTTTAAAATTAATGATTAAAACTGACTGGGTAGGCCTGCTGGAAGAGATAGGTCATTAGATGGGTTTTAAATTCTGACAGTTCAGTTAGCTGTTGGAACTCTTCCCGTAGGTGGTTCCACAGTCTTTGAACATTACATCATCAAAGAGAGAAAATTGATGGACAGATGGACAGCTAGAATCTCAGCTGAAACAAACGCTACCTAACACTATAAAAACTGTTATAAATTGTGAAAATGTATAAATCTATTTTATTTTGACTAATGAAGTAGCAGCTTCCCAACAACTGTTTTAGTACATTTCAATGGCAGTAAATGCCCCTTTGTAAAGGAATATAAAATTACAGTTATAGATTCCCCTGGTTGTTTATGCCAATTAAAATATAGAAAGTGAGGACATGAGAAAAAAATGCCATATCGGAATTGCAACAATGGCTGACAATTGGATTCTGAATCCAAAGATAAATTAAAGAGCAAAGTTACACTCATTTCCATAGTATTTAAACCTAAAAGAAATCAGTACAGTAGAATCTCACTTATCCAAGCCTCGCTTATCCAAGTTTCTGGATTATCCAAGCCATTTTTGTAGTCAATGTTTTCAATATATCGTGATATTTTGGTGCTAAATTCGTAAATACAGTAATTACAACATAACATTACTGTGCATTGAACTGCTTTTTCTGTCAAATTTGTTGTAAAACATGATGTTTTGGTGCTTAATTTGTAAAATCATAACCTAATTTGATGTTTAATAGGCTTTTCCTTAATCCCTCTTTTTATTATTCAAGATATTCGCTTATCCAAGCTTCTGCCAGCCCGTTTAGCTTGGATAAGTGAGACTCTACTGTACCAGGAATAGATGGCAAATCATTACAGCTGTCCATCCAAATAAAAGCAAAAAATGCTAGAGACCATGGTATCCTTTTGGGGCAGCTCTCCAGAATGTATTGGGGGTGCTCCTTGGCAGTGGCTCTGCTCCTTCCTGGAAGGTCTCACTCAGTTGGAGTTGGGCACCATCTTTATGCAGATGACACTCAACTGTACTACTCCTTTCCACCTAACTCCAAGGAAGCCCCTCGTGCCCTGGACCAGGGCCTGGCCACTGCGATAGACTGGATGAGGGCTTACAAGCTGAAGCTTAATCTAAACAAGACAGAGGTCCTCCTGGTCAGTCGTGAGGCTGATCGGGATATTGGGTGGCAACCTGTGCTAAAGACACAGGTCCTCAGTCTGGGTGTCCTCCTGGACTCAGTGCTGACACTTGAAACTCAGGTGTCGGTGGTGGCCGGGAGGGCCTTTGCACAGTTAAAGCTTAGGCACCAACTGCTATCATACCTCGAGAAGTCTGACTTGGCCACGATGGTCCATGCCTTAGTTACCTCCAGATTGGATTACTGCAACGCACTCTATGTGGGGCTGCCCTTGAAGATGACTAGTACAACGGTTGGAAGCCAGGCTGTTAACGGGAGCGAATTATAGAGAGCAGACAGCGCTCCTACTAAAGCAACTCCACTGGCTGCTGATAAGATTCTGGTCCCAAATCAAGGTGCTGGTTATTACCTATTGAGCTGTAAATGGTTTGGGTCTGGCTTGTCTTTGTGATCACATTTCCTACTGTGAACCTGCTCGATCCTTGAGATTGGCCAGGGAGGCCCTCCTCTCGCTTCTGCTGCCATTCCAAACACAGTTGGAGAGAACAAGGGAGAAGGTGGGCCTTCTCCGTGGTGGCTCCCTGGCTCTGGAATTCCCTCCCGAGAGATATTACATTACTCCTGCCTTGGCCACATTCCAAAAAAATCTGAAAACATGGCTATGTCAATCTGCTTTTGACTAATTCAATATAATCTGCCAGTGTCCATGTCTCTACCTATACTCAGCAACTGCACTTTATTATAGTCCATCTCATCAGTGTCCTGCCAGTTATTGCACATACATAATTTTAACTGCCTGCCTCAATTTTCTGAATACAGTAACTGCGCCTTGTTGAGCTGCTTTTAATTGATTTTATTGGATGTTTTGCTTTTACATGTAATAAATTAAATGTACCCATGTTGATGACTTTTATTGTGTATTATTGGGCTTGGTCCCCATGTGAGCCGCCCTGAATCCCTTTGGGTGGGATAGAAGAATAAAGTAATGCTCTGCATCCTACAAATATGCAGTATATCTTCCAGCCTACAAGAAAGAGTACACCAAGGATTGCAGTAACCACTTAGGTAAAGGTAAAGATTTTCTCCTGACATTAAGTCTAGTCGTGTCTGACTCTGGGAGTTGGTGCTCATCTCCATTTCTAAGCTGAAGTGCGGGTGTTTTCCGTAGATGCCTCCAAGGTCATGTGGCTGGCATGACTGCATGGAGCATCATTATTTTCCCGCCAAAGCAGTACCTATTGATCTACTCACATTTGTTTTTGAACAGCTAGGTTGGCAGAAGCTGGGGCTAACAGCGGGAGTTCACCCCACTCCCCAGATTCGAACCAATGACACTCGAGGTGTTATACCATATGGGATGAAAAACGCCAGATGTCCAATATGAGTTCAGAAAAGGGAGGACCACTAGAATTCATAGTGAAATATAGTTGTCTAGTGCAGAGATTAAGGAATTAAAGAGGAAAATCATCTGTTGTTTTATAAGCCTTTTGACAATGTGAGTCATGAAACGAAAATAAATGATTGTCCCACAATATGTTATTTTCTTGATGTATAAGATACTAATACTGTATTTTCTACAATGCATGAAGGGACTTTGTTTCTGATCTTCAGGTTTGTGTTCATCTGACAAACTATCTGGCTCGTTTGCAAAAAAAGATGCAAAAAATTAGGCTCTGTGCCAAAGTACACCAGGACAACAACAGCTATCAATAATTAAAAATACGTATTTGTTGTATTTTTAAAATTATTTCCATTCCACTTTGATCTATTAGTGTTAATACTCCAGTTTGTAATAAATATGGTCACTAGGTTGAAACCAACAAAATATGTGTCTTTTAAAGTTTAGTGGAGAAAGAATAACAGACAAATGTTCTTCTTAATCCTCATTCCTCACACTGAACACAATCGGTTGATGGTCAGAATTATTGAAAAGCAAGAAATATTTCTGAAAGGTAGGGGCACAGATCCAAAAGAGAAACCAATGACAACATATTGCAAACTTCTTGTTGGAAATAGCACTCCTAGATACAATTCCTAGGAAAATTCCAGGTGGACCACATTCCCACCACCATCTGCCTTTTGCAAAAACAATCAATTAGTGGCTTAATTGTCTTGGCACCCCATATAGTGTTGGACATATGTTATGACTGGTCAAGCAATTCAGTTTGCACAAAGTCGTTGGACAGCTGCTTTGCGGCTTTTTGACTTTTTAAATTTTATTTTGTAAACATTTTGCATTTTGACGCAAGAGAAACACAATCTTGCCCAAAAGGTTAAAATCTCAGCACATCTTTCAATATTATGAACATATTACTTTGGGAGGAAAGGCTGCACCATACTGGCATACCAAATGTTATTTATTATTCATCAACATTGTTTTGAAAAACTGCACATGATGATTAAGACACTGGGTTGCCTTTCTAAGAGTATTTCAAAGTCACCTGAGACAGGAAATTTGAGATTCCCAACATATTTTGCATTTTTGTCCATTTTAAAATTGTCTATGATTACTGCTCGTCCTCTTCCCCTCCCCCCTCGTCTTTATTTTTCTTTTCATATTCACAGGATCTTGTCCAGTGGAAGTCAGAAAGTGATTTCTCCCTAATTTCAATGTCAGAAAGTACATTGATTAGTCTAATTAATTAGCCATGCTGCTAAGCTAAAATATTCAGCACAAGAACACACTCACTGAAGCCTCTTACAAAAATTCAATCAACAGGGAGAAAAGCCTTTATTTGACATTTGCTGCATTTAAAATTATAGCAAAATAAGTTGAGCATGTGGACCTGATCACATTAATGGATACACCATTTCTAACCTCGTTTGCATATAAATCCAATGGGTCCTATCAAATGACGTTTGTCCCCTGTCGTCATCCCATTGAACTCAGTGTGCAAAAGGTGGAGGAAATGGAGTATTTGGACACTGGTTTCATATTGTTTTTAAAATAAAAATCGCATGCAATTCATTGCTTTCATGTGTGATCAGCAAAAAAGTAAGCATACTGTCTCCTTTGGGGCATATCTGTGGGCGGTCACTACGGACCTTGGGATTTGTCAGGAAGGGATCAGTCATAATTTGTCTCTAGCTATGTCATGAGATAAGCTACTTTGAAGTCTTCAGTACTTTAAAAAATATTTTTCCAAAAGAATTTGACAGGAAAATACCTGAGAATACCTTCATACAGCACAATAATAATTGCTATTTGTCAGATTGCACCAAATGACAGCTATAGCAACTCCCTACTTTGCATATGTGACAACTGCAAATCTTGCGATGCTACATCTATGAGACTTCTCCCCAGCAGCGTCATGACAAATTGGGAGGAGCAAAAAGTCCATGATGTGATGAGTCAAACTGGATGACTTTAAACAGTAAGAAATTCATGTGATTGGGGGGGGGGGGGGAGGATATGCATCCTTCTGCAAAAAAATGTGGGATGCATACTGATTTAACATTTTAAACTTTAAATGTGATGAGGTTCTATAAAGCAAATATATGTCGAGCTAAAAAAGTACTTTTCAGCTTATTAGACCTGCCCAAATTACTTCTGTGTCCTTGATAAAACTCCTTTTACACATGGAGATATGGGGTATTTTAGCAGTGATATGCTTTACATTTCATATCCCATTGTTTAAAAGAAAACTAAAAAAAAAAAACACTGCTGTCTCCAAATAGTACAAAAATCTCCAATTATTTTAGCAGAGTGCTGTAACTATGCCCCCCCCCCCAGTTCCTGAAGGAAAGAGGACTTTTTGTTCTCCTCTAGCTAAAAGAGAGCAAGAAGAATCACTCCCGGCTGGGACTATGCAGGGGATGGGACCAGCGTGGTCACATGACCACACCATTCTGGATCCTGTGCTGGAAGACGGCGGACACATCTTCTGCTCCTTATGGAGGGAGGGGGAGCTTGGCCTGGTTGTGGCTTTAAGGAAGGTTTGCATATACCAGCCCAAGGGCCCTATAGATCCCGCAATTTAAAATCCACTTTAAGCATGGAAGACATTGTTCAACAAAAAATTGATAAAAGTGGTAAAAGAGGGGAGGGTTTTAGGGACTTTCTCTTGCTACGTACCACTAATTTTAGAGTTTCCCTGTTGGGAATTTTCCCCAAAAACGTTCCAGGAAAATATCACCTCATCCACCACCTTTCCTATCCCAGGGGTGAGTTGGTGAATGATGTGATTCCAGAAGATTGCTGTATGGTATACTATACATCCTTCGACACAGCTGCCTGCATTATGAGGAGTCAGGGTTTGGCCACCGATCTTGCAAAATGGGACATCAAGTCAGCTTTTTGCCTTCTTCCAGGCAATTCTTATAACTTTGAGCTTTTTGGTTTCACCTTTAATTGTGCTTATTACATAGACTGCTCTGCCCATGGGCTGCTCAGTATCATGTGGAGCCATTGAAAAATTCAGAACCATTTTAGAACGGGTGCTGAAATCATTCATGGCATTGAACTTTTGTTCACTGGAAAATCTGGGTCAAGTGAATGTGCTGCGTTGCTGTCAGCATTTCAACAATTGACTTCACAACTAGGGGTCCCACTAGCTGCTGAAAAGACAGGGGGTCCATTCACTCAGCTGATGGTTTTGGGCATTGAGATGGACACTGTGTACCAATTTTCAAGGTTTCCCCAAACTAAGGCTAAAGATTTAACATCTACAACTCAACATTGCATACACTGGAACAAAACAACACTTAGGGAATTCCAGGAACTGATTGGCCATCTTAATTTTGCTTGTAGAGTGGTGGCTCTAGGCAGGGCATTTTTGTGCAGGTTATGCAATGCCATCTCTGGAGTTTTGCTACCCCATCACCACATACGGGTCACTAAAGCACTTAAGGCAGATCTATTTGTTTGGTTGTGATTTTTGTCTGGCTTTAAAGATGTCTCATTTTGGAGACAAGAATTATTGTTTAAAAACACCCTGCAGGTTGCATCCAACTCTTTGGGGACAGTTGGTTTTGGATTCTACTTTAACAAAACTGATGTGCTGAACGATGGCCCACTCATCGGTACGCTGAACGTGTTACTACTGATCTCACTTTCCTGGATTTTTTCCTATTCTGGTTGCAGCATCAATATGGGCACATGAGTTTGCCAACTTCACTGTCCATTTTTGGTGTGGCAATATGGCCACCGTTCAAGTCATCAACTCTTTGACTTCCAAATAATTTACGATTATGAAGGCAGGTTTTTTTTTTTTAATTTTACACTCCATTGCCTGAGACATAACATCTGGTTTCGTGCTTTCCACATTGTGGGAAACAATAAGGCCTTGGCTGATGCTCTGTCCCATTATGCAGATGGAGTCCTTCAAGTACATGTCACCCAATGCCAATATTCAGCAGGAGCCCATGCCAGACCATCTATAGTAGATTGGACCGAGGAGTTGATCAGGGGTCTTGGGCTAGCCCTAGCACCAAGTTCCAAGAAGTCATATGTCAAAACTGTTTGGGACTTCATGGAATTCAGGAAAAAAAACACTACAGGATAAGTGAGATAGTGCTAGTTTCCACTGAACATGTTATTCAAGTCTGTATTTTTCCTAAGGTCTAGCCCCACAGTCCATCAGAGACAAGATATCTCCATTAGCCTTCTGGTTTAAGGCCCAAGGTTTTTCTGTTTCGACAGCATATTTCCATTATTGGAGCATATAAATTATTGGAGGGCTGGATCTGCAAATATGATAGGCTGCATGATGACAGGCAGCCCCTTTCACCTGGGATTTTAAAAGGTCTTAAACAGGTTTGGCCATTAGTTTGTTCATCCCCCTATGAAGAGATCCTTTTTCAGGCAGTGCCTCCAAAACATTTCAGTCCCATAGAGGTCTGATGTGGACAGATCTCTGGATAATTCCCCAACAGCTGCAGCTTATAATGAAGTTCAAAACATATCAGAAGGCCAAAGAAAGCGTCATAAAGAGAGCAATTTGTAGTGATCTCGAGTTATGCCCAGTCCAAGCAAAGTTGTTCTATGTGGGGGTTATAGGCTCATTGGTCAGCCCCCTTTTTGGTCACCAAGGTGGTTCTCCCCTCAACAAATATCAGTTTTGGGTTGTCACTTCTAAGGCTTTGAAGGCTTTAGGCATACATGGCCAAAACTTTGGGATCCATTCCTTACACATTGGGGCTGTGTCAACAGCAGCAGCACTGGGTTACAATCCCACTTAGATTAAAGCACTGGGAAGATGGAGGTCTGGGGCATAACGTAATTATGTTCAGTCTGTTTCTCCACATTAATATTTTACTGTTGTTCCAGATGTCATTAGACCGGTGTCCAGATGGTGCATGGAACAGGCTAGCTCCTCTACTATTTACATCAGGGAGAGAGGACTCCCTTCTGACCTGCTGGTGATCCACCTCAGTGGCAATGATCTTGGACTTTTAAAGGGCAGAGCACTATTCTTTCAGGCAATGACTGACATACATAAAATTAAGGAAGCATGGCCTCATACTGTTATTGTTTCGTCTGCAATCATCCCACAGCAAAAGTGGCTGGGAGGTAGTGATGTTAGGAGGCTTGATGGAGCCAGAAAGAGGATCAAGTGGGTGATGCTTAACACTCTCAGAGATGGACTTGGATGTGTCATACTTCATAATGACATAAATCACCTCAAAAAGGACTTCTTCTGAGTGGATGGTATCCAGCTCTCAGATACAGGTAAGCATCAATTCCTGTTTGACTTGCAAAAGGGCATCAGGGCTGTTTTAATCAGGCTTGGTGGGGGATAGATGCAAAGTGGATTCTTGTCCCTAATCTGTTGCAGGAAAACAGGGATAGGTTTACATCCTGGTGTGCATCTAAGACACCCCTTTGTAGTGTAGGCCATGAATGGGAACCCTCACCAGCAGTTTAAATAACCAAGGTGAATATGGACAGAAATGGCCTTGGAGTGGGGAGAATTCTGATCTCAATATCATGTGGAATTGGGACAGAATTCTCCATCAATTTCCTTGACCGGTCACTCTGGAATCAACAGTTTGTTGCATCTGAAGACTCGGGTGTCTTGCCCATGTTAGCTGGGGAGTAGATCTTGGATAGCCACTGCTTCAGCTTATCCCACATCAAGTTCATGCCCTTTAATTTGGTTGTCAGGTCACATAAAGGTTGACTGATAACATTAATAAAAGTTGCTCATAGTTTATCCCACACTGTTGACTCATTGTTTTGGTGGTTGGGGAGCAATTGTTCATTTTATAAAGTTTGAGATGTGATTTTTGATAGATCTGTTGCTGATTATTAAAACAGTTATGCTTACCGATGGCATTGACCCATCTTCTGCACTCTACAGTTCTTAGCAACTTCTTTCTCAACCCAGATTTCCTTCTTTCACTCCATCCTTTCCATACAACTGCTGCTTGCACTTCTATAATGCAGTTCTTTACTCCCTGTTCCTCTCTCTCAGGAATAAAAAAACTCTTTACATTTTCCAAATTTCATAACAGCTCCTTGTGTTTTTTCCCTTGGGGCTCATTCAACAGTCTTCTTCCTATTATCTTTCAAACTCCCACATGCAACTTTCCATGCTCATGCCCAAGAGACTGATTAGAGAATCAAGAATTGAACGTCATTTCATTCCATTTTTATTTTACCCTTTATTCAAGAAGGTGATATTTCTTCTAAATAAGTTAGACAATGTTGAGAGTTGCTTGGTCGTCCAAAATCACCCAGAAAGCCTTGTAGCTAAACATAGCTATTCCTCAGATCTGCCTACACAACCAGTAAATAAGGACAAATAATTATATGAATTTTAAAAAATATTTTAAGATAGTAATTAGTCCTTTCATAAGTGTGTGTGTGTGTGTGTGTGCACGCGCGCGCATGCATATGTTTGGATGCAGTGTTTCTGTTCAAGCCTCTTCAATCACTTTTCTGATGCATGTCAGAAGCTGTCCCTTTTCTCCCAGTGGATTGCCACTGGACTGCTGGCACCCATAAGAGTACTTTACTAGCTGCAAATTTGTGTAACACAAAAGCCTTTTTTGGCCAATGAAAGCACCACTAAATTGCTTTCTAACTACATAAAATAGCTGCATGATGAAGAGAAATTAACAAGCTAGTCCAATTCTTCTTTCTAGAACATTAATTAAATAATAACATTTGTGAATCATTAAATCTGCCAGGAAGAAATTCTTCACAAATGCTGCAGAACTAATTCTTTAGTCCATAGTAATATTTTAATGAGTATTTCCCAGGATTATTTTTATTAGAGAGTTGATAAGTGGACAGTGGAATAATCTACTATGTTTGTTGATAATCATTTTTTGTCATCATCATTATCATCATCACTAACAATGACTTCAAGGTTTCTGTTTTTATCTGTGATATAAAAAAAGCAGAATTAAAATTCAAATAGATTCTGACTGATAAGGGATGGAAAGGACCAAAAGGGCTAGTAATCCTGTCAATGCAGAGAAGCCCATCCAACCCAAGTTTAAAAACTACCAGTGAAGGAGATTTTACCACATTCGAAGGTAGGTCATTCAATAAGAAACTCCTACCACCTTAAAGTTCTTGTACTTGTACTGGAATACTATTTACTGTAAATTAAATATTTTACCTTGGATCCTATGCATTGGAGTAGCAAAAAAAATGCTTTAAAAATATTTTAAAATGTGTTGTCGAAGGCTTTCATGGCCAGAATCACAGGGTTGTTATGTGTTTTCCAGGCTGCATGGCCATGTTCCAATAGTATTCTCTCCTGACGTTTCACCCACATCTATGGTAGGCATCCTATGAGGATGCCTTCCATAGATGTAGACAAAACGTCAGGCGAGAATACTTCTGGAACATGGCCATGCTTCAGCTACCATATCTCCAGGGGGCAAGTGACTGCCATCAGCTATGTTGCATCTGTTGGCTGTTATGTCAATGGGAACAGGAGGAAGATGGTGGATACCATCAGGCATCTCCAGGTCATCCGAGCCCAGGAAATATATGATGGGTGTTCAATAGTTGTGGCCAGTGCCATTTCAGAACCAGCTCAACTGCTTATACAGATCCATAGTTGTGGTTTGCTCTGGATTCTCGGGAAGAATTTGGAGCAACCTGCAACATTTCTTAACATGGTTCAAGGCCCTATTAATCAGCTCTGGATCACATTAACCTGAATAAATTATCATCTGTCTTAGATTTTTCTCTTAGTAGTTTCATGATATTTGGAAAAATATTTCATTTACCAATTTTCAAATATTTAAAATATTCCTCCCATTCCTTCTTCAGAACGATTATAGGATTACATAAATACAAAAGTCACTTCACTTCAGTAACAGAATTTCTGAAAAACTATCACCTCTAGATCAGATAAATGCAACAGAACTAACATTTAACAAAATCTAGTATTCAACATATTGACTTCTTTGCCACAATTCAGGTAATGCCGTAGGAGCCAGACACTATCTGGTATTTTCTCCTTAGAATAAAACTCTTATTTGAGGTAGCCTGGATAAAACAACATCCAAGTCCATCTTGGATGCATCTTTAGAAGTACAAAGAGCTCTCTTCTCTTGAGGCATGCTAGAATGTAGTGTATTTAATGTTCCCCAGATTCACCTACTTGTTTTCAAGATTGGATGCTTTAGGAGTTGTGATCGTGACTTAAATGTTGTCACTAGCCATCAATACAGCTTTTACACTGTGAGCGAGGAGAAATATATACACCCACAAGCTTCTAGCAGTGGCAGAAGAAAGAAATACAACCAGCTACATAGTAAAGAATCAATAATTTACGCAGCTATTTAGAAGACAATCCTGCAGGTATCTTTCTACAGTTCCTGTTGTACATCAGCACCTATGTTGTAAGAGTAAATAGTCTTGTTTCTAATAATGTTTACAACACTGCTCTTGGTTCTGCCTTTATAAGAGAAATATATGTCATAGTCTTTAGGGTGTAGTTCTATTGTGAAGAATAAATGTCCCCAAGCATTTGTGCAAGCATGCCTTTCATTTCATTCCTTCTTATTTTTGTTGAGTTCTACTTCAGCCATTTGAGATCACGTAAACAGAACATTTAATAGGAAAGTTTTCAGGGTTGTTCTATTGCTAAAGCTTTCAAGGAGGGAACTGTCAAATAATAGGAAGGCATTCACATTTGCTTTTAATAGGTTAGTATGACAGTATAATTAGTTGGATTATATAAGTGTGTCTCTGGAAATTCTGTGTCCATAATTAAATATAGCTTCATAACCACACATTAAAATAGGTTTTTAATATTCTTTACACACTGAAAGCCAAGTCTCCTTTTAAATGCATCTAATAGATCATAGTTACCTTTGTAGTTAACTTTGAAGCCAATTGAGCCCACACTTTCATCAGTTTGAAGGTGCAGCCACATCTGATTGTTCATGCTGACAATTAAATCTGGCACGAAGCTTCCCGTTAACCTAATCATACACAAAATAAAAACTCCATTAGCTTGGAAATTGACTTCAAATAAAGAGATATTAAGAAAGCAAGTAAGAGTTTTTGATCACAGCACTCTATGGACTAAAGCATTATAGCAGTGATGACATATTTTTTTTAAAAAGCCCAGTCATCAGGAAAAATGCTGCCAGCTGAACATCTCTGAGTTCTGTATAACACAGTAATGTCGTGAAGATAATTTGCAATTCTATAAATCTATACTTGAAGCTGTTCTGTTTTAAAGGAAAGAAATGTTTTAAGAATAATATGGTAAGATTTTGGCTGTATGTATGCACATTTAAATTGGAACCTGGGAAACACATAACAGATCCACCACAATGTGCATCCTATCCTCTTCCTGGTACATCATTGTTATCTTGTGAAGGAAATTCTGTTGAGGAGCCATACTTCTAAGTTTAATATCATTAGGGATTTCTGAAGGAACATCTCTCCCTTTATAAACTCATTAGCACTCTAAAATCTTCTACTGAGCCGCCTCTGTCCAGATGATTTCACCATCTGCTCATGACTATCTAGTGCAATGGTTCT
Source organism: Anolis carolinensis (assembly GCF_035594765.1). Lineage (NCBI taxonomy): Eukaryota > Metazoa > Chordata > Lepidosauria > Squamata > Anolidae > Anolis > Anolis carolinensis. Next base: position 22,188,272 of record NC_085844.1, on the reverse strand, counting down.
CAACCTGGGGTCCCCAGATGTTTTTGGCCTACAACTCCCAGAAATCCCTGCCAGTTTACCAGCTGTTAGAATTTCTGGGAGTTGAAGGCCAAAAACATCTGGGGACCCACAGGTTGAGAACCACTGATCTAGTGGGAACAAGGGAGAGCATCTTCCAAATGGCTGCTTTCATATTTTTGAACTCTCTCCTTAAAGAGACCATGATGTCTTCATGATTGCTTTCCTTCCATTGGCAGGTCAAATATTTTTGTGCTATCAAGATTTACAAATTGAATAAGTAGGGCTATTAACATTGTGGAATTCTATTTGTATATAATATTTTCATGGATTTCAATTTTTAATATTTAACTTTACTTCATGAATTGTCTTGTAATCTTATATTTTAATTTGTTGCTTGCAGTTATTTGGAAAATGTACTGTTTTCAATGTTGTTCGCCACCTTAAATCCCATTTTCGGGAGAAAGGCAGGAAATACATGAATAAAGTATAATAATAATATCTGACCATCTACAAAAACAAATAAGACAAAGGGGAGAGATGTGTAGCCCCTGGAACCACTTTTGCTTGTCCTATAACCTCAGCATTCCCCAAAGCATCCTGAAAATATGTAATTTTCCACAAGGTTTTTTTTTTTTTTTTTGCACCAAAGTAACTACATACTACAACTGCCTCCAAATACAGAAGCTTACTTTTTCTTCCCAGGCTTTCCTCCCAATTTAAAAGAGATAATAAATAAGTCAGAAATGGGCAGCAACATGTTTTCTGGTGCCCCATCCAAGCGCTAGTATTGGCTGCATATCCTAGGCAGCTGCCTACCACAGAGTAAATGAAAAGTTGTCCTACAAGACTCAATATTCTCTTCACTGCATACTATATGCGCACTGCACACTACTGCACTGAACACTCTGCAATGTAACCTGTTAATTCAGGTCTTTTCATGTTTTTCTACAAAGAGTATCTAAAAGGTTCTTAAATCGGTAAAACTCCTGCTTTCCTTATGAATATCTTGTGTGCATAGATGGGACGAACAAAACTCTTTATGCCTATAAAGGAGACATAGAAGAATAGATTTTGGAATAAATAGTTTAGTTACAAAGCTGCAGTTCCAGCTATCATCTAGAACAGAACTTCTATTGGTTGGGATCTCAAATAGGGTTGCTATAACTGTATGTTTGGATCGCCTTTCCTTTTCTTGCACATGTGCATGTATGCCTCTTTGTTTTAATTTCTCTCCTGCACATGTGCATGCGGCAAAGGGTGGAAGGCAGTGAGAAGAAAAGTCAAAGAGGTGCATGCACACAAGATAAGGTAGAGAGATGCACACATGCATATTTATCTCTCTGCCTGTGTGCATCTCTGTGTGCATATCTCTGCATGTATCTCTCTCTCCTTGCACATGCATCTCTCTCCCTTTCATGTGTACACACACACACATACATAGACCAGGTAAAAAGAGGTTGCATGACAGAAAAGGTTAAGAAATCCTGGTTTAGAACAGTGGTGATTTGGTTTGAGGTTTGGGAATGACTTCTGAATCATAGAGTGCATATGCACTGTAGAATTAATGCAGCCTAGCAACACTTTAACTGCCATGGGTCAATGTTCTGGAACTCTGAGTTTTGTAGTTTGGTGAGGCACCAGTACTCTTTGGCAGAGAAAGCTAGATTCTCCCCTGATTCCATATTATTGAGCCGTAGCCATAGCAGTTAAAATGTCAAACTGCATTAATTCCACCAGATGGATGCACCTATAGTAACCATGGGAAGAGCAGTCTCGAGCAGAGAACTGTTAACAGTAAAAAAAAAAGTGTTAGTTTTATATTCCAGTTTAAAGTAGTAAGATATGAAGACTGTAGGACAGAGCTTTCCAAGCATTTCATGTTGGTGGCACAGTTTTTAGACATGCATTTTTCGCACTGCAGTAATTCATTTTTACTACCAAAGGAAAGGTTAAACCAACCCCTTACAAGCAATAAAGACACATACATAAATGGCATACAACATTTCTAATAAAAAATCTTTCATTTATATATTTAAAAATATATGATTTATTGCTTATTTAAACTCAAAGGTTTCTCATTACGTTCCTGTGACACCCCTACATATTGCAACCAACATACTATTGTGTCACAACATACAATTTAGAAAGCTCTGATGTCAGGGATGTAGAAGATTTTCCTTTTATTGCTTCCTTTGATCTACAGGAAACATTCATCAAATGCCACAACCAAGCAGAGTCACAACCAAAATGATCACTGCAAAATTGCATTGATGGTCTTTCTTATATCTTTCTCTTACTATATGTGATACCATGATGGTTTTACATGCATAATGATTATAAATCTTTCCATATATTGCATAAACCCAAAACATTTATCTTCAGATCCACTGAAGATGCCAGTCACAGAAGCAGGTGAAACGTTAGAAGAAAATGCTGCTACAATATGGCCATACAGCCCGGAAACCACACAACACTCCAGTGATTCCAGCCATGAAAGCCTTCAGCCAAACCATTTATGTTATGAGGTAAAAACAAAAAACAAAAAAAAAACCACAACAACATCAAGGCTTGTTTTCTTCACTATAAGAAGCAAACGTTCTGATGAGCCCCTGGTCCCCATATCTAGGATTACATAATAGGTCTCAAATCCAGGGAAAGACAAGTGCAAAAGAGACCATCTTGTGGAAATTTTTCATTTTCCATAAGATATCACAGCCGAGAAGTTATTCAGTAATGCATATTTGTTTTAGAACCCTTTCTTCATGATCTTAAACTTTATCTTCAACATGGTATAAATAAAAAAAAATAATTCATAGACATTCCCTGGTTCAAATGGTACCAGCAATACTATCAACATTGGACAAATTTTATATTACGATTTAGAAGTTGAATAAGATTGCAGCTAACAGACCACATATAGAAATCAAAATGAATGTTCAGATAAGTGAATTCACTGTCTCCAGAGAACATACTAATATGTCACAACAAGGCATAAAATAGCTTCAACGGCAAAGAACAGCTATATGAATACAGTGAAGCATAACTGTTTTAGGAAATATTATTTGCAAATTCTTTCCTATATCCAAAATTGTCGCTTATGCACCCCTTATGTCTCCTTTAAATCAACCTACATGATAAGCTGGATAATCTCAAGGATCTTTTGATGGTGGTGTTTTTATTTGCGAAGAGAAGAGAAAATGTCAGAACCACTATCATTAGTAGGTCTCATTGGTTTTTGTCCACCCATTCCATCACATGACCAAATTTCATTGGCAAACTGGCTAAGAGCATTTTGACCTTTTAGGAGACAATATCTTTGTTTCCTCAAGCCATTAGTTGTACCTAAATATCAGAGCACATCTGGATATTTTTGCATAAATTTGCAGAACATAATCAAACTGGAGCATTTAGGGCCCTTCCAGATAGGCCCAAAACTTAGGAACTGTGTCACTTTTAACCTGAGGCGTCATTTAGACGCCTCAAGTAAAAGCGAATTAATGCAGAGTAAACTGTGCTTTCCTAGTTTAGTCTAAATTAATTAAACACGTCTAAAGACCCAGACCTTAAGCCACCTTGAGTCTCCTCCAGGGTGAGAAAGGCGGGATATAAATATGGTAAATATATACATAAGCTATGGGAACTTCCGTAGACCTGGGGATCAGTCTTCACAGCTATCTCACTTCTTGGGCTCTGAAATGCCTGAATGAGCGGGATGGCGCCTACCCCCACCTTCTGAGGCATCACTTTCTCACACCTGGATTAGTGAAGAGAGGGGCCTTTCCTATTCAATAAGTTGGGGGGGGGTGAAATGGGGGTCTGGAGGAGGGCTGGATGGCACTCTAAGTCAACCTTTGTTTGACCCAGGATGCCATCTAGCCACCCCTCTCAGGAAAGCACAGTGTTTGGGTGGAGAATGGGAACTGCAACCCAAGAGGAAGCAGGTTGTTTTAACCCGCTTCCTCTCAGAGTTTAGTATAATGTAGAAGGGCCCTTAGAGAACAATAAAGGAACTAGTTTACTGGCAAAAAAGAGAGAGAAATAAATCAATCAAGCAGCAGGATCAGGCAAAAAATTACCAAACCATGAAGGTAATTCCAGCTTCTCTAAACTGGTTCCAAATTGTTGAAAGTTCAGAGAGTGTGGCCTAAAAATATGCCAGCAAATAGGTTGCACTCATAGTGATATTTTATATGGTTGGTATATAGTAATTCTCTTCTATGTATTCTTGTTTATTTTTGTCTAACTTCACTTGTTTCTTCTTCTTGAAAACACTGTTTATAACAGGGGTCCCCAAACTTTTAAAACAGGGGGCCAGTTCACGATCCTTCGGACTGTTGGTGGGCCGGACTATAGTTGGCCACTGAGCAATAATAATAATAATAATAATTATTAATAATAATAATAATAATAATAATAATAATAATAATAATAATAATAAAGAGGGTTGGAAAAGACCCTTTGGGCCATTGAGTTTAATCCCCTTCTGCCTTTGTGCACTGTAAGCACAAGCAAAGCATCCCTGACAGATGGCCACCTGTGATGTCTCATGGGCCTTGTAGTCCCGTTCCTAGTACTATGGTGGCAGATGAGGAGGAAAACATGGGATTTCCACCGTTTCAGCCAGAATCGGAGCCCCTGCACCTGGAGGATGTTTGCCCTCAAGAAGTCAGCCAAACAAGCCTTGGGCAGAATTCTCCCCCGTTTTCTCGGAAGGACAATTATAATAGAGATAGAGGAACTAGGGAGGCGAATCGCCGGAGCGCCAGAATCGCAGCCAAACAATTAGCTGATTAAGTCTGCTTCCCTTGGGAAATTCTAAGGAGTCATGCATCTGGACACAGTTTGGGTTTCACTTCTTGTTCTCCAGGGAAAGTGTTCCTTGGCGGGAAAACAAGATCCTATATAGGTGTTTTGCCGCAAGGGGAACCTTGCGGAGTCAACTCGTCAGCTTGAGGAGTGAGATCGTGTGTGGACTACGCAACTCCAGTTCCTTGTTTCCAAGACCAAGTTCCAAGCCTGACTTGTTCCCCGGACCTCGCCACGGACCTTGTTCTTGTTTCTTGTTGCCTCGTATCCAGTCTTGTTACCAAGAATCTAGTTTGTTTTCCAGCCTTGTTGTCAAGCTCCAATGGACTAAAAGACCTTGTCATTTCCCCACACTTTGCTCGGCAAAGTGTGTGTTTCGGTTATTGGATTATAACTTTGGACCTTAATATCCCATATTGGACATTATTTTCCTGGACTATATTTGACCTTTCCTGAAAGGTCTATTTCTGAACTTTACTCTTCACTTGTTTTTATTGACTTTATATATTCCTTTAATAAAGATATTAGATAGAGACTGGCCTCTGTGTAAGGTTATTGGTGCTCTGCAGCCTGGGTCCTGACACCACCCAGCCTCAACGTTAATAATAATAATAATAATAATAATAATAATAATAATGGTTGTAAGAGAAGAAGAGACCCCTTGGATTATTTAGCTCAACCCTCTTCTGCCCTTGTGCCGTGGGGGCCGGATAAATGGCTTCAATGGGCCGCATCCGGCCCCCGGGCCTTAGTTTGGGGACCCCTGGTTTATAAAGTTGAAATTTAGAATCTCAACTTTCAGGTATGCAGGACTACATGGTTATCTAGACTGTGAAATGAATGCAATTTGACATCACTTTAATAATTAATTACTAAAGACAAATGGGTCAGTGTCATGGGGCCAATTCCCAGAGCTGAGTCTGCAAGCTCTGGAATTGGAGCCATAACAAAGAGCACTCCTCGACGGCTCATGAAAACACCTGGCAGCAGAGCATGGGAACTTGTGGAGTGAAAATCAAAACAATTATAATGAGTAGTTTGTGTGGAAATGGTAGAAATGTGATACAGGGGGTGGGGTTTGGTGATGATATTTACGTGTGATGTGACATAGTAGCAAAGGTAATAAAATTGATTGTATGTAAACATTATGTCATTCTCGACTTTTCCCAAGTCGTGTATTCTTCAATAAAGATTGGTTTTGATAGCAGCTGTCTTTGATCTGCGTTCATGCTGATCGTTTGAAGTGAGCGTGACATTAAGTCGAGAATCCCATTCTCACCCTCCTGCGAAGTCGCAGTGAAGTGACAATGAGTGGAGGGGGCGATCGGAGCCCAAAGGGGGCAGAGGGGCCACTACCAGATGTTCGACCGCTGGGAGAGGAAACGCTACAGGCCATCACTTCCTCTACTGGCTACCCCAGACCGAACGGAGTAACCCAGCGGATCCCCAGAGGAGGAAGAGGTGTCTCAGCGGCTGCAGAGACCAGTTGGGGGTCCGGAGGGAGCATGCCGGAGACCGTGGCCCTACGGTTGTCCATCTTGGAGACCAACTTGTCCAGGCTGTCGGAAACCGTGGGAAGATTGGTGCCGTTGTTGGAGGAGAATCTCCAGAGGGAGCCCACTCGATACGGTGCCGAAAGAGAGCCGAGTAAGGACGAGGCTTGGAGCCAAAGGGGCCAGCGCGCATCGACGCAGAGCCCAGCGGCGGCAGGCGGCGACGGAGACGAGGAGTACTGGCAGGAGCTGGAGTTCCGAAAAAGGATGGCGCGCGAGGTGGATCGCCAGCAAGCCTTGGGAACTCTGAGGCCGCCAACTCCAACAGGACTCCCAACCCCCCGAATGGGTGTCGGGGTGGAAAGACCGCTGGGACCAGGGATCGGGTCCAGTGGGTTGGTGGAGGAAGGCGAAGAGGAGCCGGAGATCCACGGAGATGGGGAGGATGCACCGTACGACGAAGGAGGGCGAAGCGCGGGGGCTACAGCAGGGCCTGCATTCAGATGGGTGGAAGGGCCGACGGTAGCGGCAGAATTTCGAGGGCCGCGGGGAACAACCGCCGGGGTGGGGCGCGGCGTGGTCAAAGGGTCAGCTCAAGGGAACCCGATGCAACCCCTCCCCAGACCACCCATGCAGAGGCAACGAGCCACAGAATGGATGCCTAGGAGAGAGGAGCTCAAACTGGAATACGGAGGGGAATCATCCGAGCTGAACTTTTTCCTCATTGGCATCAGAGGATACATGGAGGACAATGCGCACACATTCCCCTCCGAAGGAAGCATGATTCGGGCCATTGGTAATACCCTAAAAAGGGGGGCGGCCAGCTGGTATGTGCAATTACATGCCAGACGCGACCCGTGCTTGAGGTCAGTGCCCCAATTTTTAGCCACACTGGAGAACCGATTTAGAGACCCGCTGGAGCAATTAAGGGCTCGCGACCAACTAAAAGGAATAAAGCAGAGGGACAAGACGGTACCTGAGTATGCAGAAGAATTCCTCCATCTTGCGGAAAGGGTACCAGAGTGGTCCGAAGTGACCAAAGTGGAGATATTCAAAGAAGGACTGCGCCCCGAGGTATTTAGTTGGGCGGCGCACAGAGATGACCCAGAGACGCTACAGGGTTGGATTCAACTGGCAGGGCGCGTCGAATCCACCCTGTCCCAAGTAAAGCGCTTTCGGAGCGGCGGCAGCAGCGCCCAGCAGAGACCGGCAGCGAGGGGCCGGGGAGAAACGAGGAAGCAGGAGCGACCCGGAGGGAGGCCCGGGATCCCCTTCAAAGGAGAAGACAACAGACCTAAGCCGGGATGCTTTGTATGTGGGAAGACGGGCCATCGGGCGGCGGAATGTTGGGCCCGGAAGGGAGAACCGCCCAAAGCCACAAAACCCACGCCAGCAGCCGGGAGACGAGCGGAGGAGGAGGTGCGAGCCCCAGAACCTCCGGAGCGGCTGGTGAGTCAAGACAAACGCATGCTGGTAGTGCCAATCTGCTTGTCGGGGGTAGAGAATCGGGCCACCTGTAGAGCATTCGTGGATTGCGGTTGCTCTAGGAACATTATAACTCCAGAATTAGCGGAGGCGCTAAAATGCCAGCAGACAGTGCTTAAAGCCCCAATTGCATTTTCGCAGTTGGATGGATCGGTTGCTGCTGGGGAAGTATCCACGAAGGAAATACAGGGGATCCCATGTGAAATAGGCAAATGGGAAGGAAGGATATCCTTTGTAATAGCCCCTATCGCCACGTACAATGTCATACTGGGGATCCCATGGCTAGAACAGGCGAACCCCGAAGTAGATTGGAGGGTAAAGAGCATGTCATTTAAAGAGCAGCAAACACAATGGGAGATAAGCAAGATAGCAGAAGAAGAGAGCGAGGGAGATGAACCGGAGGAAGTAAACCAAGAACTATTGCCCCCTGAATACAGAGACTTTGTGGATGTGTTCAATCAGAAAGAAGCAAGTAAATTACCTCCCAAAAGGAATATAGAAGTGGAAATTGAAATAACCCCAGGGGCAAACTTACCAAAGCCAAAGGTTTACCCCATGTCTGTTCAGGAGAAGGAGGAATTGAGGAAATATATTGATAAAAACCTGGCGCGGGGCTTCATTAAGCCATCCAGCTCCCCTTTAGGAGCCCCCGTGTTATTTAGGAGAAAGAAAGACAACTCTTTAAGACTGTGCATTGACTATCGAAATTTAAATGCAATTACGAAGGACAATAAATACCCTATGCCATTAGTAAAGGATCTGATTACCGTGTTAAAGAAAGGGAGCATATTTACCAAACTGGATTTAATCGAAGCTTATCATAAATTAAGAATCAAACCCGAGGATACTTGGAAAACTGCATTTTCCTGCGCATTCGGACTTTTTGAATATTTAATTTTGCCTTTTGGATTAAAAAATGGCGACTCTTGCTTTATGCAGCTTATAAATGAAATCTTGCACCCACTGTTGTACTGAGGAGTATTCATATTTTTAGATGATATCCTTATCGTGAGCGAGAACAGAGAGCAACACGTTGAACTGGTCCGGGAAGTTTTGCAAAAACTAAGAGAAGCAAAACTGCATGCAAAACTTTCTAAATGTGAATTCAACAAGACACAAATTGACTTTTTGGGATATCGAATATCTCCGGAGGGGTTAGCTATGGACCCATCTAAAGTATCGGACGTAAGGGAATGGGGAGTACCTCAAACGAGGAGACAATTGCAATCGTTTCTAGGATTTGCGAATTTTTATAGATCGTTCATAAAGGGTTTTGCACAAATAACCACACCCCTTACAGAACTCTTAAAAACAAAGGGGAAAGGGGAGACGGCGAAAGTGAAAGCCCCTGGCGCCAAATTGAGTTGGACGCCAGAATGCCAAAAGGCTTTTGAAACCTTAAAAGAACGCTTTACGGAAGAACCTGTCCTAAAGCATCCCGACATCCAGAGTCCTTTCATAATACATTGTGATGCTTCGGATTGTGCATATGGGGCAGTGTTATTGCAAAAGGATCAAAATGGGAATTTGAAACCTTGTGGATATTTATCACGAAAATTTAGCAAAACTGAGAAATGCTGGCCCATATGGGAAAAAGAAGCATTAGCTATATTAAAAGCCTTGGAATGCTGGCGGCACTTCCTTGAAGGAAGCGAAATCCCATTTGAAGTCTGGTCTGATCATAAGAACATCCAGTACTTAAAGTCCCCACGAAAATTATCCCCCAAACAAATTAGATGGGCACAATACTTCAGCAGATTCAATTTCCAATTGAAGTTTTTCCAAGGAAAACAGAATGTTTTGGCCAATGCCCTTTCACGCATGCCTCAACACGAGGATGTAACCGCAGCAAAGGAAGGAACTTTGTTTTCCAAAAAACAATGGGGTCTAGCTGTCAGTACAAGGGCGCAAACTCAAAGGGAGAGCACGGCCGCTGTCAAATTTGACGAAGGTGATAGTTGGGAAACGGAGCTGATACAGTCATATGAAAGGGACCAGTGGATTTTATCCAACGCAGAAAAAGGGGAGCAGAAGGGGGGGATTTTGGTTTGTGAAAAAGAAACTGTACATTCCAGCAATATTGAGGACTAAGATTTTGCATCGTTTTCATAACAACCAGAGCGCTGGTCATATGGGGATTACAAAGACGACGAAGGCGATAGCGAAACACTGTTGGTGGCCAGGGATGAGAAAGGACATAAGAAATTATGTTACCCAATGTGATGATTGTGCCATGAATAAATCAAGGGGAGAGAAGCCAATGGGGCTATTACAACCGGTGGCAGAACCTACCAGGCCTTGGGAATGTGTAGCCATGGACTTTGTGGGGGAATTGCCTGTCAGCAAGGGACATCGCTATATATGGACAGTGTTAGACCTGTTTTCCAAACAGGCTCACTTCATAGCACTTGCGAAATTACCATCAGCAGAGAAACTGGCTGAATTATACATAAACCATATTTACAAACTTCATGGATGTCCTAGTAGGGTGGTCAGTGATAGAGGTGTTCAATTTACAGCAAAATTCTGGGGGAAATTCTTGGAAATGCTAGGAGCAGAAAGGAGCCTAAGTTCTGCTTTCCACCCCATGACAAATGGGGCGGTAGAACGTACCCAACAGACACTTGGGCAGTTCCTTCACATATACTCTAATATGAGGCAAAACGATTGGTCTAAGTGGCTAGCCTTCGCTGAACTAGCCTTTAATTCTACTATCCATTCTGCAACAAATAAAACCCCATTCGAAGTAGTTTATGGATATGAGGTCCAGCCTCTACCCCAATTGCCAAGGTGGGCAGAGAATGAAGAAGCAGGGGCAGGGAAATGGAAAGCACAAATGCTAGAATGTTGGGGTCAGGTGACTGCATCCTTAAAGGAAGCGCACAAAAAATATAAAACATTCGCAGACAAGAAAAGGATGGAAGGCGATAAACTGGAGGAGGGGGATTTGGTGTGGCTAAGCACGCAGAACATCAAGCTGGGTCTACCTTCAAGAAAGCTGGGCCCCAAGTTTATTGGACCCTTCAGAATACAGAAAGTCATAAACGAAGTGACTTTCCAACTATTCTTGCCGAAAAGTCTGGGGAAAATACATCCTGTATTCCATCGCAGCTTGTTAAAAAAGTATATGGGTACTTTGGATAAAATGGATACATAGTGTTCATGTTTGATTTGTTTCAGAGTCGTGACGGGGGAAGCACAGAAGAAGAGGTCGGCGAAAGGGGGGGCGCCATGTCATGGGGCCAATTCCCAGAGCTGAGTCTGCAAGCTCTGGAATTGGAGCCATAACAAAGAGCACTCCTCGACGGCTCATGAAAACACCTGGCAGCAGAGCATGGGAACTTGTGGAGTGAAAATCAAAACAATTATAATGAGTAGTTTGTGTGGAAATGGTAGAAATGTGATACAGGGGGTGGGGTTTGGTGATGATATTTACGTGTGATGTGACGTAGTAGCAAAGGTAATAAAATTGATTGTATGTAAACATTATGTCATTCTCGACTTTTCCCAAGTCGTGTATTCTTCAATAAAGATTGGTTTTGATAGCAGCTGTCTTTGATCTGCGTTCATGCTGATCATTTGAAGTGAGCGTGACAGGACAGGAAATAATCACAATCAATAATAACAGATATCTTCTTAAATTATCATAGATTAATTAGATGCTTATTTGACAGCTTACTCTCATGACAATCTTAATTCACATTGTATTTATTTTTCACCAAATAGTTGCTGCATCAAATTGAAGCATAAAAAAGCCTCAATTATACTTCAGTGAATCCAAAAACGTGTGTGTGTCTGTGTGTGTGTATGCATGAATATAGATGGATAGACACAAATTCATGGAAAAATAGCTCTAAGACAAATAAACTCAGTCTGACAGCACTATAATTTGGAAAAGATTCCTAGAGCATTATCTACACATTTTTCACAACTACTTTTTCTTTATTATAATATAGAGGTTACTTTACTTTGACACTTATATCAAATTAAGTAGAGTGCTCATAATACAAAAACATGTAGGCTTTTATTTGTATTCATCATAAAACAATCAGTCTTGGTTAATGTACTCCTTGGCTCAGATGGGATGCTCTGTAACATTAATATCTTAAATGGAAGGGTGGGGAGCATGCAAGGAATAGTTCATATTTGCACAAGAAGAAGCAGAGAGAATTGGGGAAGAGAGAAACAATGGAAGATCTGTTATGAAACCAAAAGAAATAACAAATATTAGAGTTGTTCATTCATGTGGAATTGCTGTTCATTTTGTGTAGTTTCATTCGTGTTATCTCATTTTCGTATTTGTGTCCCGCTAACTAAAATGGGCCGCCTAGGCAACACAAATTTCTGTCTGGCTAATGAAAAACATGAAGATTTTCATGCCATTGGCGGCAATGGGAGGGCTTCCAAGGCTCATCCCCCCCCCTTGGTTTTTGGGCTAGAGGGGTGAAAATCACCACAGACGGAGGGCATTTAGCCCATCAACTTTTAAAACATATCCCCCAGAGTACTAATGTTATTAATAATATTACTACATTAACCCCCCTTTCCACAGATCAGATTTAACCCGGAGGCATTTCCCTCTGCCAGGCTGAGGTTAGATTACCAGATCTATCTTAATATCTATCTATCTATCTATCTATATATATATACACATACAGATATTATTACCTTAACCCCCCTTTCCACAGATCAGATCTAACGCAGAGGCATCACCCTCTGCCAGGCTGGGGTCAGATTCCCAGATCCTCCTCAATATCTATTATATATATAACTACCTTAACCCCCTTTCCACAGATCAGATCTAACCAGGAGGCATCTCCCTCTGCCAGGCTGGGGTCAGATTCCCAAATCCTCCTCAATATCTATATTATATAATATATATAGATATTACTACCTTAACCCCTTTCCACAGATCAGATCTAACCCGGAAGCATCTCCCTCTGCCAGGCTGGGATCAGATTCCCATATATATATACCCATTGGTACACATCACCTGTAAGCCCTCCATCAGCACCTGCTTATTGTTATGCGGTAGAAATTAAACAAAAGCAAGCACGATGACTGTGCGGCTTTCAATTTTGTGTCACCTACGAAACAATCCTACGAAAATGTCATCATTCGTTTTGTGTAGACAAACAGTCAAAACAAAATGATAGCACAAAGGAAACAAAGGAAATTTTTCATGCACATCTCTAATAAATATACATTTACATATATACATATACTGGAAGTACACTGAAACAAAATAACTTCATTGTCTTCTAATGTCTACTAAACTCCAAACTTTTTAAAAACATATTTGAATTCTGGACAATACACTTAAAGTTATTTCTTTCTATTTCAGTTGAGAAGCTGATCTATTTGAATGGGAGGAAAGAACCTTACAACTACAGAAACAATAGTAACAAATCAAGTGATATACTACTAAAAGCATATATCTATATGTATTGAGAAGTAGGAACAGTAACATTTGTGTCAGCATGGCCTTTTCTATATTAATAAAGCACTGTCTTTTAAAATATAAATGGAAAAACATTATTTGATTAGAAACTAAAATAGTAACATTAGTTACTTATGTAAGCTGTTTCCCCTTTCTAATGCTACTGTGCAAAGAGATTATTGAAAGGGTACAGTGTCACAAAATAACAGCTTTGTAGTTAAGATACATAGGGCTTTAGGCCGAACACAAAATGAGAATATGGAAACTGGACAGATTAGCTACACAAAGTATTTAGCTATGTAAGTTGAATGAGAGACTATGTATGGCCTTTGGCTCACATGTGATTTCCACATCCATCTCCAAAAGATGCTTCTCCCTGTTCAACAACAAATTATACTTCCAAATGTTAACAGCGAATAATTAAAATCTCTTTAAAACAAGCACAACATATTCTGTTTGGCTGCCACATTTATTTATTTATTATTATTTATTACATCATTTCTACCCCGCCCTTCTCACCCATCAGGGGACTCAGGGCGGCTTAGCAACACAATTTGCAGCTAAATCATTTAAAGAGCTAGGTGAAAACAGAGCAAGCAAAGCCTTGTTTGAAAGTGTAAACAATCTAATTTTTAAAAGTAAAGAACAAACTGTATGCATGAGATCAGAAGAACAGTGTGTTTGCATTTTAGCTTATCTTTTGCATGCTATTTCATTTTCAGGATGATTAGCAACACTGATGCCTAAACATGCCAAACTTGCCTACTCCTAAATTATGCCTCATCCAAAAAAATGTTTATATTGGTCCCTGAATTTAGAGTCTCACAATACTCTGAAAAAGATCAATAGGAGAATGAATTTCAGTCTGATTTCTCTGTGCTTTAAAAGAATTAAAGTGTCTCCATTCATGTCCAGTCCAAACCTTCCTTGGATTCAGAGAACACATTCTCAGTATTGCCTCCACCTTCTTAACTTCAGAAAAGCCAAACAATAAAGGACACATTCAGCCTTGTTCCTTCAACAAAGTGGCCCCTAATAAGGAACAGGTCTTGTTTCATAATGATGATTTACTAAGCCAGTGCTTCCCTATTATGTTCTCAGTGAGACAAAAGAGTTCAATTCCTCTTGGCATTGTTGAGACTACAGATCCAGGTTCCCTGCTTTGAATAGTGTATGCAGCCCCATAGACCTCACTATTACTTGTTATGCAGTTTTTATAGTTAGATGTCACACAAGTCACTGTAGCTGTAGTTTGTACAAAGGTATCTTTCTAAGCAAGAGTTTATAACACAGTTTCATAAACTCCAGTTCTCCTAAGAACCGCCTTGCATTTTATCCTTTTGAAATGGTGAAATATATTTCTAGAATATCACAGACATTAGTAAAATATCTAGCTTTTTTTGTGTGCGTGTCAGGAGCAACCGGAGTTGCTTCTGGAGTGAGAGAATTGGCCGTCTGCAAGGACATTGCCCAGGGGACGCCTGGATGTTTTGATGTTTTATCATCCTTGTGGGAGGCTTCTCTCATGTCCCCGCGTGGAGCTGGAGCTGATAGAGGGAGCTCATCCGCACTCTCCCAGGGTGGGATTCGAACCTGGCAGCCTTCAGGTCAGCAACCCAACCTTCAAGTCACAAGGTTTTTATACCCTAGGCCACCGGGGGCTCCAATATCTAGCTTACAGATAAGAAATAGGCATGAAAAGGGAACAATGCAAAATGAAGATTATGTTTAGCAAAATGAAATAATCAAAGCGCATAGGATTTGGAGAACAGAATGAAAGAAACGCATAATGTTCACAAAATATCAGGGCATTTTTTTTTTTAGGGAAAAGAGAGCCAGCAGAGTGTAATGGCCTAATCACTGGACTATGACTCTGGAGACCGTTCAGCTATGGAAACCCATTTGGGCAAGTCACACTCTTTAACCTCAGGAAAAGGAAAATACAACCCTCCTCTGAACCAATCTTGATAAGAATATCCCACAATAGGCTCTTCCTTAGAGTCACTATAAGTTGGAAACAGCTGGAAGGTATACAACAAACTCTTCCTAAAATACTATTAAGCACATCAGACCTGATCAGATAGTTTGCCTTATTTGAAAGTGTTATTGTTTATTTATTCAGTCGCTTCCGGCTCTTCGCTAGAGCTCCCTGTCGGCTGTCACCACCCCCAGCTCCTTCAAGGTCAAGCCAGTCATTTCAAGGATACTATCCATCCATCTTGCCCTTGGTCGGCCCCTCTTCCTTTTTCCTTACATTTTCCCCAGCATCATTATCTTCTCCAAGCCTTCCTGTCTTCTCATTAAGTGGTCAAAGTACTTCATATTTGCCTCTAATATTCTTCCCTCCAGTGAGCAGCTGGGCATTATTTCCTGGAGGATGGACTGGTTGGATCTTCTTGCGGTCCAAGGCACTCTCAGAATTTTCTTGCAACACCACAGTTCAAAAGTATCTATCTTCCTTCGCTCGGTCTTCCATATGGTCCAGCTCTCGCATTCATAGGTTACTATGGGGAATACCATTGCTTTAACTATGCAGACCTTTGTTGCCAGTGTGATATCTCTACTCTTCACTATTTTATCGAGGCTGGTCATTGCTCTCCTCCCAAGAAGTAAACGTCTTCTGATTTCCTGGCTGCAGTCTGCATCTGCAGTGATCTTTGCATCTAGAAATACAAAGTCTGTCACTGCCTCCACATTTTCTCCCTCTATTTGCCAGTTATCAATCAGTCTGGTTGCCATCATCTTGGTTTTCTTGATGTTTAACTGCAACCCAGCTTTTGCACTTTTTTTCACCTTGGTTATAATTTGAAAGTAATACAGTCTAATCTGTAAGAGTCAAGAACAAACTGTGCACATGTACATTATGTAAGAAGATTATTGGGGGAAAGCAAGAGCCTATGTGACATATATTTCTTCTCCACCATTTCAGTATCCAAGCTCCACAGCTAAACATAACAGCACTTGCAGTGCTGTGATCAATAGTTCAGTAGATCAGGATTCTTGTCTCTCCAAAGAAGAGTCTGCTTGCATTGTATCTTATCTTCTCACACGCCATTTTATTTTCAGCACCAAAGCACCAAGCTTTAAGTACAGAACACTAAACTCCACTGGGATTTCTATACTTTAGGACTGCTTCCAAAAAGATGAAAATCCATTCTAAAATTAATTATGTTTCGGCTACGGCAGAGAGAGATGAGCAGGGTTATTCTGCTGAGAGACTAGCTGCCTTTGGCTCTTTTTATCCCTCCACTGTCACCTAGCAGCAGCAATTCCAGCAAGCTGCCTGAACTATTTCAACATCAACGGATCATTCTTAGAAATTCCAAAAGTAATCTATTATTGCAAAATAAAGCAAAACAAGTATGATGCCAATTAAAAAAAACATACAAACAAAGAATTAATTTTTCTGGAATGCATGTAACTTCTTCACGTTTGTAAGCAGGAGTTTCCAAAGTGTATGCCATTATGCTGTAGTAATATATTATTCTTTTAAAATGCTTCTGTAAGAAATATAGCTTAGATAAACTGAGTTTGTTTTCTTTCAATCCATCTCCTTGTGTGTGTCATGACTTTTAGACCAAAGGCCCAAGTCCCCATTTACACTGCTCTTTAGTGGAATCCAGTTTATTCCAGGTTAAAATAATATCTAGAAAGATCTGAACCTTCCAAGAAAGTCTGCATCTTTACAGGTATGGTGGACTGCCTCCATGGGGTCTGCCTCTTGGGATTGGCAGCCATCCCACCTCAACAGGCTCAGGTAGGCCCCTCCCTGCCTCCCGTTTTGCTCCAAAACACTGTAAACACCTCAAGACTGATGCACCAGGAGCTCTGTGTCAGGGGTTCAATAGTAAAGGTAAAGGTTTCCCCTGACGTTAAGTCCAGTCATGTCATCTCCATTTCTAAGCCGAAGAGCCAGCATTGTCAGTAGACACCTCCAAGGTCATGTGGCTGGCATGAAATTCCCTGATGTGCAGCAAAAAGGACTCTTCACTCCTGTTAGGGAACCAAATACCTTCTTGCTGTGAAGTGGTCTCCTCGGGAACAAGAACAACACAGACATAAAGCTGTTTGTTCCAACTGGAAGGCTTTTCTTTCTTCAGTTGCAAAAACAGTACAAACAATATAAATACTAACACAGTACTTATAGTATGAACAACAAACCCTCTCTTCATCCATCTAACTTCTACCCTCATCAAACTAACACAGGATTACTACAACCTATACACTATAGTCTCAGCACTTGCAACCACACCCCCAATTACAATGACACCTGTGGTTAGGCCTGAGACTGATCCTGGGCCCTGACAAATCTTGTGCCTTGGTCCTGAGAAACAACAGGGAGGAGGGAGCCAGTGGCCATACCCTCCAACTAATTGTGAATTGGCACAGGTTGGTATCTAGCCAACCTCCTGCCAGAAAAATGATATTTTAAATGCCTATTCCACTCACATTCGGGCTAGTGTGCAAAGGTCCTTGGAGACCCATTCCACACTGCCATAAAATACAGATTATCAAAGAAAATAATCCACATTATCTGCTGTGAACTGGATTTTATGTGTCTACACCGCCATAAAATTCAGTTCAAAGTAGATATTTTGAATTCTATATGGCCTGAGAATTGAATGGCTTCTTTTGATTGGTCTGTGACAGATTCTACGGTTATTTTGGGACTAAACAATGAAGTGAAAAATGCTATACATGAAAGAGAGGAATAGAGAGGAGGAACTATTAATTGTTCATTTAAAACATTATGCTTAAATTATACACACACACACACACACACACACAAACACACACACACACATACAATATATGACATACCTATACATGCACAGTGAATATTTTTCGGATGGAAGGTTTTCGTGAGGGAAAGAAACTATGTTATTTTTGTTATGTGTTTTTGCCTTCAACTTACGGCAGTCCTATGAATGACATGCTGACAAGAGATCTTGTTATTAACAGCCTCCAAACTCAGTACCATGGCTTCTTTGATTGAGATCCCTTCCACACAGTTGTATAAAATCCACACTGAACTGGATTTTATGGCAGTGTGGACCCAGATAACCCGGTTCGAAAAGATATTGTAGATTACCTGTCATGATATTCTGGGTTATTGGCTGTGTGGAAGGGCCCTGAGTGTGCATCTTCCATTAATGCAAATTGACACCATTTTAATTCCTGAAGTTGAATACTATGCAATTTGTAGTCTTGTGGGGCATCTGCGTTCTTTGACAAAGAAAGATAAAGGCCTTGTAAAACTCCAAGCATTAAGCCATGGTAGTTAAAGTGATGTCAAACTGCAATCATTCTATAGTTCAGAATTTGTAAAATCTGAATTAATAATAAGATCCCATGGAGGGCTCTTATTCATAAGGTCACCAAAGGTCAAAGCAGACTTCATGGGATATGACATCAGCACAAATCCTAAGAGTCACATCAAATTTCAAGTACATGAACAGTGTAATAAACAACAATGGCCATAGATAAAATAATGTGTTTAGAAAGTTTAGAAATTATTTGAAATATGTTTAGAAATTATGAGTACTTACACTTGAAGTACTGTTTTGGGATCTCCTACTTCTCCTCCATCACCAATTGTTAGAGTGTCATAACCAATTTCCAGATCAAATTCTTCAAAATTAATTTGAATAACCTGACAGTGGGAAGAAAAGGATAAGCAATTAAAGCACCTCTGTTAAAATTAAATCATCAACAGTAACACAGAGATACATTGAATCCAGAAAAAGACTCGTGGTTATTTTGGACGAATATTTTAAGTCTCTGTTTTATGCATACAAATGAGTAATATGGCCAGGAAAAAATAACAATGGAAGTATGGTGCAATACTTATCTCTGGTGGTATAAGACATCCCTCATCCCTTCTTTTTTTCTGGCAATGCACATTGAAACTTAAGATAATGGTGTCTCTAGAACGTTCTTGGTCATTACTATTGGACAACCATACTTCAAGACTGTATTTCAATTTACCTCCCTGTATCTTAATTGATCTCTCGTGTTCATGTCTTGTCTCTGTGACTATTTCAAATATTCTTATAGTTTATACTGGAAAGCTTGCTCATGATTACATAAAACACAATTTGCCTGGATGTGATCATTTGTGCCTGAATCCAAGGATGAACAACATAGGGTTAAATCCATAATCTGTTCAGTGAAATTCTACAGAAGCTTGAAGGAGGGGGTATCAGACTTCCATCTATTCCTCTTTAACCTGCATTATCTTTGCTGCTGTTCTGGATAGTTGGCAAGACCTCAGAAACTGGAGATCAGGTCTTCTTAAACGTTTTCTACTCACAATTCCTTTCCGCTTGATAAATTTTTACATGACCCCAGGTATATAGGTATATAAAACAGGCATAAATATCAAACATTTATTGATAATAAATCAGTATTTGCAGGGCTTGCTAAACTGGCTGATATTCTTTTTGTGGACTACATCTGAAACATTTTCTGCAGTGCCCACTGTAAACACTGTATGTTGTTTCTCACAGATTTGTGTAAACGTATAAGCAGTCAGAAGCTTTTTTCGTGATCCCAACATTGAATTAAGGGGATACATTTGTGGTTGGGACCCAAAGTTTAAGGCCCCTTCTACATTGCCATATAAAATCCAGATTTTCCGCTTTGAACTGGATAATATGGCAGTGTAGGCTCATATAATCCAGTTCAAAGCAGATAATGTGGATTATCTGCTTTAATAATCTGGATTATATAGCTGTGTGAAAGGGTCCTTCACCATAGCTATAGACATCAAAGCTGTTGATTCCAAATATAGCATCTATTTTGTATATCTGTTATTTAAGTAGAAAAATATATATATAAGATACTAGCTTGGGGACCCAGCGGTGCCCGGGTTATTTGAAAAAGGCATGATTTGTCTTTGAATGTTATGTATTCTCAGTTTGGAGTGGGTGAACGACAATTCCCAGAATCGTGGGTCAATCTTCCCCAAACCCTGCAGTATTCAAAGTTGGCCATTTTGGGTCTGTGTACCAAGTGTCGTCCAGATTTGTCGTTGGCTGGTCATCGCCTAGCTGCAGTGCTCTCTGGATGGGGGTGAACTACTACAACTCCCATATTCCTGGGGCAATTGTCCCAAAACATCTGTCAGTATCCACAGCAGGCAATGTTGAATCTGTGTGACAAGTGTGGTCCAGATCCGTCATTGGCTGGGTTCAGTGATCTTTGGATACAGGTGAACCACAACTCCCAAAATCAAGGCCTATTCCCACAAAGCCCTGCAGTATGTTCAGTTGGTCATGAGGCTTCTCTGTGTGAAGTTTGGTCCCGGTCCATTATCAGTGTGGGTCACTGTTTCTCTGGATGCAGGTGAACTATAACTCCCTTTTCCCCAAACTCATCCAATATGCTATTTTGGTTATGGGGACTCTGTGTGCGAAGTTTGGTCCTGGTCCATCATCGGAGGGGTTCGGAGTGCTCATTCATTGCAGGTGAACTATAAATCCCAGTACCTACTACTCCCAAATGTCCAGGCCAATTCCCCTCAAAAAACCCCAGTATTCAAATCTGGGCATAACGGGTATGCACGGCAAGTTTGACCCAGAGCCATTGTTGTTTGGGTTCATAGCATTCTGGGTGTAGATGAACTATAATTCCTCAGTAGGAGTCACAGTGCTCTGACTTGATGCAGGGTGAACTACAACTTCCACCATGTGGACTCAATCTCCAAATTCCTCCAGGGAATTTAGTTGTTGCTCAGTTCTGCTGTGTTTGTTATGCAGACAGATTTGAAAGGGAAGGGCAGTAGGCGGGGTCATGCAAATTCCACAGCAATGGAGAACCCTGGGATGCCTGCCTGTGGTGGAAGAAAAAGGAAAATCTAGGATGAAATGGTCCCCAAATGAAAGCATTCCTTGGGTTGTGGGCTGTAGTGTTTGGGAAGGACATTGGCAGGGGCTGGGCTGCATGTTCATGGTGCTCGCTGTAACCGCAATGTCAGTGGAAAAGAGTGACTTGCTAGTTTCTTAACCCTGGGAAGTATAGCCTGTTTGTGGAGGCCAGAGGCTGTCTGTGTGAGCAGATATCTGTGCCACATACACACATACGGGTTTTCGCTTTTATTATGGATTTAGATTTAGATTTAGATTAGATTTAGATTTAGATTAGATTAGATTAGATTTAGATATATAGTATAGAATAGATATAGATAGCTGTTATTTTGGTGGAAAACAATATAACAGTAATTTATTGAATATCAGTTTGGAAGAAAAAGGGTTCAATGACTGGGAATGGAGGGAAAGATCAAAGGTTACTTTCATATTGTGGGCTATACATTGCCTATTTGTTATCCACAGAGATGTAAGAAAAAGGACATCTCAGACAAAAAGCTATTTCATTAAATTCCTTCAGTGGTATTTTATGGATTCCACCAGTAACTTCTCAGCAAGTCCAAATAAAACCTACAACATTGGAGCTGGCTAACTGGCCATGGATATCACATATCATTATGCCATCAGTCCTGCTTCTGTATCAGTTTCAACCTCCCTTCAATGAAGTAAACAGACTGCATGAGAGCTGTGTAAAATACTTAATGACCCTAAAATGCCCAACCCTCAAAGAAACATAACCAATTAAACTTTACCCCTGAAAGCAAGCAAGTAGAGAACTCTTCTCAAATGACGAAGAAAATAAATTAACCAAAAAGAAACACAAAAGAAGGAGTTTGCACCACAAGCTTCAGTTTACAAAAACACAGCTTGCTTTTAGGATTGGACTTTAAGCCCATAATTATGAAATCACTAACTTTCCATATCAAGGTTTGCTGTGCATTACTGTGTACTGCATTCTGCTGTGCAAACAGAATCAAAGTGAAGATATGTAAACAGGCCTGTTAGTCATTTGTGTACTCTTTAAACAATAGTAAATAAGAATCTGTTTACATCAACAAAATTTAATGAAGTACCCAGATTAATTTTAGAAAAAGATACTGTCCACATGAGGACATAAATGGGAACAAAATGTGAATAAATCATGCAACAAATGCATGTGCCAACCTGTTTATCAATCTCCCTCTATAAAATCTAATGAATAACCTATTTTATAAAAGTTTATTTTATATCACTTGAAAACACTGGTGAATTCAATGCTTATTGTTTGGATTTTTATGGCATTATCAGTGTAATCATCAATATATTTACTAGAGATGTGTGCAGTATTTGTTGCATTTGTTTCATTTGTATTTCTGTTTTGTACCGTCCATTCGGATAGCATGAAATGGAAAGCCCCCCCCCCCCCCCCCCGAAACAAACATGCAATTGAAATGAAAGGCAGGCGGGAGCTGGTATTGGCTCCAAGCCTGCTTTTCGGATTGATCAGCTGCAGGCCCTGTGAGGCCCATGTGCGTAGGCCCAAGCCTGCACTCGTAGGCCCGGGCGCCCAGGCCTACGGGTGCAGGCTTTAGGCCTACACCTGGGCCTTGCAGGGCCTGCAGTCCAGTGCCGAGTAAGGAGGAGTGCTCCTTACTTGACACTCAGCTGTAAGCCCTGTGAGGCTCGGGTGCGTGGGCCCAAAGCCTGAACCCGTAGGCCCAGGTGCTTTGGGCTGAAAGATCTGTTTTCTTTCAGCCCAGAAGACAAAACAAAACCAACGATTTCGGAACGTCAGACAAAAACTGAACAGGGCCCCACCGAAAGCTGGAACACGAAACAAGTCAAGGTAAGTCCCAAATGCACATCACTAATATTTACATGCCTTCCATGTGATTTCAGTGATTAGACAGGAATCATTTTTCACAAAAACAAACAGAAACACCATAATGGAATAAAAGGCTGTAGACACTTGAACTAGCTTGGTAATGGAAGATCTGCCTGCTGATTACTGATGGTATGAGGTGAAATACACTGCCTCCAAGTGAGGTGGTGTCTCCATTTTTGTAAGTTTTAACCAGTGGCTAGATGGCTATTTGCCATGAGTGTTCTGATTCTTGCATAGCAAGAGACTAGACTTGATGGTCCTTGCACAAATGGGTAAGACAGGCACACAGTCCTTGGTCTTCCACCAAAATAAATCTACACTCATGCAAATACATCAATAGTTCAGAGAAGGAAACATTACAAAAATAGGCACATTGTTTTACACTCAAAACACAACGAACAATAAAAAGTCATATCTATGGAAAGGTGGGAGCCCACAGGAACTGGGTAAATGTTCAGAAGGAAAGGCTTGCATAATCTAGGGAAAATGGGGAGGATACAATGCTTCCGGCTTGGTGTTGCACTCCAGGCCTGGAACAACTACGCCACACAAGAGTCCAGGAATATAAGCAAACTGATTATTGTAAAAAAAAAAAAATTATAAAAAGCATATAAAATCAGGAATAAGAAAGGAAGGTATATAATCCAAAAAGGTTTAGCAAAAGGTGAGAACCAAACAATAATCCTAATGTCTCATAAAGTTCCAAAGGTGACAAAGTCCAGGAACAGCCAGGAACCACAGATACAGCTTAAATCCACAATCAGGAAGATAATAAGACTTGAACAGGAGTACATGAACAGGATTATAGAATATAGAATATAGAAAACTTCCAAGATACATTAAGTCCAAAATCAAAGCTTGACTTGAACCACCTTAATAGACACCCATGAAAGTATTCTTTTTCCCATGAATTTCTTTCACAACTTTACCACATAATCTCTCTGAATGATGTAATCTATTTTCGGCTCTGATTTGTAAATGAAGACTTTTGTTGATCTCCATAGTGGCAGGTGGCTCTTCCCTCGATTCCATATCTGCTGTTGCTACTTCTGACTCCCCTGAATGCCCTTGAGGCCCTGCACTTCCCAAGCTGCTTTTCTCACAGAGAGAACCATCGTTTTCCAGACTTGAAGGCCCAGGCATGTAGCCGGGGGGGGGGGGGCTTATGGGGCTTCAGCCACCCCTCCCAAAATTCTCAGGGTGGTCTGCAAAAAAGCCTTACATTTATTATTTAAACTGTTATGTTTATTCATATCATGATCTGATCACCATGCTCAATATATCCCATATGCATGGGGGTATTGGGATAATGATACAAAAGGTTTGCTAGGGTAGATCCCCCTCTCACCCAGACTTAGCCCCCACCAACCAAAAATCCCAGCCCCTCCCGAATCAAAATCCTGGCTACGGGCCTGTGAGGGCCCATCACTTTGTGCCACAGGAAAGTCCACAATCCTCTTTAAATCATCAGTTAAACCATCAGCCTCTGGTGATTGATCTATAAAACTTTGATGCAATAGTTTATGTAGGTCCAGTAGTTATAATCTTGTCTCTTGCTTAGCTAATGTTTACTGGTATTGTTTCAGTTTATTTTGTTTAAAGATGTAGAAAGAACCATTGGAAAGGTAAGAGACAATTTGTGTTTGCAGGGCACTTGTCCTTCCTGGCACCCATCCCTCTTCCATTGTGAAAGGTAAGTTTCTGGTTATCTGAAGCACTTTTACTGGCAAAATAAGCAAGCTCTGGAATGATGATGAGGAAGAGGAGGATTGATAATAATTTAGCATACTGTTTTATTAGATCAGAAACATATCAGGACTCATCTATCAGTTCAAACAGATCCAGAGAGCCCATTGGCCAGTGGATAAAAAGGCACAGGACTGACGAAAGGTTCCAGTGACTAACCACTGTCATAATAGCTTGAGCTGAACTATCAAATGAGGGCACTACCTTATACATTCTTATCTGGAAGTAAGCCACATTAAGCTGTTTATTTACTTATTTCCATGTTTAATTAATTAAATGGTTCTCACACTGTGGGGCAAATTGTTTTAAAAGAGCAGAACTAGGAGAGCACATAATCTTAAAAGTGTCTACTCAGAGAGATCATTATAACAACAGAATCCTAAACATGAATACTCAAAATGTCCCATTAACATTTAAGATTCTGTTGCCAGTCTCAGATGACTTTTCTTTGCCTGTACATGACAGCTCTTTGATATACACATATGTGTCTATCTCTGTATATGTTACAAAATGTTGTAACCATTTTGAACACCTACATCAGCTAATCTTTTTTTCTAGCTGTTCACCTCTATGCTAGATGAAAAATGTGTCTCAGAGGACAATGCTTTTGTCCCTTGGCCAATTCTATTAATATTCATATCTAAAAAGATTGCTGAAAGGAGATTACTGTTGCTATTTTAAGAATGGATTTCCCTGTTGTCCATTACATTCATTTAGTAATTTATCTACACTTACAAAAGATGGTCACATGGCTTGTGTCCTTCAGAGAAAAATCACATATTTGAAATTCTTATTCTTCCAACTATTCCAGGGGAGTGGTCTTAAAATTAATCCACTTAAAATTATTGTATTGCAGGCACCAACACTGCCTTAAAATGACTGGAGTTATAGTCCAACTGCAATGTATGGTTTGAGGACACTGCTATATAGGATGTGCAATATAGGACACTGCTATATAGGATGTACCTATTATCACATCTAAACCATAATCTATTTCAAAACAATAGACATTTTTGAAAGGTAGCTATGGGTTCCTACCAGCGGCTAGATTTCATGACTCTTGAGACACTATGCAATTCTATTGCTATAATTCTTGTTCAGGTGTAGGAACAGACAACTAATGATACCACTTTTCTCTTCTCAGCCACATTTGTGTAGATATATGGTAGAAGTAAAACCCACTGTCTTCTCAAAATGGCCCAGCACCACACATAAACATAAAGGATCATGGGGAAACATCTTATACTGATTCAGTCCATAAATTCATTTGTAAAGTCTCTGCAAAGCAGCAGTGAAAAGATGCCTTTTTTCTGTGAACTTTCTGTATCATAATCAATAAGCACTAGCAGAGGACTTCTTTCCATTTGATTCCTCCCCTACAATTAGCTGTTATGTAATTTTGCTCCTTCTTATACCAGGTATGAAACTTATTGCAGTCTCTCTGCCCATACTTTAGAAATGGCTATGAGGTTCATATTTCCCTGAACAGTTGTGTGTGTGTGTGTGTGTGTGTGTGTGCGCGTGTAATTCTAAGTCAGCTGTCAATTTATGACAAACCCATGAATTTCAAAGGGTTTTCTTAGATAAGGAATACATAAGGTGGTTTTTCCAGTTCCTTGCTCTGAAATATAGCCTAGAGCACCTGGTATTTGTTTATAGTCTCCCATCCAAGTGCTAAATAGGGCTGACTCTATTTAGTTTCCAAGGTCAGACAGGATCTGATGCCTTTAGGGTTTTCCTTGCACTGTTACTTCGACAGATTTTTTGAGAAACATGTGGTAAAAACAGGTAAAAGTGGAACTGACAAATGCATCTGAAAATAAAATCAAAACTAGCCCTTATAGACTTTCATTACCTTTTTGCATGCATAGGCCTGCATTGTTCTTACATTTGCTCAAGTGTTGTTCATGTGCCATTACAAAGAAGAGATAAAAACAAATGGTGCATCTGAGTAATAATGTAAGGAAAATAGCATTGTTAATAGAATTGAAAGTCTTTGTTGTATAAAGCTGCAGTTTCCTATTTTAATAAAAAAAATAACATTCTGTCCTCTCCAACACTGGGCACCAGATCTTTTCTCCCAACCTCCTGCTCACCAGCCTGCCTTCTTTTTCTATCAAAAAAAAAGGGGAATCGTGAACTGGTTTATTCTACAAAATACTCAGTATTCAAACTTATAGTTATTCACTCTTTTATTATGCTGTACCTCACACTGAACGTGTTTTCACACATGTCACAGATGGTGTGATATGTCTGACCAAAATATTTTTTCTCCTAATAGGTGAAACTAAGCAGAAATTTGACTCCAGACTTTATAGGGTCAAGTCCAAATACTGCAGTAACTCTATCACGCGAGGGCAAAAAAGGCCACAGATTGTGCCACATTCCCATCACTTACCTGGTGTTAGGTTATTCTGCCTCAGTGCCAGCATGCTGTCTGTGAAGTGACTGAAGTGATTGTCCTCTCTCATTTATTTTTAGCTTTTTTATTATGTTAATTTTAATAAACTTTTCTAGAATAGCAAAACTGATTTTTTAAGAAAAAAATATGGAGTAGTAGAACTACAGGAAGGTAGAGTTACAAAGTTAGTGGAAGCATGCCTGTGGGACCACAGACTAGCACATCAACATAGTTGTGTGAATGTAAAGTGGTGTGATAATAAGGGGGGGATCCTCATATGTTGCCATGATCAGTAATCATGCAACTGCAATAGGATAAAGGCTTTGGATGATAAAATCATTGGGTACATTTAATAGCCTTTGCTGTTTACAGACCAAAGATTAAAATTCCAAAGTTCAAGTTCAAAGAAATGTAAAATTTGAGGACAGTGTTGAAGGTAAGAGTATTCACCCCATTAGGAATTGTTTCCATCTCCATAGTGAAAATGTTAGAGAATACGACTCATAGGAATACAACAATTTGGGATTAAAGTGATTTTTAAAAGGTTTATAATCAAGGTAATGTAGCACTTAATAATAAAAAACAACTTTTGAAAAAGGAAAATGCATTGTCAAACTTCTAAAAAGTATAAGTTTATAATTTGTGTTTATATATAATATTTTGATGTCTTGAAGAGTGGCTGATAAAAAGGCACTTAAAGCATTCCAATTTTACATCTAGACAGTATGTCAATAAAAGCAGGAAGACTCAGGAGAATGGACAATTTAACTGCTGGGAGATTTGCCATTTTCCAAAAATGTTTAATGGATGCACTCTCCAATGTGTGCCACGGGAGGAAAAGTGGATAGATATGGGATAAATTGCCTCAGGGTTCATCTCTTTTCCCCCTCTGTCTTTCCTCTCTGGGAAGATTTCTTCAACAGCTCTGTACTGTCTTAACAAATGTATGTTACATTCATAGCCATATAGTAGCTGTTGCTATAGAATGAGATAATTTTCTTTTGCTAACAAAAAAGTGCATTTTATTAGAATTACCTCCCCCATATTTTGCTAATTGAAAAAAGCTATTACTCTTTTCTGCTTTAGAGATTGAGTATCTCTTATTCAAGAATCCAAAATCCAAAACACTCCTACATCCAGAATTGTGTATAGGGGTGGTTGATAGTAACACCTTTGGTTTTTTATGTTTCAGTGTACACAACCTCTGTTTCATCCACACGTTTATGCAAAATATTCTACATGTGGTTACTTTCAGACTAAGTGGATCAGGTAGATATGGATTTTGTGTTTAGACATTGGTCTCATTCCAAGATATCTCATTATATATACTGTATGAAAATCTTGCCATCTGGACTGTGGAACGGATAAAGTTTGGCACTTATTTAACTGCCTTGCCGTAAGGCTTCAGAATTGTGTGAGCTGTAGTTTGTCAAGGAGTTCATTTGTACTGTAGAAGGAATGCAGTTTACTTGCTTTGGCTCAAAGCCATAGAATTAGGGAAGCTGTAATTTTACAAAGCCTGAGCTTTCTCTGCCAAAGTGGACTGGGGCCTCACCAAACTACAACTCCCAGGGTTCCATCACATTTTACTGGGCCTTGGCAATTAAAGTGGTGTCAAGCTGCATTAATCTTACAGTGTATGCAGGGAGAATGAGGCTCACTGCCACCTCTGTTTGTAGGCCCTTCTCTCAGCCTCACACCTTCCAGCTAGGACCCTCACCTGAGTATAAGCCAAGGAGGGTTTTTCCAGCTTAAAAAGGGGGCTGAAAAACTCAGTCTATACTCGAGTATATATGGTAGTTGCTGTCACACATCCTAAAACATACATTAAACTATAATAAAACATTAACACTTTTAAACTACCCATAAATACATCATACAGTCCCGGTTCTTCCTCAACTTTGTAAGTCCTGAGTAGAGTCAAAGGCTTCATTAAAAAGATAGGATTTAAGGCTCCTCCTAAACTTTAGCAGAGAGGGCACCGCTCTAATTTCCCCTGGGAGAGCATTGCAAAGGAGTGGTGCCACTCCCAAAAAGGATGCCTCTCTGGAAACCTTTAACCTGAGAATCACTTCACAAATATAGAATCACTTCATACACTCCTGTGGGTACTGTAAATTGAAATACCAGTTGCAAAGGAAAAGAAAACACTCAGGTCTGCTTAAAAGAAAAAAAGTGAGGAAATTAGGCCAACAGTCTGATTTTATAGCTAGCTATACAACCATGGTCATTCCTTTGATTCAAGCAATAACTCCAAATTTCTGTGTGGCCTTGTCATACTTCCTTTCTCTGCATATTTTTGCATGAGCATTATTTTACTTTCAAGGGACTGCATGACACTGACACTGATCAAGACTGCTTTTCACATTGAGACTCTGTGTTACCTTCAATAATGTGCTCATTTAAGCTAAAGCTTTGTGCTTTAAACTGGTTTGTCACTGCCTATCACTAAAAAAAGTTAGCTGTTATTAATGAATTGATAAGTCTTTAAAGTCTCACAGAGGTTTGTTGCTTTTGCTGCAAAAATAAAAACAAAAACAGCTATTCTTCTAGAGATTGTTGTCGGTTCTTTAGGTGTTCCGAACTTCAGTTCCCAGAATTTCTGAGCCAAGGTGGTCAAGGCTTCTGAGAGTTGGTGTCCCAAACATCTGGAGGATCAAAAACTGGATACCACTGTTCTAAAGATTATTACACTGATGAAGACAAGTACATCATACAGGGCCTTCCCAGTGTACTTCAGGAAAACTAGCAAATTAAAAAACTCCTCTCCTCTTATCAAATACAAAGTACAAAGGAATAATTTCACTGGGATTATGTCAGAAAAGCAACTGCCCTATGAGGAGTGGCTTAAAGAATGGGCCTGCAAAAGAGAAGATTGAGAGGAGACATGACAGCCATATTTAAATATTTTAAAGGATGTCATAAGGAAGAGGGAGAAGACTTTCTGCTGCCTGGAAACTAGGACTTGGAGCAATGGGTTCAAATTATAGGAGAAGAGATTCCACCTGAACATTGGGAAGAACTTCCTGTCCATATGAGCTGTTCAACAGTGGAACTCATTGCCTCAGAGTATGGTGGAAGCTCCTTCTTTGGAGGCTTTTAAATGGATGCTGGATGGCCATCTGTCAGGGGTACTTTGATTGTGTTTTACCTGCATGTCAGGGGGTGGACTAGATGGCCCATGCAGTCTCTTCAAACTCTATGATTGCTATTCAGTAAGACTTTCAATGTTCAAGCATATCGTTCACTGGACATGCCCACCCCCACCCTCAATTATCCAGCCTTTTTCCTGATCTTTTCTTGAAATCATTAATCAATCAATCAAACAAAGGGGATAATTAGAAAGGAATAATTGGAGAATTAAAAATAAGAGATTTGGTTAGGAGAAATAAATGAAGTACAGTAGAGTCTCACTTATCCAACATAAACGGGCCAGTAGAACATTGGATAAGCGAATATGTTGGATAATAAGGAGAAATTAAGGAAAAACCTATTAAACATCAAATTAGGTTATGATTTTACAAATTAAGCACCAAAACATCATGTTATACAACAAATTTGACAGAAAAAGTAGTTCAATACGCAGTAATGTTATGTTGTAATTATTGTATTTACGATTTTAGCACCAAAATATCACGATGTATTGAAAACATTGACTCCAAAAATGTGTTGGATAATCCAGAACATTGGATGCGCGAATGTTGGATAAGTGAGACTCTACTGTAGTTTTAAGAATGCCTTGTGTAGCCACATGATATTTTGGAGTTATTCAGAAGAATGAGAATAGACAACTGGTTCAAGAATGAGAATGGACAACTAGAGAACATGGAACAATAATTTCTGGAAGTATCACTCAATATCTATAAATGCACATAAATATACACAAAGTTTTCTAGAAATTCTCAGTTTCCAATACCACACAGTTTGATCTAAACTGTGCAGGGCATTTACACTCCCGAAAGGCCTTATTCCTTGACTATGGAAAAGCTGAAAAAATACTATAGTCTTATCCAAATCTGCTTCCTTTCCATTATATTTCTCAGTGATGACAGAGGGAAAATGACTATTACATTATCCTCCAGTGCTAACTCTCTGGGATATCTGAAGCAGTCCCTTGCATACAATTCTTGAAATGACAGAAATGTACATCAAACAAGTCATACTGAATTGATTTTAAATGTTTACTAGAATACAAGATTGCTCTGGAGAGAGGTACAAACCTTGCCTGGTTCACAACTTGAGAAATATCAGCACATTACAGTGTGAAATGCTTTATTACACTTGTCGGAATCCAGCATGAGCTACCACAAAATTACTCTGTTTCTAATGTAACATTGCTGAAGTCATCAAAAATGTTATCCTATCCGGCACATCTTGACACACCACTGAGAAGCCTGAGATAAATAAAACATCTAAACTAGTTCCTGAATCTTAAAAAACTGCTGTCTCTATACAATTTTGCACCAGAATTAATAGAAAAAAGTTCAGAGAGGGTATGTCGCTACTCACTTTATGACTTGGCTTTGAAGTGCTCATAAAAAGCAGTAGCACAATTGGGCACTTTTTGTCATATTGACAATAAATCACAGACTAATATGGCCAGTGTCATCGTTTTATTTTATATTTCAACTCCTTGGCTTCAGTATATAAAAGTACTCAGTATAAATCTATGAAGCAACATTGCAGACTTTGTCGTAGGTTTATCTGAATATATATGTTTGTATGAATCTGTTTATGTATGTTAAAAAGTGGCTTTTTAGCTTTTATCTACTCCAAATGTATTTTAAAAATAATATATCCTTAAACATTTAGCATTTTTATCTTTTCCCAGAAATCTGAAAACCAGTGGTTTCCCAAACTACCAAGTCTCATTTCAGCATTACATTGGGCAGGGATGCAGTGAAGAGAGAGAGGGGGGGGGGGCTTCCACACCATCATAAAATCCAGAGTATCAAGGCAGATAATCCACAATATCTGCTTTGAACTGGGTTATCCGAGTCCACACTGCTATGTAATCCAGTTCAATGTGGCTTTTATACAGCTGCATGGAAGGGGGCAGAGTTTCACATTTCCCAGTTCTTCTTTATCTTACTATTCCACAAATAGAAAGTCATTACTAGATATTGTCCTTAAACATTTCAAAGAAAGTATGTTCAGAAACCTCACCCATGCAATCAATAATATCAATCAAGTCATGATTTCTATGCAAATAAAGTTATACAAGGTATATATAAATTCATTTTTACCATTTTAAATGGATGCTTAGTTTTGTATGCATGTTTATAGTTTTATTCAGATAAGTGGTTTTGGAATACACGTCTAGAGAAAGGTAGCATGTAAAGCAACACACAAATATAATCAGTAAATGTCAGCAAGCCTGTCTTCTTTATGTATTAGATGCCAAGATCCAATTTCCTTAAATGTACATTTGGTTTATTCAAACAGAAAGAAGTCAGTTGCACTTAAGTTCCTTTGAAGTCAATGACAGTTGGTAGCTGTGATTAAATTTAGTTTCATTTAATGCTTAATTTTCTTAAGACTGAGGACTTTTTGCTTTTTCTGAAGCTCTCGGCTTCATTTTTTGCAATTATAGTCAATTAGTGTAAAATAAATAATTTACTGAATTTTGACAAAACCATACAATGGAGATTGGGTAAATAGTTACTGTCATTTTTCATTCTCAAAACATAATATTTTAAAAATAGAATTGACAAAAAGTTTAACTTGTTAACACAGTAAAATTTGCAGTATGTTCCTTTAAAATCAATTAGTTTGCATCTAACAATTAAACTTTTGTCTCAGATTTTTAAATATGTGTTTGATTTAATATATGCTTTTATGGTTGCATTTTAACTGTTTTAATATGTGGTTTTATAGATATCTTTAACACTTTGAGTCTCTTTTTTGGAGAGAAAAACAGGGTATGAAGGAGGAGAGGAGGAGTTGTGTCCCACTGCAAGATGAAAGGAGAGGTGGGTAATATATAAATAATAAACATTTGCATGTTTTCAAACTGCTAGGTTGGCAGAAGCTGAGGCTAACAGCAAGAGCTCACCCTGTTCAGTGGATTCAAACCACCAACCTTCCAGTCAGCAAGTTCAGTAGTTTAACCCGTTGTGTGATCACAGGTGGTCCCAATATTATTATTGATATTATTAATAGAATATTGTTATTATTAATAGAAGTAGTAATATTATGGTATTATTATTTACCAATGGCGATACTGGGAGACTTTCACCTTTATTTTTCTATCATTCTCATTTTTATATCATGGTTACATTTTGAAAGGTCATATAACAACTCCCATGAATTCATTTATTTATGAAGGTAGAGTACAAAAAGGAGAAAATCTTATTATTCTGAGTGTACCATTATTCCCACCAGCAATGAAATTGATAAGTCAAAGTAATATAAGGATCTAAATTACAGTTAATGACTAACAAGCAGAGTGGAACAAAGAAATAGTCTCTCCAAGTTGAAGAGCCAGCCCAAGTTGAAACCTGTACTTGAAGTTCAAAAGAAAGGACTGGGCAACATTTCAAAAGAGTAGCATTCTACAAATGGACAATGAAGAAGGTACTCACTTGTAAACTGAAGCTGCAAAAGAAAAACTGAAATAGTATCCTGAAGTTTATCTTACCTTGTTTGGATTGATAGCTGTGATAACCCACACACACTGTGCATTACTGTCATATTGGAATGGGAAGTTAGGAGATGTGAAAGTACCACCAGGTCCCTGAAGATTAGATCCACAAGTCTTTACTGTAAAAGAAAGAATGGACATTACAGTTACTGAAGCATGTCACATTTTGTTCTACTTGCATCACATTTTTCCATACACAGGCTCCTGTACAATGATCTGTGTAAATCTGCATGATAGGGCTCTAACTTTCATGCTAGATGACAAAAGTTATGATACTCTGCCTTGTAGCAGTAGGTGTTTTACGTCCTTCATATAGCTGGATATAATGGTGCATGCAACAAACATCTTGGGCCCAATCAGTTTCTTTTAAGAATAATATTAAATTGTGATTTAGATCAGGAGAAATTTTAGAAAAGTAATAAAACATGTTGAGTATCTGAATGATACTGTCATCTTTCATCTACAAATGAAACATTTTTTTCAAGATTTACTTTTCTACATTTATGGTATGTCTGACAGCTGCTCCTGTTTATAGAAGGATTTCAGATATTCAATGAATTAAAATAATATATTCAGAAGTCATGTACTGAAGGGGTCACTGGACCAAAGTGACTCCATTTTGGAATGCCTGTATGGATGAAACTAGGAAATCAGTCTCCCTTTGACAGTAAAGACAAAGTGTGCAACTTGATGTCTTGTGACAGATGACATGTGTTCTATGTTTAGCAATAATCAGTTGTGCCGATTCTGAGAAATTTATGCAATGTTTATGAAATGTATGCAATACATGTACTTTTTGCTGCACCTGTTGAAATATTCTACAGTTCATGATTGGGCAATATCCCGAAGTTGTTTACAACTCAGGAAGTGCTTGTAGTTCTTCCAGTAAAGCCCAGTTCAAAATGGGGAACTAGAGAAGTGTATAAAAGACCCTGAGCCGATGGGCTCGGGGCAGACAGTTTGGATCAGCAACAGCCCATGTTGCCCTGTCTGTCGGTAGCTACCTAATAAAGGTGTTTTTGTCCTCAACTATTTTGGGCTCTTGAGTGGTGGTCTCATAGCGGCTTGGCGAACTCGGGTAATGTATAAATGTCTGGGGGACGCCCAAATCACCCCTTACATTTCTGGGGGCTCGTCCGGGATGAAATTATGGGCTTTGTAGTGATGAAATTTTGGGCTTTGTAGTGTTTTTTAGTTGCCAAGGTTCCGTTGTAGCCCACTCAAGAGCTGCTCTTGGGAGCAAGGCGTGTCCACTTCCCCTTCCGGGGTGCTGCGTACGGTCCGCGCCGAGACGTGCGCACGGCCTCTAAATAGAGGTAAAGACCGGTGGTTCCCTTCGCGGCACCCGAGCGAAGGAAAGGCGTGCTCTCCTCCAAAACAGAAGTTGTGAGACAACCACCGCTGGGAAAGTCGGCCGGCCGCCGCGGGACGGAACGAAAATTAGGCAAGTATACCTCTTAAACCGCTTGTTGTTTAGCATTGCGGGGAGGGAGAGTTTTAAATTGTAGAAGCAGTTCTGGGTCCCGTAGGAAGCCCTTGGGAACCAAGAGAACCCCAAAGGGAAGAGAGCTCTGGGAAAGACCTGCAAGGATAGTCCGACCAGGTCCGGAGGCAGGCCCTAGTAGCAAGACGTGCAAGGATGGTCCGACCACGGTCCGGGGACATACTCCACTAGGAAATTTATTGTTGGGTTTTCTTTTCCCGTCTCGTGGGAGGGCGGAGAAGACCTTGCG
The DNA here is from genome assembly GCF_035594765.1 of Anolis carolinensis. NCBI lineage: Eukaryota > Metazoa > Chordata > Lepidosauria > Squamata > Anolidae > Anolis > Anolis carolinensis. The sequence goes on along the minus strand of NC_085844.1, from coordinate 22,152,793 downwards.
TTCAGGCCAGGGTCTACTCCGCGTACCGCAATGGAGGGAAAAGAATCAAGATACTGGAAAAGAGGAGGATGGTTGAAAACATCATTTTCCCCAATGGGAAAGAGATGGGGAAGACAAAGTCTCCCCTATCCAAATTTAGGGAATCCGGCTGATGAGCCTATGTCAGCTCCCCCGTGTACACCTGCCTTCTGTCCTACACTGTCATCACTAGATGAGGCAGTGTGCCCCATAAGGGAGGTGCCACAGTTGGAGCCCACTTCCCCAGGTGACCAGGGGAACCCTAGGTTCGAAACTGGGACTCTGTTTCAGCGTATACCTACCACCAGTTCTGATATTTTGGATTGGCAAAGGGCCTACCCTACTTGGACGGAGGATCCAAGGGGCATGGCAAATCTGGTCAAAGGTATTATTCTGATACATAGTCCTAGTTGGGTGGATTTGAAGCAGTTGATGGAGGTTTTGCTGACCGTAGAAGAGAGAGTGTTGTTGACTCAAGTAGGTAGGCAAGAGGCTGCAAAAGAACATGCAAACTCACATAGTTTGGATGCTGTCGATGTGTACCAAGAGAAAGTGTTCCCAGTGAGAGTAGACCCTCAGTGGGATCCAAATACAGCAAGTGGTAGGGATTCTTTGAAATTGTACCAGAAGTTAATTGTTGGTGCTTTAAAGAAAGGGACTCCAAGAGTTCCCAATGTAAGGAAAATGAAAATTTACCTAATGAAACAGGAGCAGGCTGAAAGTCCGGTGGCATTTTTAGAGAGGATTAGAGGAGCATTTGAAAAATTTTCTCCTTATGAGATGAAGGATCATAATGATCATGCCGATGGAAGAGTAGTATTGAACAGTGTTTTCATCAGCCAGTATTGGCCAGACATACGGAGAAAGTTGCGGAAGGAGGTGGGATTGGCCCACTTGACATTGAAAAGGATAATGGAAATAGCAAATCAGGTTTACCTGTCTAGGGAGGCTATGCAAATGAAACAGGAGGTGGCAAGAGCGTCTCGCAGAGCTAATGATTTGGTTGCTGTGTTCCAGGGAGACCAGCCCGGTTGGGGTCCGGTTGCAGCTGGATTGGTTGATCCTACTTTGAATGAGCATGGGCTGGTTTTACTGAGAGAGGATGATGAATTTGTGTTTCCAGGAATATCTATATAAAATGATAAAAAGGGTTTATGAATAAAAAGGGAGCTGAGGCATTATGCCCTACAAGAGTTTTATAGATCTATGTGAGGTTGTACGGAAGGATCCAGAATGATGGAAAGAATGTAAGTGTATGGCAGTAAACGATGTGATGACTGGAAGGAATAGAGTTATAGTTACAGGTGGTTCCCAAATGGAAATTGGCATCCTAATGGAAAGGAAAAGGGGAAGGCAAGACCTCCCCTATCCAGACTCAAGGTGTGTTTTGTGAGTTTTGTGGGACCAGTGTGGTTTTGTGTCATTATAACCTAAGATGCTTTGTTTGTTGCGTGTTCTTAGAACAGATAGTAGAGAAGAATGTTTGAGAGGAACTAAGGCTTTGTTATAGTTTTGTTTTGTGATAAAGGTTACAAGGTTTTGGGAAAAAAGGCTCAGCCAGTGTTAAGTGCATGGGATTTCGTTTGGGAAAAAGGTCTCCGGAGGCTAGAGGTGGAATGCAAAGAAGCCATTTGCTCCATCCCTACCCCCCGGACTAGGAAACAGGTTAGAGAATTCCTGGGAGAGGCAGGGTTTTGTCGTATATGGATTCCGAACTTCGGACTATACGCCAAACCCCTCCATGAGGCCACCAAAGGGAAGTCAGGAGACCCCTTGGCGTGGGGAACTGAACAGCAAGATGCGTTTGAGCAATTGAAGAAAGCTTTGATGCCTGCCCCCGCATTGTATGTATGTATGTATGTAGGAGAACGAAAAGGAGTGGCTGTAGGAGTGTTGACTCAGCCGGTGGCTTATTTGTCTAAGCAATTAGACAATGTGGCCTGTGGATGGCCTTCATGCTTGAGAGCTGTAGCGGCTGCTGCGGTTCTTGTGGAAGAAGTAAACAAGCTGACCTTAGGGCAGCCTGTGCTTTTAAAATGTCCCCATGCGGTAGTGACTTTAATGGAACATAGGGGACACTATTGGCTCACCAATAGCCGAATGCTTAAGTATGAGAGCATGTTGGTGGACAATCCACAGGTTAAATTGTCAGTATGTGCCACTTTAAACCCAGCTACCTTGTTGCCAGTAGAAGAAGGAGAATTGCTGCAGCATGATTGTTTAGAAGTGATGGATGAAGTGTATTCAAGTAGGCCAGATCTCAAAGATCTGCCACTACAGACTCCGGAATGGGTGCTTTTCACAGATGGGTCAGGTCGTGTGGTTGGTTCCGAAAGGAAGGCGGGGTATGCAGGGGTGAATAGCAATGGGGAGACCCTAGAGGCAAAGAGGTTGCCTCCGGGGACTTCCGCACAGCGGTCCGAGTTGATTGCTCTGACAAGGGCCAATTGGCTAAAGGAAAAAGAGTTGATGTTTATACTGACTCAAAATATGCCTTCACCACTTTGCATGCCCACGGTGCCATTTACAAGGAAAGAGGACTGCTGATCTCTGCGGGACAGCAGATCAGGGATGCAACAGAGTTTTTGCAACTTTTAGATGCAGTATGGGAATCAAAAGAGATAGTAGTCATGCATTGCAAGGACATCAGTATGGTGAGGATCAGGTAACACAGGGGAATCGCCTGGCAGACCAACAAGCTAGGAAAGCAGCAGATGAAAGCACATCAGAAGAAGCAATTTACAATTGGATGTTACGCCCGTAGTAGAGTCCATGACTTACTCTGCACAAGAGAAGGAGTGGGCCCTAGCAGAAGGGGCAAAGTGGAAGGGTAATATTCTCATATTACCCAATGGGAAAATCCTCGTCCCAAAAGCTTTGGGATGGGAATTGGTGAAAGAGGTTCATAGACAAACCCATTTAGGCGCAATTGGAATAGCTTCACTCTTGGAGGGGCAGCTCTGGGTGGATGGCTTGCAGGCCTTGGCCGGAGCTGCTGCCCCAGGATGTGAAATTTGTAAACAACACCCTTTAAGTCTTTTGAGTCCTTAGTGGTTGATTTCGCCGAAGATGCCAAGGGTCTGGAGTATTCAGGGTGGATTCCAACCACCGCTGAAAGAGTTGTAGAGGTCAGGCGTGCCTCGTCAAGGGATGCAATCCCTGGGCACGGGATGCTCTACACATTGGGGTGACAATGGCTCAGCCATTTGGTCACCAGGTGGCAGAGGCCCGCGGCCTTTGTTCACCAGGTCCTTGGGTGCCTAGCCCAGGTGGGAGGCACCGCTTGGAAGTTGCATTGTAATTGACCCTAATCTTCGGGTAAAAGAATGAACAGGGCTCTGGAAAGATGTCCAATCTTTGGACAGGTTGTTAACCAACATGTATGAAAGTACCAGGTTTGCTAACCTTATGAATTGTTGTATGGAAGACCCCTTTGAGAATTAGACCTCTGCAATGAGACATACATGAATTAGGGAAACAGGAATTGAAAAGAGGTCCAAATTTTGGATATGGTATTAAACAAACTGTATAAACTTACTGAAATGCTGCGTTATCCCTTTCCCTGTTACTGCGCTACATGTTTTTCTCACCAGGAGACTAGATTTGCTTGAAAGATTGGAAGTATGATCCCCTCGGCCAAGGTGGAAGGAACCACTGGAGGTGTTCGACCACTGGAGGTGGTCCAAATAACTCTTACTACTGTGAAGTTAAGAGATGTGAAGCCGGGGGTACATTACACTTGCACCAAAAAGGACTACACCACCAAAGACCCTGACATCTGGAAGGTAAACCTGCATAAGGACAATCCACTCAAACTCAAATTCACACACCCTAAGGGTCAAGCTACCAAGAGCTGCCCTGAAGAGGAGGGGCCCGAAGCTACCTAGAGCTAGCCCCAGAGGTCAGGTTACCAAGAACCGCCTTGAAGAAGGAAGGAGGGTACACTTCCGAGAGTGTCCCAAAAGACCGAATGGACACTGGGTTTTGGGTGTGGGGATTCGTGGGTTGTATTGTATTCTGTTTCTGTGTTGACTAAAATGTTGTAATGTTGAGGACAAACACAAGTGTAAAGATGAGGACACAATTGTGCTTTTTAATGTTGGTCATGATGCCATTGGTGCAGACTCAGATGGGTTGGGACAAGAATATGTTCCACCAATTAATTAAAGATATAGTCAAAGAAGCAGAGGTGAAAGACTGCTGGATTGGTGCCCATAGCCCTCACTCCCAATATGAGGGTTGGGTCATGAAAGCAGGACCAATGCTGGACGTATCTAGATGGAAATTGTTCTCCCCTTGGACGCATGCTGATGAAGAGGGGTTGACTGATTCGGCTCAATTTCTATTGGCCCTTGATGATTCTGCACCAACCGCATCAGCTTGTTTAACACGATCCAGAGATGGCATCTCAGAAATTGATCATAAGAACTTTCCCCAAGCCACCCTCATAAAAATAGGAGATTACCCTTATTGTAATCTCACTCTCCCTGTACATATGACAACATATTCATGAAAGTTGAATAGCCACAAAGAAATGATCACCTGGAAGAATCAAGAAGGCAAGTTCCCTTGCCAGAGGGTGATGGTAAGAAACCACCTTCTCGTTCGGCACGATATGTGGTTAAGCCCGGGTCGGAGCTGCTTCGTGCAGCAACTCAGCCACCTGCGGCGGGAGGCAAGCCTCCACCACGAGAAGATCTGGTCCGGACACAAGGAAGCTTCCCAATGGAATACCAAATTCCTGGTAGGCCAAGGCCCGGTATATTGTTTAACAACCATGCCATGGGAGGATTGCCTCCGGGGTATTTCTGGATATGTGGGAAGTGGGGAGGTAAAGTCTTGCCTCCGCTGTGGGTTGGTACTTACACCATTGGTACCTTAGCCCCCACTAATATTGAGATACACCCACGAGAGCAGCCCCTGCAGGCATTGGAAGCAACTGACCGGTGAAACAGGCCTAAAAGAGCTTATGATGAAAAACGTGGCTATGATCCTGATATCTAACTGAGGGAGAAGGAGTTAGAACAGGTTCGCTGATTACCTTGTGGATTGGGTGGCTGAGAGATCTCATCAAAATATTATCTGTCATGTTGCAAATCATGGTTCTTGCTTTGTTTCTTTTGCCATGTATCATGTCATGCTTAAAGATAAAATAATGGAGAGACTGATCACTGCTACTTTCACTCAGCACAGAGAAGTTCAACATGTTACATACAGCTGAACACCCTGGAAAAGGAAACCACCCCACTATAATTAGATACCTGTGCAACCAAGAAATTGTCTTTCTTGGTTACAAGAAAAAACGGGGGAATGAAGGGGTCACTGGACCAAAGTGACTCCATTTTGGAATGCCTGTATGGATGAAACTAGGAAATCAGTCTCCCTTTGACAGTAAAGACAAAGTGTGCAACTTGATGTCTTGTGACAGATGACATGTGTTCTATGTTTAGCAATAATCAGTTGTGCCGATTCTGAGAAATTTATGCAATGTTTATGAAATGTATGCAATACATGTACTTTTTGCTGCACCTGTTGAAATATTCTACAGTTCATGATTGGGCAATATCCCGAAGTTGTTTACAACTCAGGAAGTGCTTGTAGTTCTTCCAGTAAAGCCCAGTTCAAAATGGGGAACTAGAGAAGTGTATAAAAGACCCTGAGCCGATGGGCTCGGGGCAGACAGTTTGGATCAGCAACAGCCCATGTTGCCCTGTCTGTCGGTAGCTACCTAATAAAGGTGTTTTTGTCCTCAACTATTTTGGGCTCTTGAGTGGTGGTCTCATAGCGGCTTGGCGAACTCGGGTAATGTATAAATGTCTGGGGGACGCCCAAATCACCCCTTACAGTACCATAGTCACTTTTGTCATTGCCATCTGTTACACTATGTAAAAACTGCTGGATTTTTTTAATAAAGAAAAATACTTCTTACAAATCCAGAATGTAATGAAATTTGTGTTAGAGTAAACAGATCAAGATTTATGCATAAGCTTTGCATAATTATTCTGATGTTTATCCATTATTAAGCTTACAATAAATGTGTATTTCTTTTTAAAAATTCAGGATTATAGGATGGAATACAAGATACAAAGGTGTTTGCATTGAGACTTTATCCTTACTTTTTAAAATAGCTCAACAGATGAGCAAGGCAAACCTACGAATGGTCATGATGCCTCTAACCCAGTGGTTCACAACCTAGGGTCCCCAGATGTTTTTGGCCTACAATTCCCAGAAACCCCAGCCAGTTTACTAGCTGTCAGGATTTCTGGGAGTTGATGGCCAAAAACATTTGGGGACCCCAGGTTGAGAGCCACTGTTTTAACCAAACTTATCAACATTGATATCTTTAAGGATACAATCAACCATGATATGCCTATGCTTTAAACCAAACATATATGCCTGTTGAATAGTGCAGTCTTATGAGAAAAAAATCTCATTAAAATGAAAATAAAAAAATATGAAAGTCAGAGAATTATGGAGTTGCTGCCAAATGTTTTCTTTTTATTAACCTGTTTAAAATATTACCTAGAAACTACATCTATTGAGGTATTATTGGGCATCCCACTCTGTTGGGGGCTCTTTAGACATGTGATAAAGTCTCCTAATGCAACAAAATGTATTTGTGCAAACACCTTGACAGTGCTCTTGGCTAATGCTATAAAAACATAATTCATCAATAATAGTGGAGGAATGACGGGGTGGCACCCTAAAATTATAACCAATGCTTCCCACTTTGTTCCATAAACTGACATGAAAATCACAAACCTGGTTCACAAACTATTATGGAAATGATATTAGTATTTAAAATGATAATCTATTTAAATTGTACAGATTTTGAAATTTTTACCTTGGATATTTTAAAGTGCTAAATCATACCTTTAACAGATAACCAACTTCTTACTTTGAGAAACCATACTTGATGTTTTGAATAACTTTTCAAGCTCTTTATAATCTATTTGATACTACACTATCACTTTAAAAAATACATCTTTCTTGCCAAAATGTTCATTACTATAAGGCCAGAACTTCCATTTTATCCCAAGTTTCCAGTCTTTAATAAGGACCTCTTCATATAGGCTTCTTTTTGGCAGTGGTAATGGGGTTTTTTTAGGTTTGGCTATAGAGCCCATTGGCTCCCATCATAACTCTGTTGTGAATAAAACTCAATAGAATTTTCTCCATGCAGTAATATGTCTCTGTAAAGATGTCATGATCATTGTGTTTTATTCATGATTGCTATGTTAGGGTTGACTGTTTAAGGTTATATATTTCAGCTATTCTTATACAGAAGCTGGGAGCCTCTAAGGCATGGCCAGGAAAAGGGGCGTGGCTTCACCTTGCTGGTGGAAGCCTTAGAATTCAAAAATTTAGCAGTTGGAATTCGGCAGTTGGAGTTTGTCGGTTGAGCAGAGCAGTTGGTTCTGTCCAGTGAGAAAGGAGGGTGATCGAAAAAAAGAGATTGTGGGAGGAAGTTGAGCAGATAGAGAGTTTTAGCGGAGAAGGGCTAAAATTAAAGTTGCTGAGTCTTTAGTAGGAATAACTAAAGAGCTGAGGCTATATCCCTAAGTCAAGGAGGACTAGGGTTAACCAGTTAAACTCCCCAATCCAAGTTTGATCGGGTACAGGTCAACTAAGTTCAAGAAGGACAGTATTCCTAACTGAAAGAAACAAGTAATATAAAGCTGATACCATACTAAGCTCAGTGAAACTATTGACAAATCTTGCAACATTTACTGTACAGAAGTAACATCGTTCACCTCAAGATATAACATTCTTGCAACCATCAAGTTTGTGCTATAAATAAACAAGTTACTGTTTCTTCAAATGTTGCTTATTATTTGAGCAAAGCATCTTTCAAAGGTGGTGGCAGCGACAGCATTGAAAAGTGGAATACATAGAGGTAGAAGGTGAATCCTTCGCAATTTGGTGGCAGCGGTGGGATCCAAAAAGATTCCATCCCTGTCATCACACTTCTTTACATCTCTTTCTTTTTCTTTTGGTGCAGACTTTTTTTTCCTGCAATCTATTTCTGAGAAATCCGTCTCTAAAAACTCAGGCAAAAGGCAGACAGAAAAGCTGAATAATGAATTTGCACCAAATCTATTTTTAAAAGCTAAAGTCAAAAGCTAATTAAAAGTTACAATCACTATATTAAGTGACATGTTACAAAAACGCAACTCAGCACATGAGTACCAACAAGTATTGTAAAATAGAAGACATTGAGAAATGATTTAGGAATGCTAATTCTTCAGATCTTACTGTTAATCCCAAATCAAGTAAATCCACAGAAACAAATCACTTAATGCAGATATTCATTAATGGGTCATATATGGTTGGGACTAACCAACAGGATTCAGGTTAATGTGCATACTAGTTTTTTAAGTACCGTGGAACCCCTATAGGACAAACTATGTTTCTGTTATTTAGCTTTCATAGTCAATTTCTATTTGATCATGGCTCTTGACTTTATAGGTTTAGGTGTGCATGATGCAACCAAGAAACTGCCCCATCTTTGTGCCACTTCTTCATGAAATTGATACTCAAGAATACAGTGTCATACCAATTGGCATAGGAATTAGAGAAACTGAATATTAACACATGTATTGTGTGTTGGCAAAGGCTTTAATGGCCGGAATCACTGAGTTGCTGTGAGTTTACTGGGATGCATAGTCATGTCCCAGAAGCATTTTCTCCTGATGTTGGCAAAATGTCAGGAACATGGCCTTAAGTCCGGAAAGCTCACAGAAACTATCATGTATAGAATTGTAACTATGCACTTTTATACATATGTACTCAGAATTTGAGTGCCATTAATTTCATGTCCAATGAGTAGTTTTCTCCCCAGTCAAATTTGCTCCCAAGTGAGTACATATGGTATTTCAGATTTAAGCTAATTTCATTATTGACACCAACAGAACTAAAAATTTATTCCATACCTGCACTGCATGGACAATCACAGTCAGAAAAGAAGTAATCTGATATTTTTAAAAGACTTCAACTTTTGTAAACCCGATCTATTAGGTGAAATATGCAACCATTAATTATTTTATAATTAATAAGCCTACTTGCTGCATTTTACTGTTTTTGGTCAACGAAGGATGCCATTACAACATGCACATTGAATGTTGAAGCTTTTTTTTGATAAGGAATTGTAGCTCGATTTTAGTTCATGAGTGTGTTGAGATTGTAAACAACACAAATATAGCGTCCCTACTTTGCGGATTTTCACTTTTCGTGGGTGATCCTGGAACATAACACCTGTGATAAGTGAGGGTACACTGTAAATGTAAACACAGGCAATTCACTCCCCCCCCCATCTTCATGTGCTGATCTCACTCTATTATAAGCACTGATCACATTTTTGCAAAATATTGTTTCAAAGTAAACAAAAAGCATGGAGGACTTGAGGTGTGAAATAGTCATTTCTCACTGTCCCCACAGATTTATGCAGTTTCATCAATTATCAAGTTAGCAATCTCATTACAAAGTGTAATGCTGTTTCTCAAGCTCCACTCCATTAGCTTGAACCTTACATATTATTAACTATCACAGTGAATAACAATTTCTAAAGTCCATCTGATTACAACAAATGAGGCTTCTTGACTTTAGAACTTGCAATGTATAACTGTTGGAGGACTTCAAGGACACCCATATCATCTATGTTTTATTTCTTGAAGAGAGCCATTTATGTTGCCTAAGTTTAAATAAAATTCTCTTCTTATGCTTGAGAAGTTTAATTTCATTGTTAGTATCATCATTATGTTTAGCTTGCTAACGGTGCTTCAGTTTTGTTGGTTTTAAATTAATAATTTTAAAGCACATCATAAGCACTGAGATTTCATTTTTGTTGTCATTGGCCCGGACTGAAAAGGACACTAATAAAAATAAAAAAGATAAACTCTTTATTTTATTGTGAAAACTTTGGTATGTATTCAATTGCCTTCTCCCCTGTTCCGTTCTTTCTTTCACTTGGGGAACTTAGCAATTCTTACTTATAGTCTTATGCAATCTATTTTCTTCTGCTCCAACAGAGACTTCCATGAAGATATTTTTCACAGATTATCTTGCCTTCATCAACATTCATCCTGAGATCTATTCCAGATAATGAGAAAATATTTCCAAAATGATCAAGGTGTTGCAAAAAACAAAAAGAGGAGGAGGAGGGGGGATGCAAATATTATCTCTCGGTAATGTGTGATATATAGTGTTTTATATACATTTACTTTTCCTCAAAAAGCAAAAAGGTATTAGGACGTCACTATGCAATTCTAAATCTGAACAAAAGAAACATTCTCTCTGAATTTATTCCATATAGAATTTATTTGTCCAGTTTATTAGTTATATTAAAGAAAGTTTTAATATTTTAAATCCTGGATGTACTACTGTACTTGAAATATCCTTAATTCCCTCTTGTAAAGTCTGCGGAATTTTATCTTACAGTTTGTGTATTATGTTCAGACTCTAATGTTCTAATGTTTTGATGTTGATGTTTTATGCTGGTTTGTACGTTTATACTATTTTACCTGTTTTATATTGGTTTAATTATGCTGTATTTTACTGTATGTTGAAACTAGGATTGTCCCCATGTGAGCCGCCCCGAGTCCCCTCTGGGGAGATGGGAGCGGGATATAAAAATAAAGATTATTATTATTATCTCCCCAACATCATCTGCAGTTTGGTTGTGAAAATCATGGAAGAAACCTAATGCCATATTAGTGTCATTCTTCCCTAAAGTCCACTGCATCACCCAATAATCTTCTTGAAAGGATTTCCAGCCTTCTGGTACAGTTCTCAGGAGTGTACAGGTTAGGAGAAAGTCACCCTATAAACTCTATCAATGAAAGAGCATATATGAGTGGATCCTTGTACATACGTTATTTATGTGTTCTCCAAAACATAGTGAAATAATGCTAAATTACTTTATCTCTATAACAATAAAAATAATATTGCAATGTGCTATAAACATGCTAACAGCTTGGTTGTGTGCATGTTTATTTAAAACTAAGCTCAATAGAATGAATTTAATGAACATTTAATTTGTAAATCAGAAAAGAACTGTTTTTAAAAACAACACAAATGTCAAATATTTAAACTTTACTGGATGAAAAATTTGCAGAAAGAACTATTTTTAAAGAAGAAGTTTAAATGTGTCCTTCATGCTCAAAGCATTTCTCTGAAGAATCAATACTTTTGTACTTGCATAAAAAGTGCACATGTGAACCATTTCTTTTCCTCTACCTGATTATCCCTCTGTGTGGTCTATTTCTGAAATCAAGCCTGCAATATTGAACGTCTCATTAAACATATTAGCCCTTTAATTATCTAAACTGCTAATGAGAATTACTGTAAAATCTAATATTCAGACTACTTCAGTAAACGGAAAAAGCATACATTGTGGTTAATATATAGAGTCCAATTTTATTCTTTCTCTCTGCTGCTGATAAATCCCCAGAAATAAATAGATGGTATACAGCATGATCTTCTTGTTCCACCAGTTAACATTTGCACTTCCCAATACAAAGTTGCAAAACATGCATAAAAAGCTTCTACCATCAATGTCTGAAACACCATTTTATCATACTTATCACGTGCAGAGAGAAAGATTGCCTTAATCCAGACTACATATCCAGGGATAGTAATGTTAGCCATAATATACCAAATCCACAAAACAGTGATAACTTTATTGGATCAACAAGTCATAAACATTGAATGTTTTCTACATAAGAGGTTGGTAGCCTCACTCTGGACAGAAACAGCCTAGATTTCAAGGGAAGTAGTAGTAGTAGTAGTTGTTGTTGCTGCTGCTGCTAATGGAATTCATTGCCTGGATTTTACGCCTCTTTGTCTTGAAGTGTTCATATGACCAAAGAGAGAGGTGGCCTCTGCCTACATGAATATCCCCTCCAGACCATCTTAACTGACAATAAAACCAACATTTTGACAAAATATAGGCCTGTGACTCTAACATTACTTTTATTTCTTCCTCTCCAGACTATGGAAATGAATTGCATCAAAGGAAACTTTGGAGATAATATATCATAAAGATGTTTTATTCACTAAATTATAGCATATCTGTAAAGTTAGCCCACTGGGCTTAAAAACCGTCACAAAAGTGGGAAAATGCCGAATTAAAAATAGAATTTTATCTGAGAGAACACCTTACTAGGAATCTCTAGGGGCCCATCCAGACAGCCCTTTTAACACAGGAGTTCCTGCAATAAAAAGGGAGCCATCCAGATGACATCCCAGATAAATACAAATTCATTCCAGGGAAACCCTAGTTTGTGGTGAATTAATTTGTTAGTGGGTTTATTCCACATCTTCTTGGAAGGCGCGGGACAAATTCCGCTGTCTGGACTATTTCCTCAAAAGTTCTGGACTTTTGAAGGGGCATTCTAGACAGTAGACCTGCATCCTTCTGTGCTAAATTAGACTGGAAAACAGTGAGGACACCCTTGCTCCCTCCCCCAAATCCTTTTAAAACTAAAATAACTTATCTGGCCTCCATTAGAGTGGTGCTAGAGCCCTCCTGGCATGTAGGAATGATGCCCCAGGAGAAGGGGGGTACGGAAGCAATTTTCCTCCTCCCCCTTTCTCCTGGCACATCATTCCTATGTGCCAGGAGAGATCCGGCACCACTCTAATGGAAGCTGGCTAAGTTATTTTAGTTTTAAAAGGGGGGTTGGGGTTTTGGGGAGGAGGTTAGGGTGTCTAAGTGTTCTCCCAGAAAACACTCGCTTTCTGGGGCGTGTGTAGATTAGGACCCAAGAACATTCGTGTTTTTAAAACATGAATGTTCCTGGATTAAAGGACTGTCTGGAAGTGTCCTAGGTTCTCCAGGACAGCTCTATGCTGAGCTTCTGGACAGAAGCACATTAGAGGACTTAGAGGTTATTAGAGGGAACTTCATTAAATCCATGAATAATTAGATCTACAAAGGTGAAACACAGAGAGCTGTTAATGTTTGACATCTATTTTTTTCCCAGGAAACCACTCCCCACACTCACGCCCCCCAAACTATGATTTTTCCTTGAGGCTGATCTATTGAGGCTTCTTAATAATTTTAGCTTCCACTTATGGTACCTTCCTCAATTTTATATAATCCCTTTGAGATGTCCTGATCACAGCAAATTATTCATACTATTCATACTACAACCAGTGGTAAAAGTTTCAGTTTTCTAATTGCTAAGAATGATATAAGATATTTACCCCATTGTTGGTAGCCATAAATAAACAAGAAGCTATGGTAACCTAAGGTCAGATAAATTTACATTTTTTTTTAAAAAAAACTGTTGATTTTATATTTCCAAGCAAGGCATATCATAAACTTGAAATTGATATTTCATTTCCAAAGACATAAGGCACCATGTGATCACTTCACAGGGTCATAGTCATATAATTATTCATTTTCAAATTAAGAGTTGAATAAAAATCATATAACTATATTTGACCTTACCAATAATGTGTTTCACTGCTCATTATAATACTTTTTTTTTCTACACACACATTTCTAATTGTTTATTTTCAACTTCCTCATACCACTTCATGTCAATCCAGGAAGATAAGCAATCAACATTCTTCATGGATCTCAGGAGTGACTGAGGCAAAATGTGTACCATGAAAGATAAGTGGGTCATATTGGGAACTCCTGCAAGGCAAACAGCAGTCAGCCACAATTCATGTGGGCCTTCGCAGAAATTTCAGATTTAATTCAGAAGTTACAACCGAGGGACATATATGGAAGAGTAGTAAATCAGGACTTATTTAAAACCTTTTTAAAGTTGAAAACTAGAACACAATAGGAAACCCCTCTATTTTTTATGAAAAAATGTTTTTCAGGATATTATCTGCCATCATTGTACAAATAATGATTTCTTAGTATTCAAAAATAACTGATGAATAGGGTATTATGTGACAATAACATTTTATTAGAAGTAATTTTATTGAACAATAAAGTGAGTTTAAAATGAATTCAACTGTGTCAGAAACACAACAGGTATAATAAACCTTCGTGTTATTTAACACAGTAGTTTTTCAAAAAAAAATAGAAGGAATGCACTTTTTAAAAGCAATAAAATATATGGGATTTTTAAGTAGAAAAACTGAATGAAGAATATGTTCCACTATGCATTTCTGGATAGTGTGGCTAAGACATTGCATGAGAAGGAAAAAACAAACAAACAAACAAAAACAGAAGCTGGATGGCTATTTGTGGGGTTTGGGAAGGAGTCCAAATTTAAGGTAAATCTAGTTTGATTTTGGTCTCAATTGGAAGTCATGCAATCTAGATGGGAGTGACCCATCTAGATTGGTTGGTCAGTAAGTGCCCAACCAGGGAGCAAGCCAAATATTTGGACTGCCCTCAAGGCTCAGGTGCTTCACCCAAGGAGGTTGTTTCATGTGGCTATATAATCCTGTTACTGGTTTTTTAAAAAGTTGACGTTCTGAATTCAGTCCAATGGATGTTATTTTAAGAGTGCAAATAATTAATTAAAGCAAATGACAGAATAAATTGGGATGTCTCTGCAAATTAATGAAATAGACTATCCAAGTAATTCAAACCTCTTTCTATCTCTTGTTCTAATTACCATATATTAATTGATGTCACCTGCCGTAGGAAAAAAAACCTACTTTAATCTTAGTGGCTCATTACTGATTGGCAAGTGAGGAAAATTTACAGACACTTTTCATCTAAAGAAACTTCAGTTCACAAATTTGTCTTTGATGCTCAATGATTCGATAGTTATTTTCCCAAATTAAGTTTTCAAGGTTAACAATCTTCCTGACTAATTGAGGTTATTATTTTTCTCACATTCAAAGAGCAAGAAATCATGTAAGGTTGCTTAAAGCAAAAGTTAAGTGACTATCTCTTGAATGGGATTTATGAGGGAGAGAAAAATAAATTCATAAATCCAACAACTAAATAAAAGATCTAATCTCTTTCATGCTTTCATTTTTTTTTCTCTAATAGCTTTCACCCTGGGAAGGTTAGCATGGAACACATTTCACTTTTCTCAGCTAATAGAGAACAACATGGAGTCAGCTACTTCAGTTAGGATGGTCAGTCAAAACAGCCCAAGAATATAATTTGGGAGATGGGATATGGGATTTTTCCACCATCTGTCTAATTTCTTTCCAGTTTCATCAACATAAGGAATACCAGTTTCCCATTATATAGCTGAAATAATATTTAACAAAGAGGAAAGCTACATTTATTATATACAATTGGTATAGTTACTAGGGGTGTGCAATATTTTCATTAGTCATCATAAGTCATATCAAATTTGTTACATTTGTACTTACAATGCAATATCCGACACGTAGCCCACACCAAAACTTAAGAATCAAAACTTATCCAATTCACTTGCATTTTGGAAACCTTGGAAGCCTCCCAAAGCCAGATTTATGTTCAGTGCAAGTAAGCAAAGCCAAGCCAAAAAGGCTGCTATTCCTCCTTAAATTAAGGCCTTTTTTGTTAATCGCACAGCCCTAATAGTTGCTGTAACATAAAACAGTGTCAAGGCTTTGTTATTTGAAGGACCATAATTTTCCCATGTGAACTGGTTTTGACATTTTTTGAGGAGGCACTTCTCTTTGTCTCATCATTCTCACAGAAACATTTGGTGGGGAAACAGACAAGATCCTGCTCATCCAAAAATGTTCCAGTTTGTCCATTACACTGTGGTAGTCCAAACTGAACACACAATTCCAGGTTAGGTCTCAATAGAAGAGTGACACTATTACCTGTCTTGATTGGGACACCTCATATAAAAATATTAGTATATTAAAATGTTTGTAAAAATTCAGCACTGTCCACTTTTGTAAAATAAAAAATAGAGAAAATTTGCAAAATTAATTTGAGGTCTTATTTGGTAGCACTGACATAAGCATAAGTAATTGTGATACACCAGCTCTGTTAAGAATGTACAGAAGAAGTAAAATGAGACAGAAGAGTAGACACACACACATATATAACATTAGTCATTAAAACCTTGTAATAAACTAAAATGGGAAACTAGAAACAAAATGTGTGTATCTCTCACATTTTTACCTTTACACATAGGTCTATGATCACTCCATGCTGCAAAAACTTCTGCTATTCTTTGACAAGTGATACTTTTAGCTCCCTGAAGCACATAGTCTTCATCACAAGAAAATTGTACTGTTGCATCCAGGCTGAAATCAAACACATGAAAAGCAGAAATAATTATTATTAACAATATTTTTCCAAGGATTTTGCATCATTGCATTCTCTTATTAATGTCAACTGTTTGTCTGTATGCTATTGCCATAAAGCACATAATAGCTTTGGTTGTATTGCCGAACATAATATATTCTCCCCATGTTATTTAAAATATTTATTCCATTTTTTTCTATTTAGCATATATACAAAATACTTGTAGATTACAAAATATAAACAAACATTTACACTTCCTTAACTATGAATAAGACAGAAGACAAATTTGTGATCTGTTTCAGAAATTAGGCAAGTGGACAATATTGATATTCTCTTCAATGGGTATTGCATGTCTCTTTTAAGTAGCTCATTTTTAGTATTAAGAGTATAATGTCAAGTGAGTGTACAGTTATGTCCTATTTGATTAAATAATCTGTTTTTAAGCATTTCACCCTGCAGTGAAATGTGATCAGGAGTTGCTGAGTTTCCAATTTATTCTATACTTTTCTGAAGATGCACACATGCACACCCACAAACACAATTTAGAGTACATCTACACTGCAAATTAATGCCATTTGACACTACATTAACTAACATGGCTCAGGGCGCTTCCAGACAGCACCAAAATAAACCCACTTTGGTGTGGATTGCCATCCCCATCTTCCCCCACAAAAAAAATCAGGGCTTTCCCAGGAAGAGTGGCTACATGCAATTACCTCCCCTCCCCTCCCCTGGTGTCCTGGCACATCATTTTTTTTATGCCAGGAGGATGTATGGAGCACCTCAATGGCAGCTGAGTAAGTTTTAAAAGGTTTTAAGGGTTGTTTTTGGGATTGGGGGCTGAATGCCACCCCAAACCTTTTGGCTCCAGAAGCCCAAAAGGTTCAGAATAGCAAATGGGGACTCACCCCTGGGTAGTTCCAGATAGTCCTAGAACTACCCAGAGGTAAGTCCCCACAGGCCCAATACCCCATTAGACCCAGGCCTCTCAGGAAGGGCCAGATCTAATTGGATATTAATTTGGAATAACTGAGGTCATTCCAAATTAATTCATTTTTACTAGGGGCATTGTTTGGACACCCCCGGTAAAAACCCAGACAGGTCTCGGTTTTAAGGCCTGTCTGGATGGGCTCCTGAGTGGTCTGGGGTCCTGGGAGTTTTACTTTTGTGAAGCAACTGGCACAATTTGGCATAGAAGGCTAAAGAACAGGAATTTTCATTACTTCTAGTCTCAATGATCTAAAAATGGCATCCAATCTCCCCTTCCCAACCTATAAGCTTCAAGAAAACACATTCTATGAAACTCAAACCACTTGAAGTATTTCTTTGCCTCAGCTGAAGAGGTGCATCTAGTTGCTCATTTAGGAAATCTAGGGGCCTAAGAACAAAAGACATTTGTCCAAGCCCTGAAGCTATCAACTGCATTCATTATCAGCTTTCCGGTTAGAAGAGATCTGTCTTTGTTTTTATTACAGCATCAATTCACAGCCTATTTATAATCAATAAAGTTGTATTTAGGAACAGTGTATCCTTAAAATCTAATATAGCTAGCACCTGAGTCGATCAGGCTCTGCAGCATATTATACAACCTTATTTCAGGTAATCAAAGAAGCTTTAAGTTTCCCAAGATTTTTGATCCTATACCTTACATTAACCAAAATTAATTCAGTTCACTAACTTGTCCTCAATCTATCTAACCGTTTTCTGAGAAAAAGGGATGAATACAAAATCCAACAAAGGTGGTATAATTTTCTCTTTATAAATAAATGGTGATCTGTAAGCTAATTATTGTTGAGGTTTCCAAATTAGGGAGTTGTGGAAGTCATTTCAGTCAGTTTTAACTTTGCAAACAGCATGCTATGTTTGTGGAATGATCCTCTATATAAGATCAGACATATGGCGATATAGTTTTCTGCAATAGTTACCCATTATAATTTCTACATCCAGAAACTTTCCACCCAATATGCCTCCAAAACCCTCAATCTTCAGTACTAATTGGAGAGTTTATTTATATGTCCACAAGGTTTAAACCTATAAATAAATCCTTAATTGAGCAATCTCGGTGAGACTAAACTGTAACCTTAAAAAACTGTATTGGTTTGAGACATTCTGAAATATATTATTTGGGGAGGATCAAGTCAGGCTACTGGACCATCTAGCTGACTAGATGAGGAATTTAGAATCTTTTTTTTTTTTTTTTTGCTAAGGGAATGAATTACTGTTGCAGATCTAGGCAAAGCTAAAGACAAGGGGAGGAAAGAAACAAAGAATATGGCCAAGATGGGTAGAACCAGACCATAGATTCAGACATGTCTACAAAAAATACCCCAATAAAGAAATTCCTATGCTACAATTAAAAGTTTGTTCCATGCATACTATTAAACCTTTAATTATTTTTGAATTATCCTGGATCACTGGGAAGAAGTAAGAGCAGCATAAAGGCCAGAGAGAGAGAGAGAATAATCATGGGCTACATCTGCTCCATGTGCCAAAGGTTCCTTATAATTGGTTTAAACTGATTGACAGTTAATCACTAGGCTTTCAGTGAAAGTGGCCTTATCCAGCTTGCCAGGGAATGAGCTTGTAGGTATATTTACACATTCTATCTTTTTAGGAAAAAGTGGGGGGAACAACAATCCCATCCCTTTCCCAGTTATAATAAATACAGGAGTCCAAATGATGCCATCAGGTTTCCTCCAGGATCTTTCACTGATTATTTTCTACTCGTATTGTATGCCTTCATCCCGATGTCCTTAATTTCTAAAATTGGTAAGTGCAGATACACCAAATGTAACAACACAGATTTCCATTTTTCATTCTATAGAGAACATGTTTTGCTCAGTACAATTTCTTGCTTCAAGAAGATTATGAACACATCACATATCCTATTCTAATGAAAGTTTAGACAGAGGGTAAAATTTCTCCTCACAGTGTAACATGTTTCTAAACAAGTTTATCTTAGATTGAAACTTCAGACTTTAAATAAGTGAACTTATTTGGAATGCATGCTTTGATTTTGCTGCTTATAGAATTGTGATTTATAGAGGTAGGCAGAATGTTCAAAAATATCTTTTCTAACAAACTTTTTTAGTATTGAGAAACTGATGGGAAGTATTCTGGAGTGAGAAGAAACCTCACAGTATGAGACTTATTCTACATTAATTTTATATGTGGTTGTTTTGTGTGTGCACACAAACTGAATACTTTCCTGTGCAGCAAAAGTTGTTTTTAGGACCAATCAACCACATGCATGGAATGTCTTTAATAACTGGACGTTAGTACAAATCAGCCACCTGTGCAGAATGTCTTTAATCACTGGGGTTTCTTTAATTACAGCCTTTTCTGTTCCAGAAATAATATTTCAATGCAGAAATGATTGGTTTTATCTGGAATTGTTTTCAGTTGCTTAAATGACATGATAGAGGATTCAACAACAATAGCTGCAACAATAACTGCCTTGCAGCGTTTTAATTTTTGTATACTTTTTATCATGTTTTTATCATGTTTTTATCATGTTTTAATTGTTTTGTTTTTATAGTATATTTGTTGCTGGCCCTCATGGCAGAATGTAAGCCGCTCTGAGTCCCCTCGGGGAGAAGGGCGGGGTATAAATGCATGTAATAAATAAATAATAAATAAACCACACCACATCTCAACTATTTGTCCTTATAAATCATTACTGGAGTTTTCTACCTATGACAGAAAACAATTAATATTTCTCCAGTTTTCTCCTGGTGTTGAAATGTGTGTAGGACCCTTTTCACAGCCTAATTCTCCAGAGCAGAATGCATTTCATCCTAACCTTTCTGTTTGCTGGCTGACTTTCTTTGCTGCACTCATTGCTGGAGTCTGTACCCTGCTTCACCACCTTGCAAAGTGCAGAGTAAAGAGAGTTCTTCTTCACAACAGGTGTGCTTGACCTAAGGAAGCAGAAACTTTAAAATGCTGCCTCTCTGCTTGCCTGCCCACAGAGGTATGCGCACATGGACAGTGAGGGAAGTCTTTCCTCTGCTCAGCCCCAGGGGCTGTGTTTGAAGATCCCAAGCAGCCATTTAGGGAGATTTACTGGCTGAGACTCATAAAGAATTGTTTCCAAGCAGGCATGAGCATTTTCATCACCCTTTCCACCTCTTCTTCCTTCTGATTCTGTTTCAATTATTGCAATGCAAGAAACTTACTTATTTATTATTTATTTATTTACAGCATTTATATATACATTTACTTCAGAGATCTGGAATCTTACCAAAGAGAGGATCACTCATTTGCCTACATGTAGCAGCTCAGAGGGCAGCAAAAGGTGAGCTTAATCCAGACAGACAGAAATTTAGGCATACTGTACTCCACAAATGTATGTGCCTAAAGAATGTAAGTAGCTGCTTGGTGAGGAAGAAAAAGAACCAATTGCTTGAGCTCCCCAAGAAACAGCAAGGGAAGGGAAGCATCATGCATTGCTCCCCTTCCCCTTGTCTGTTTTTTGATCTGCTTTGATTCTAGAGGGGGCATTGCTGGCACAGAGGGATAAATCTCCTTTATAATTTAGAAATGTAAAATTTTCACTATTTTTAGAAAGAAGCAATGAGTATTTGAGCAGTTTAATTTGTGTTGTGATTTGGCATTTGCTCCAGGCTATTTGAAAGATGGTATCTCCTCCTATAAGATCTTGGGTGAGGTCCTTCTCTCTGTCTAACCACCTTCTCAGAGTTCTTTAGTGGAAACAAGGGAGACCTTCTCAGTGGCTGCTCCCAGACTTCAGAACTCCTTCCTTAAGAGGCCTTGGCTGTCACAGATTCTGCTTTTTCCATGCCCTAATCACCAACCATATAAGTCTTAGCATGCTTCTAAAAGAAGCCCATGAACACACACATTCAGTATGGAAAATATAAAATACCTAGAGTATAAATATAAATAATATGTTTATGGCAGTAATATAAGTCTTTATAAGCCAACCTAGCAGTTCAAAAACATGCAAATGTGAGTGGATCAATAGGTACCACTCCAGCGGGAAGGCAACAGCGCTCCATGAAGTTATGCCGGCCACATGACCTTGGAGGTGTCTACAGACAATGCCAGCTCTTCAGCTTAGAAATGGAGATGAACACCAACGCCCCCAGAGTCGGACACAACTAGACTTAATGTCAGGGGAAAACCTTTACCTTTACTATAAATGTTTATATTTTTCAATTTAGAAGACCTTCCGGAATATCTTGTTTATTGTTTTTTGTTACATATATTCAAATATCTTTCTTCAGAGTGTTTTCCAGATTTTTCATTTAATGAAATGAAGCAATACATGGATATCACTTTTTTTCCTGGTTCCACTACAGTTAAGCATCTTGTGCTTCTTTTAGTGTAAGAAAAACTTACCAGGTCATTTTTAAGATAAAAATTTTATATAATGCAATTAAGGGGAAAAGCAACAGACTGAATAACAATATAGCTGTACAGAAATTATTTGGAAAATAATAATTAGATTCACAGGTCTGCGATTAAAAAAATCATTTTCGCCAATACTGCAGCTGTTTGAATGTATTTTCATTTTTTTTAAAAGAACACAATAAAAATGTCATTCCTCAGTCTTTTCACAAATATCCTTACTAATTCCAGTTACCTCTTGCAACACAGAAATCTCAAAACAAATTGAAAAAAGTGTATTTAATAGACAAATATGAGGTCATTTTGGATTTAGAATAAATTCCTATAAAACATTATCCATTTTTAAAAAGGTTTTTGTGATCCTCAGTCTTGCAGACATGTGATAAGATGTCAGCATATGAGATATCTAGTTTGCAAGATACACAATTATGGGGAAATCAAATAAGATGGGTAGCATCCATGGATTAGGAGCAAAAAGAAAATGTTTTTCTTCAAATTCCTTCATAGTAAGTATGGCAATTTAAAAAATGTATTTTCAAATGTTTACTATATTTTCCCTAGCAAACTTGCATGTGTAAATGAAATCAGTTTCCAATGCAATGAAATATATGAAAATTTTTATATGAAAACATTGAGATATTTATCTTTCTAGGGAAAAGCGCATACCTTTCATCAGTTTGCAAAGTGGTCTGTCAAATTTCTATAAGGCAATGAATGACAGTGCTAAAGCCAACAGCAGGTCTGTGACACTGTATTGTTCTTGGGGCTATGGAAATGCAGTTTATTAATAATTTTATTAATAATTCGCTACACAATTGCTTGAGTCTCTACGCAAGCAGGATATACCTACCTAATGATAAACTAATGGCGCCAACTCTGTCTCCAAACAAAGGCTGGAGTCTGAGTCCCCCCCCATACTGCCATATACTCCAGGTTATCAAAGCAGGCAATCCACATTACAGTAGAGTCTCACTTATCCAACATAAACGGGCCGGCAGAACGTTGGATAAGTGAATATGTTGGATAATAAGGAGAGATTAGAGAAGCCCATTAAACATCAAATTAGGTTATGATTTTACAAATTAAGTAACAAAACATCATGTTATACAACAAATTTGACAGAAAAAGTAGTTCAATAGGCAGTAATGCTACGTAGTAATGACAGTATTTACAAATTTAGCACAAAATATCATGATGTATTGAAAACATTGACTACAAAAATGCGTTGGGAAATCCAGAACGTTGGATAAGCGAATGTTGGATAAGTGAGACTCTACTGTATTTGCTTTGAACTTGATTATGAGTCTACACTGCCATATAATCCAGTTTAACACAGATAATCTGGGTTTTATATGGCAGTGTAGGAAGGGTCTGAGAGATGACTGATATGTGATTGAGGTTAGTGTATACCCATACTTGCCATGTTTTGTCAAAAAAACCTCATAGAAAGATGATGTTTGGAAACTTTTAAAAATCTATTGGGATGGGAGAAAAAATGAGTGAAACAATGAAAGAGAGTAAGGATGACTATCAGTATTATCCTTATAATCTTCCAAATCCTAGGAAATGTCTTGAAAAATAAAGCAGAGTTTCAAAAGTTTAAGATGTGTAAAGAAAAGAAAATGTTGAAGATATTTGTAACTGGGCAATATGAGCAAAAGAGATGTAGAAGGAATGGCAAAGGAATGAAGACAATGAACTGGGAAGTGCATGATATGTTGTGCAGGTTAGCCAGACATAGCGGTACTAAATGGAGGAAAATATGAATTATCAAAAGAGGGACTCCTGATTCAGGTTTTGTGTTTTTGTTTTTGTTTTTAACAACACAAACTGGTAGTCCTATGGCAATTATGCACCATGACTTCCAGTTTTCACAAAACTGGAACAAATGCAATTCAGTTCGGGTCATCAAGCTTCTTGGTGCCAAAAGCAACAACCGATGTTTCATTCATATGGCTTCTCTGGAAATTATTTGTAGAAGTCATGCCTGTGTTTAATATATATAAAAAAGGCTTAGAGTACTATATATTCACTACACTGTTGGCTTCCATCAGGATTTTCAAAACTATTTCATATTGATAATTTTAGTTTTGGGGAAAAGACTTCACTGCAAATTTAGCAACTCTCATACTCAGTTTTGTTATATATACATATTCATTATTATTTATTAAAGCTCACACACATTCATATATGGACTTTCATTTATATGATTTTGCAAGATTCTTTTTCTCTTCATGTACTGAAATCTGCAGGCATCTTAATATATTGTTCCTTTATGCCTTTTCCTTCATGCCCATTTTAATGCATTTTACTGCTTTACGGTGTCTATTCACCGAACAAGTTTGCATAGTATTTTTTAATTGGGTTGTTGTATGTTTTCCAGGCTGTATGGCCATGTTCTAGAAGTATTCTCTCCTGACGTTTCGCCCACATCTACGCCTGCCATAGATGTGGGCAAAACGTCAGGAGAGAATACTTCTAGAACATGGCCATATAGCCTGGAAAACATACAACAGCCCTGTGATCCCGGCCATGAAAGCCTTCAACAACATATTTTTTTTAATTGTGCCCATCTTTACCTATTGTTTTAGAATGCATGTCTATGCAGCCAAGCACTGCTAATTTTATCATTTTTTTCTCACTATGAGGCAGTAAAAAAACTATGCAGTTAAAAAAACGATTCATAGTTCATGACATATTCTGTGTAAAAACATTGCTTTCTGCATATAAATGTTATTGCTTTGTGAGGAAAACACTGTTTTCTGTGCAGAAATTGCAATTATTTTGCAGAAAAAAGCTATACCATTTTCAGTTTCCAAACAGCATTTCTCTATGCAAAACTTGGAGAGGTTAGCCCATACACTAACCTTAATCCCTTATGTTTATTTTTGACATACTAATTAGTATGATGAATTGGTATGATGACTAATTGAATATGTTTTAATGCATTGAATATGTTTTTATGTATTGAATATGTTTTAATGATTTAAAACTGTGAATTTTTAATACTGCTTATATTTAATTCTGTTTTAATATTTCAAATTATAAACTAATGCTTTTATGTTAAGCCACTTTGAGTTTCCTTCAGGAGAGATAAAGTTGGGTATAAATAAATAGCATCATCATCATCATCTTTGGATTTGTGTTTGAGACTCCTTTGTGAATGGATACCATAATGTTAAATTCCCAGTATTGTTGGATTTTCCCCTGATAGTTTATATAAGTAAACAATGGATTGATCACTGGGTACTGACAAGCAGAGTCTGCTTTAAACAATTCCTCTCATCATATTTTCTCAGGGGGTA
Source organism: Anolis carolinensis (assembly GCF_035594765.1). NCBI lineage: Eukaryota > Metazoa > Chordata > Lepidosauria > Squamata > Anolidae > Anolis > Anolis carolinensis. The sequence continues at coordinate 22,127,923 of NC_085844.1, read as the reverse complement.
TTTTGGAAGGTAGAGAGTATGTATCAGATAATTTATTTCATCTGTGGTTATTGGTCAAGTCAAGAAGGGAAAACTGATTAAAGTATGTTGGAGGCAGTAAGGAATTATCCATGCCAGCCTTTCTGAAGAGTGAGGAAAATAAGTGCAACATTGTAATGAAATAACTTGATTATAAAAAAGTACCTTTTTCTATATTTTGCGATAGCAGCTCAAAATCAAGGCTGACAGACTGAACTCCATAGAACATTGTTGTATATATGCATGCTTTCTGGAGTGCAATACATTTTATTCTTTCACTAACAACATTTTCTTCAGAGACCACATTCCTCAATTTTCCTATGGCTCCTGCTAACGTATTATTCTGGGCATCCAAACAACCCTGATTATTTTGCTTGCAGAAATGTGAAACTGGAATGAACCACATAAGTTCAGATTTCTTGTGGTATTTTATCAAAAAGGATCTGAGAGGTATACAGGTTTTTCTATGGGAATGAATTCCTTCCTCCAAAAAGTTGCCCTTCCTCATATTTTGCCGGAATTGTGGCATGGATGTAACTTGGATTCTCCAAGACATAGTGCACACTATTGCAAATTGAATTCAATGTGCAAATCTTTTAGATCATGAAAAGTATATTCATTTCTTCAGTTCCTGCAATATTGTAATTGATTATATATTAATTTCAAGATTGGTCACCCATTTTGACTATAAAGAAAGTGACAGTCTACGTCTACCATTAATTGTGACACTGGTAATAGAGAATAGTCCATGCTTACAGTCTTGGTTTATCTCTAATAAAGATCTAGGTGTGATGTGTACCAAGAGAGTACAGTAGACTCTTGAAGTGAATATAGCCATGTCCCAACTCATACCTGGAGAACTGATATTTTACATTTGACAAGTTGTTTGCATTTTACAAGTTCTTTTTGAAGAAGGAGAAAATTTACTAAAAGAAAAATACCTCTAGTATTATATTATCAAATAGACAATTGTGTTCCAACACCACATTTCTATTGCCCATTTTTAATACTGAAGTGACACCTGAAATGAGAAGTTACTGAAATCTACCTCCAGCTGATTAGTTATCACTCTGATGAAAAGCAATATAAGGAAAAGGTGTCTACATTAGATTAAATGAAAACACTGATAGTTTCCTGCAAATACTGGTACCAATAAAAACACAAATCAGAGTCCTATGAAAAGATTTTCCCATCTTCGAGAACTACAGATTTTACCTAAAATCTGAGCCTATCCGTTTTCCATTTTCAGGTTCTCCAGGATCTGGACACAAATTGGATGCTTGTTTAATGCCTCCTTCATTTACTGCAAAAGAAAAAAAATAGAATACTTTAATTTAACTCGAAATCTAGCATTTCAATTAAAATGTCAAACACACTGTACAGGAGAACATGAATGAAAGATTTGTCCTCACCCCATTTGCACTATGTCATCATAAATGAGAACTAAATACATATAGAAAACTGATCAAAAACAGGCCTATTGTTAGCAGGAATTTGAGATCTTTTGGTAATGATTTATGTATTTTAATTGTTTACTGTGAAACAGACCAAATGCACATTTTTACAGTTCTTTTGTAAGTTTAATGTTTGAAATCAAATTGATCCTCTCAATATCTGTCACTATTATTTTGACATCTGGAAATAGGCAGTCATGAATTTTCCCAGACTCAGAAGCAGGAGAGGCAGAACTGATCTTAAAATGCACCCCCAACTCTTATAATGTCCCAAAATGAATAACTGGGTAAATAGTGGATCCAATAGCAGAAGTTGGTCCTTGGTTCTTCACCTGGTGAATACATTACCATAAAGAAAGCAAATCCACTCTCAGGTGTAGGCACTGAGGGTGGATTCCTACTATCCATGATTTTCACTAACCATGGTTAAGTCCAGCAACATGTCCCCTATAGATATGGTGGACATATTGCATATGCTTGTATAGAAATATATTTAACAACATAAATCCTGAAAAATACTTTTATTGTAATAGTTTAGAAACAAGTTGTTTTCTGTTACTGGGATGCTTTGTATTATAAAAAGCCTTGATTAATTGGGACCAGGGAGAGGGGGGTGCTGTTAGACATGCTTCAAAAAAAGTGTCTTCTAAATATACAGTCTTAGTGAATGGAAATAATGCACAGACCATTTATTGAATGACTTCAAATTAAGTATATAATTTAAGTAAGTATTTTCAGCAAGAAATTATTCTAGAATATCAGTGGATTGCATTACAGATAGACTTTATGGCCAAGCATTCCACATTAGTGGAAAGAATAGAATAATATAATGATGGAAAAGAGTTTGGGTTAGAGGGATGCATCATAACAGGTCAAATGCATTTCAAGTTCAATAGTAAATTTAATGTGACTTAAAATATGGAACATTCAGTTTCATGTAGACATTATATGTGTTCCCTATTTAAAGATGACTATAGGATTATGATAAATATTGAGGTAGAGGTCATTCTGTGACTTCAAACATTAGATTTCCAAAGTAATACTAAAACAAATGTATGTATACTCTGATATACAGAATGTGATGAAAATGACTAATTCTGGCCCTGGAGATGCAGAAATTTCAGTACAATTTTGTTTTTCTCTTTGTTTTTCTAGTTTCAAGTGTGGCTTTCCCCCACATACAATGTCCCAGAAATCCCAAAATGTGGCATGGTATTTGGGAGACTGATGACAAGGACACATTATTTTTAAAAATAGAAAGAAAGTAGAAACTCCTGAGCTCAATAAAAATAGTCCTGAAGAAGACATGTAGTCCGTGAACCACACTATTCAAACTCCTTTCATAATCCCAGTTCTATAGGATATGTGACAATTATTATGTTTCTCTTCCTGTCCATCTCATGTGAATCTTACCACTGTAGTTTTATTTCAGCAATTGACATGTTTTTAAAAAATAAAGTATTCTTTGTTGAAACCGAATATACATAAAATGCAGAATATTTTTTCTATTGGTTGAAAAAATGTGTGATCAAAGAAATGAAAGGAATAAACATATTGGAAAAATGTCAAAGCACATGCTTTTCAAATGTTGAGAAAACGTGGCAATACATTTAGACTGATGAGAATTTTCACAGTTCAGAGTTTATCAATATATATATATATATATATATATATATATATATATATATATATATAATATCTGTACAAATCAACCATATGGAAGGTTTGCACATAGAAAATCCCAAATACAGCATTTTATGCACAGAAAGTAATGTTTTTACAAAGGTGTTCTCTGTGCAGATAATACTTAATTGAAAAGTTACTCTACAAAAAATTTGAACATGCTTGACTTGCAGAGAAAACATTTTCTGCACAAGAAACAGCTATTGTTTTTTGGTTTTTTTGGTTTGTTTTTTTTTTTTTTTTTTGCAAATACCATAAATCTTACAAATTATCTGCAAATGTGCAATGGCTTCAAAGACAGTGCAGTTTTAGAAAATGTTTTCACAATGGGAAGAACATTGCCAATATTATTTGTTGTTTCCTTCAAGTACAAAAGTAATGAAGAATTGCAACCTTGGTCAAACAAGTTATGATCTTTAATATATTTTAATAGTTTTCTTTGTTGTTGTAGTGTGACTTCAAGTTGCTTCTGACTTATGGTGATTATAAATTGATCCCATATTTTCAAGATTTCTTTGGAAAGATTTGTTCAGAAGGCTTTGAAAGTGAGAATGTGTGACTTGTTCAAGGTCATGCAGTAGATTTCCATGGCAGAGCAGAGATTCAAATCCTGATCTTGGGACTCCAAAATACCACATTTAAATGCAGGATACATTTTTGTCATAACATTGTCATTTAAAAGTCTCAAGATGTGAAAATAAATAAAACATGTACAGTAATTCAGACTTGAGAACTTTGAATTTTTGTGCAAGAATAAAATAATTCAATATTTGGATCTGCAACAGACATTGCATATGTTCTTTCTACCCATTCTGCTCTTCCATTATCCAAGTTGACTGTAAGAATTGTGCTATTGTAGAACTTGCTGCCTTGGAGTGCGATGTAAACTCCTTCTGTGGAGGCTTTTAAACAGAGGTGGATGGCCATCTGTCAGTCATACTGTAATTGTGATTTTATTGCATTGCAAGAGGTTGTAATAGATGGTCCATGTGGTCTCTTCCAATTCTATGATTCTATAATTTTCTCTTTCTCTCCCATCTAATAGCCAGCATTCTTGGCTTCTGTGCTTCAGATTCTTCTGAAGATTATTCGTTCTGTCAACATTTTCCCTACATTTTTCTTTTTTTCTTTTTTTAATCTAACATTTTTTTAAAAAAAATGCAATTATACATAAATCCTGGTATTTTGAGAACTATTTGATTTAAAATAATCCTTTAAAAAACTCTTTCAGGGATACTTTTTCTTCCAAAGAGATCAAGGTGACATACAGTTCCTTCTAACAGCCTGTTTTATTCTCTCAACAACACTCAGAAATATGTTGGCTAAGAAGCAGCGACTGATCAAAGCTCAATGTACTTTATAGAAAAGTAATGATTTTCCAGTCCTACTAGAACACCCTAATCCTAAATCTTAAATACTATGATTTAGAAATTCTAAATCTTATGAGGAATGCTAAAAAACCATACAATCTTGTTGTATTCATATAATCTCTCCAATTCAGTGCAAAGAATGGTAAGGAGAAGAAAAGGAGGAGGAGGAGAGAGAAGAGGAGGAGGAAGGAAGAGAAGGAGAAGGGGGACAAAATCTTAAGTCAACAACCCTATTGTGCCCCTTTCTGCATTAATTCCATAGCCAAGACCCAAAGGGTTATTTTATTAATTGATAGACTAATATAAGAAATTTGTGACTTATTTTTCAAATTTTCTTCAAGAGCAGTTAATACCATTTATATGCAAACAGGAATGATTAAAATACTGATCGGCAGAAAGGATGAGTATAAAAACTTTACAGACAGAGGAATATAATAGATAAAACTGAATCAAAATGGACTAAGCAAATAGAAAGGTCTCTTGGCCACAGGAGAACAACCCATACAATGTCTCCTGAAAGATCATTCTGGATTTGGATGTGATAACTTAAAGGATTCTTTATGGATCACTGCCCATCTCTGTAATGGGACAGTTTTGTCAGAGAGGAGACAGTCCTTAAATATTTTATCTCAGGCAAAACAAAGGACACCCAGTGAGATTTTTCTTATCTTTAAATAAAAGATTGCTGAACCATAACACACACTTCTTTTGACATTTTCCTTATTTCCTTAAAGCTTACGTAGCTACTTTCAAAAATCTAGTCTTCTTGGACATATGCAACTAGTAGGCGTGATTCTACTTATATGCTGCTTCTCTGAGAATAATAATAGATTCCAATGGTTCATTTATATATTGGTTGCTAGAGTGTTATGAACCCATTTGTATATGGGTGAAATAATTACTGACTCCTCTTTAAGAGAAAATAAGTATTTCTGCCTTGATTGACGTGTCCTTTAAACTATTAATGACACACCACATAAATAATACTGAACAAGAAACCATTAAACATTTCTAATAGTGTATTATAACAGAGACATGTCTTCGAGTGCTAAAATGATAGCAAAACATGTCAGTACTTGTACTTATGTTACCGTCATTGCTGGGATTAATTTGCTGCTATTTTTTTTGGCTTTTCTTTGATGGTAAGTTTCTGTCTTGACTCCTATTTATGTATCTTTCAAAAAGTTTAGCAAATATATATATGTCATAATTCACTGCCATGGCTGAAACTTATGCCATGAGATACTATAACTCATGAGAGATAAAATTGTTATATACTATGCATACTCATGTATGGATGTTGCAGATATAGCCATGCTGGAAAATTTACTTAATAGTTCTCACTGTCACACAAAAGTGTTGTTGTTTTTAAATGAACAAGTTATACTAACAGGATATATTATGCCTAGCCCCACCCTGATGTCCTAGACACTTTCCATAATCTTTCTTTCTTGCTCCCTCCATTTTTTTTTGTATTCACATTTTTAAATTAATTAAAATATTGGCTTTAAAATGCAAGGTTTCCCCATAAGTTGGGCCTCTAAATGAGGACAAGTCAAGACATTACTTATAACTTTTGTCAAATGACTCATTTTAGAAAATAAGGATAGCTTCTTGATGTATTCTTTTCCAGCTAAGATTCCCTGGCTATTTCCATTATGAAACATTATCTTTTTGTATTTACAGAAATGGCCAGTTCCTATTCTATTAGTCTCAGATTGAGCCACCAGTGGTACAATGGGTTAAACTCTTGTGCCAGCAGGACTGCTGACTTTAAGGTTGGGTTGCTGACCTGAAGGTTGTCGGTGTGAATCCGGGGAGAACGCAGATGAGCTCCCTCAGCTCTGGCTCCTCATGCGGGGACATGAGAGAAGCCTCCCAGAAGCATGGTAAAACATAAAAAAATCTGGGCATCCCCTGGGCAACATCCTTGCAGATGGCCAATTCTCTCACACCAGAAGCAACTTGCACTTTCTCAAGTTGCTCCTGACAGGAAAAAAAGTCTTAGATTACTTATGTCCCCATGGCTCAAAACTATGTCCACCCTAATAAACAGTCACATCTTCCATGTCACTGCTGCTTTCACTCCTAGCAAGCCACTGATCTCCTTCCAAGTCCTGGTCACTGCAGTCACCTCTGCTGATGTCAGACCAGGATGACCATGTGACCTGTAAGAAGATGGCAGGTAATCTCCTCTTCTTCCTGATACCCACACACATGCCTCATTCTTACATCACAGATGTGACAGGTGATGGCCTGGATCTCGGATGGAGCTAATACAGGAAGTCCCTATACAGGAAGTATAGAGTTTGGGGACAGTGTAGACAAACCCTTTATCAAATCTCTAGACTTTCGGTATCATCTGTATTAAGGTAAATCCCTTTTATCCTGTTCACATTGTCCAATTTGTCTTTTGCTGATCTAATTTTGTAACACATCTCTTTAATTAAATATTAAATATAAACAAATATATTATACTAGTGTTGATTTAATATAAGGGTATCCAAATTTAGTGCAAGGAGCTGCCATACAAAGATTTCATCACAATTATTTTTACTGAAATGGATCGTACAGATCAATGTTTCTCAAACTGCTCTCATCTATATGTTTTGAACTTCAGCTTCCACAACTCCTTATAGCTGATAAGCTGGTTGGGATTTCTGGGTGCTGAAGTCCAAAACACCTGGAAGAGGAGTTTGAGAAACACTAGTATAGATGAACAGACACGCGGAGTCTGAGCCAAGGCTTTTCTCATCCAGCATTATGATCACAGAGCACTACATAATCATTTGCCTATGAGAATCTCATAAGCATGATGTGCAGGCCTGTAGACAGGGGTGGGAGGTTCAAGGGTACAACCCCCCTCCAAAAAAAATGTTTCAGGTTTGGGTTTAAAAAAAAAACCTGGTTTATTCATAAATTGGTTAACCAGTTAAAATTCCTGTGTAAGCCATGTTTTTTTTTAAAGCTTGAAACATTTTGGGGGAGGGGGCTGAACTCTTAACTCTCTCTCTTGCTCTCCCCCCCCCCCCCCCCGTACAGGCCTGATGATGTGAGTCAGAAACATAGCAGTGGGAGTGGCATAGTATAGGCATTGTCCCTCAGAAAGAGCCACTCTTCGTGAAACTTTTCTTCAGTCTCCAAATTTTTAGCACTACAGAGAGACATGGAAAATTATATAGAACTGTTATATATGCTCTGCTCCCATTCTCATGGTACATTTGCCTTCCATTTTTTTAGATGCCTAAACTGTACTTCCAAATGTTCAACATAAGCTTTAAGTGACTTCAATAAGGGCTGACAGAATGCTTAATGGGACATTTAGCCATGTCACTCTCCACAGTAACTTCCACCTAACATGGTACAACCTTCTACTCATGCTCCTTTTTTTTATGTGACATACTGGCCCTGATACTAGAAGGTTCATCTTCTAAGTATGTAGAGATTAAAACTAACTACTCTTCTATTAGACTATTACAATTATCATTGTCATCATATACAACTATGAATATCTAAAGAATATCTTGTCTGCGGAAGGTTAAAAGGATTAGCATACCATGTATACTCATGTATAAGTTTATTTCATGTAAAAGTGGGACCCAGAGTATGGATTTTCATATGATCTGTGCATACGTCAAGGCTTTCCTCAACCAGGCATTTATAAAGTTCATAAGTAGTGCCATGGCAGAGAGTTAGGTTCTCCCAGGACAGACTGAGCTCTTGTCTTTGGCCGCTCTCTGTACAGAAGGGAACAGTTCCCTTATTATTATTATCATTTTATAACAGTTAAGGTAAAAGTACTCACTCTGACATGTGGATAGGTAGACCCAGGTTTTGGGGGTATTTTGACAACATTTCTAGACTTATACATGAGTATGGAGGGTACTCAAAACTTTGCAGTTTGTCAATTTGTCTATATAATTAGGATAAACTGGCTATATTGAAGGTATAGTTTAAAATTTACATTTTCTAGGTCATGCCACCTTTATACTCAAACAATACTGAGCTAGTGAGATGTCTTAGGTATTAAATACATGGCTTACCAAAACAAAGGTGAAACTAAGCAGTTATTGTAGCTGGATATTAGTAGCAATGACATTAGATGGAAATTTACCCAATTTAAAATGATGGTGGTTATTGTATTACAATAAACAATGTGTAAATTGCTCAAACCATCATCTGCTTTTTCATATTTCATGTCTAAAAACATTTGAACTAGATATTCAATATATTGAACAGTTCCTTCCCTTGTTCATGTGAAGGAAGATGGGGGAGATCTTTTTTTTTCTTCATTTTCTGGAATTTCTTGCACATCTTTCTCAAATCTCTCTTCAATTTATTACACATATCAAATACAACATTTTCCCATTACAGAGTTACTTTCTTTTATACATCAAAATAGCAATATAAACTGCTACAAAAAGAGAAAATAACCTACAGCAACTGTTGACATGTAAGAAATGTTAAAATCAAAGACTGAAATTCAATTCCTGATGTTTACAGTTAAATTGTGGCTGGGGATGATCCCTGCTTGACCCTATGCATATTTTAACAGGAAGAAATACTGGGCGACCCAAATTATCTGATTCTGTACAAAGTACTTCTGTGTATTTATAAGAAAAACTTCTACTTGACTTGTTCTTAATTTTAAAAGGAAAGAACAATAATTATGGATCCATTTTATAACAGAAGTTCTTCTCCACCCCCTGCACACTCCACACCTTGGCAGAAGATTTAAAGAGCCACACCGAGGCATATAGAGTGTGTTTTGGTGTATGCATGACTTCCTCTACAAGAGAATATGACTGGATGGACTGCAAAGCAGTATCACATATAAGTGAACCTAGATCCTTTGGGTCATTTTTTGTCACACACACAAGTGAATGTGAATTTAATGTACCACTGTGTTCCCATAGTAGCCAAGTGGAACACTTTCACATTTCTACAGAAATCAAAAACCATTTTCCTCTGATTTTGGAAATAATAGATGATGTCATCACTACTGACTTTTTATCCATGAATTTACCAAAAGACACTGTGTATTTAGGTAATGATTTCTGTAACTAAAGTAATTCTGTAGTGCAAAGAAAAAAATTATCCACCTTACTCTTCCATCATTCAACCTCATTGGAAGAATATGTGAGAAACCCATATTATGAGAGGAATCCTTATACTTTCTCTTGACAGTACATAATTTTAGATATTTATTTTATCATTTCCTTAAATCTCAGCTAAACAGCCTCAAACACTGTGATCTTTTCCCAAAATATAATTATCAAACACTACCCCCGCTTCTCAGATTCATTCTAAAACCATTTTTTGCACTGTGTAGGATAATAAGTGAATGCACCTTTTCAATGAAAATTCTTGCCATATAGAAAGTTACTTCAAGACAGTTATTATAGGTGGAGATAATAAGCTTGAATAAAATCTGCCTAAGGTCCACACAGGCTCGATATATCTCATTTTCTTAGTGAAGAAAGGAAACAGTGCATATATTATATTTAAATGTTTCAAAAGAAGTTACACTCTGAAAAGTGACTGTAAAAATGGCAAGCCATTACTAACATTTTCTTTAAAACTTTATTTGGATTTCAGGTATTTAAAAGAAATCTTCCTATCCCCAGCCTTGTTAGTTTTGCATTTTCAACTTAGTTTAATTAATAGAAAATAAAGTTGATGTTTTTTCTTCTTCTGTATTTTTCAGATGTCAGAAGCTGAAAGATATGTAGATCCTCTCCATCTGGATTCAAGCTGAAGTAGATCAAAGATTACTATGAATAAAAGATAACCTATTTACACTTTTGAAATGCTGCTAAAGTTAAAGAACGTAAGTACACACAGAGATGTCTTCCTTTCATTGATGCTGAGATAGATAAATAGGTAGATAGATAGAGATGGCATTTTATTTTAGAATGAGGATTGCTGACAATGTTGGAACATCAGAAAAGTGAGGATATAATTAGCATCCTAAGAAATAGTTCCAGTTTAACATGGGAATCACACAAGATGTAATAGTAGCTGCTGGACCTTTGAATGTCCTAACTGAGATTATTCTCTGTTCTTGAATTAGCTGCTTAAACTTCTAACAAGCATGACAGGTGTAGGATTTTTTAAGGGTCTCATTTTCCTTCCATGCTGAACACCTTTCTCCTATCATCTGTTAAGTCCTTTAAATAGCATCTTAGAAAAAGGGAGCGTTCCCACAAGGAAATAATGTAAGGAAAAATCTACTCTCTGTTTCAAATCTTTATTGCTGTAATGAATGCCACTTTTAAGAAGTAAAAGCTGTTTTTATTACCACTTCTTATATGAGACTTAATGATAGTAGAAGGAGAATCAACATTTACAACCTCTTTTTTATTTAAAGTGAATAGGTTGGCAAAGCCAATTCATCATCAGTGCCTGAACTTATCTATGCCTTTTAAAGATGGGCGTGAAAAGTAGGGATGAATTTTGTTTTGTTTTTTTCTTGCAAGTGAATTTTTTCAAACATTTTTTTTCTTTCCTGAAAAACATTATAGGAGTTTTATTTATCTTGCAATGGTGTCTTGCATATTTTATGAAAATTTAATTTGTGCAAAACTCTCTATATATCTATAGAGGGAAATGGGAGGACATGATACTGGTCTCTATTATTTTCCTAAAATACAAATCCCAATGCAGCTATTAACAATCTTACAGATGGGCTGTCTAAGTAATAACATATCTAAATATTATTTATGAGCATATTATTTACATCCCTAGTAATAGGTCACATGATTTAGAATTTTGTCTTTCAGAAAAGGATGCCGCTGTTCCTGTAGTTATGTGGATCTGGCTCTCAAAACTGCCTAGATATTACTGGAATATCTCGTCCTGTTGCCTTGGAAAGAATGTACAAGTGTCCAGCTTCATCATGATGAATAAGCAATGCAATCTGTGTAGATTAGAGTTTGGGTGGAAGATTTGGGGGAAGAGATCTGGAGATATGCTGTGTAATATGGTAACATCAAGTGGGTTTACCACAAACTACATTTGGGGTCATTGTTCTAACTGTGTGCACATATGTATGCAAACACACAGTTGGTTTTATGTGTGCTTGTCTCCAATTAGTAACATAAAGAACAGAAGCTTCCAGACCTCCTTACTGAGCATGCATGAAGTGCAAAAGCTGGTGTCCTAATATACATTTTGGAAGAGACATTCATGTTGTCTCTTGGAGATTTAAGATGTTTTTATTTACTTATGAAATGCTTCTTGGATCTGCTTGTCACATTTCAGATGTGCATATTGTTGGTTTCAGATAAAGTGTGTTGAAGCCTATTGAACTGTTCTGTTTTTGGGGAGTAGTAATATATTCTATTTTTTAAAAAATCTGTCTTCCCAGAAACACATTTACTTTATTAACAGAGGTATAGCTGTAGGCCATTTGCCTGCTTCTTCTCTAGAAATGAAATCCAACAACACTGAAAAGTATTCTCAGGGATCTTCACTTGGTTTCATTTCTAAATTAGGATTCAAGAAAAAAAGTGGAGCAATTTTGCTTAACTCTGGATTCCACAATTATAGTGACAAAGTTAATCAAGGAATGTATTTTCCCTCAATTTTCATTGTAGGGTTTTTTCCTGTTTTTTTTGTATGATTGCTTGTTTGTTTCAGGGTTTAGAAATGTCTTTGGCATTTTGTTGTGCAAAGGCCCTTTGGAAATGTTAAAATAATAATTGAACCAATTAACATATTACTAAAGAATCTGTGAAGGGAATTAATTTCAACTGCATTTTTCTTTGAAAATGCATTTAAAAGAATAGGCTTGAAACAAGTAACCATCACATAACCAGAATGTCTACCTAGATCTTGGAAACAAGGATGAATTTTTTCTTTTGATTTTCTTGAACATTTTGTTGATTCTAAGGAAAGATGCCAATGACTCTTTCTGACTGTTTTAAAAACATCTTCCTGATCAATTGGGAAAATGAAAAATAAAGTCAGATTCCATCAAATAGGATTTCTTCAACTTTTGGTGAAGGGTTATTAAACAAACTTTCTATCCCTCTCTGATCATCCCTCTTTTTTCTCTCTCTCTCTCTCAGTTTGTCATACAAGTGGGGGGTCAGGCTCTTTTAATGCATTGATGTAATAAACCTTTTTAATCAACCCTGGAAGGAATGTTAAAGAAATTAAAAAGAAGCCCTTTCAAAATCAGAAGAATTTGCTCCCAAGCAGAAATGTTTAGGCATTGCTTTGCATCAGTGCTCAAATTAATATAACTTCCAGTAAAAGCCAACCTTCAGGGGGAAACGATAAGCATTTTTTATTTGTAGAACTTATGAATTTAAATGTGGAGCATTAACAATATAAATAATGTGGAATATTAGGAAAAAGATATTCCGGTGATGCCAGTTTTGTACAAAGTCACTCTTCAGAGCACAACAACACTTTGACATTCACCATGCAGATTGTAGAAGTAATATTTAATACAGTTAAATGCTTAGATAATGTGAACAATATTGAAAACACATACACACAACAACACAAACAGCACAAACTTCACTCTTGCACTAGAAAAAGGTAACAAAAAAGGAGTACACTCACAGATAGAAAACTTGTTGCTGTTGTCTTTCCCTGGAAACAATTTAAATCCTCTAGATTTAAAATCTATGGCCTTTTTCACTAGTTAAGAAAACAAACAAAAACACATATCAGATAATACAGTCTATCAAGAGTTCATTTCAATTGACAATTATTTTTATCACGGAGGAGTAAATTAATATAAGTTCCTTGCCAATAGTATTGTGTTCCCACAAAACCAGGAAAGAAGTATCAGAGGAGTGTTGTTTTTACACAGAAGGTAAATATTAAAATTAAATAACAAAAAGATATACAGGAAAGAAAACAAAGAAATAATATCTTTTCCTGTAATGAAAGTGTGGTGCCTTTTATGCAAAGTTTAAATACAGTTGTAAACATTCTGGTTTCCATTTGCCACAACTGATTTTGTGATATTTTTTTAAGAACCCTAGAAACCTGCAAATTCAATAGAGGGACACAATAGTGTTTCCAAAAGCTTTTTTAAAGAAAAATCTCATTTATTTCCCTTTTTAATGAGGACAATAATTTTTGTCCCATTTTTAAATTTCTGCTGTGACATTTCCTTTGAGTTATTATATTTTTAAAACTCAAATTGGGATCCATCCTGTATGGGCTCAAATTTCCACTCATAAGGACATATGAAAATGTCCCTGATTGTCTACCAAAATATTGTCCAACAATTGTCTAATTAAAGCACTGACAAAATGGAGCACAGCATTACAATGTTTGAGTTTTTTTCCCTCTTTTCCCCTCTCTCCTTTACTTAGTTGTAACCTTGATATCATTTAGAGTAACCTGCAGTTTCATTATGGCAAGGAAAAAATATCACAGCATCATTAAAATATTGACAAAATCAGATCATTTGAGATGGCTAGATTACTCACTGACAACCAATCTGTATAGCAATCAATTTAATATATGTAATGCTGTAAAGGCTGTCATAACATGCTTAATCACAAAAACAAGCATAGTTGATTTTTGACATGATGAAATAGATTTATAGCTTTAAAAGGTCACACTTTATCTAGTGTGTGTGTACCTAGTCTGCAGACTACTGCCTCCTTGCACATATGGCCAAAGTGAGATAACATATAAGGATACACTAAGGAGGAAATCAGGCCAGTTTAGTTTTGTTTTCAATTCTTGAAACACTAAGAATAAAGCTTCAGTCCCAACTTTCTGTCACTGAATTATGGGCTAACAGTCATTCTGAGCAGCAGTTAATGTTTTGGGTAGTCTTTTCTAAACAACATTGAATTAAATGGAAATTGAATCATTGTTAGAATAGATATGCTGAAATCGATAGAATTTAAATTTAATGATTTGTCCATTAATAATTACTAACTAAAGTCCCACATATTACAGTAATTCTGTCCTCAGTATGTCTAAGTACGTATGACTATCTTGATGACGTTATAAATGCTAAAAAACCACAGTATTGCAAGATGAATTAATCAACAAAAGGTAAAGCCCATCGATCTTCATCCAAAATTGCACTCCAGCACCAGTCCCGTTATCCTTAAATGGACCAGAAACCATTTCCAATTATTTTCCTGTGCTCCTGTGCAGGTCTTTTTTTTTTGGAGGGGGGGGGTTGTGGGGTGCACAGAGGGGCTCGCAGTTGGAAAAAGATAGTACATGATCCTAATTCCACTGTTTTACCTACAAAAATCCAGTGCTGGAACCTGCTCAATGTGATATCCTCTCCTACATGCTTATTTTAAAACTAATTCAGAAGCACTACTTTGAATCTATGCTAATTATACATTTTAGCAAAATACTTAACCTCCCAACTACAACTCTGACCTCCACTACTATTGTTGGTGTCGTTATCCTGTTTGTAGCTATGGAAGTTAAGTAGGACAGAAGTAATGGGGAAAGAAATGAGAATTATAAGATCATAGAAGCAAAACAGGCGGCAAGGCAACCCCGAAAACAAGATGGAGGGTTCTTCTGTAGTAGTGTGTAGAGTTACTCTATTCAGAGTTCCCACCACTCCTGTCCACCTTATTATTATAGTTATTTTTCTTTCTTTTTTCAAAATGTCTGTGAACAACCCACATAGATAAACAAGCTTAGTTTTAATTGGGCATATATTGTGTGTAGGGAAATGCTTTATCTAGCTCAGTTTTTCTCAATTTATGCTGTACATATGTATGTATGCCTAGCCAAAGCTATACTAAAACCTTGGGCTTTCTACTAATTTCTATGGATGTTCTGTTCATATTTGTCCCTGGGAGCACTTCAATAAAAAGAAAAGAACATTAAGATAAAATTAAATAACAGAAAAGTTTTTTCAGGGTCAAAGATGATCCATTAAATCCTTAAGCATACACATTCATGCATGGCTAAAGGAAAAAGTAAAACTGGATTAGTGCCACTTGAAGTTTCTGCTCTTGTATGGAGAGCAGAGAGGAAGTTTTAAAAACTGTCTGTGATTTAATCCTCCCCAACCTAAATCACAATTATTGTGCTTACCTATAATACAAGAGAACTCTCATATCTAAAAACTACATATTTGTTGTATTGTTTTAATTGATCCTTCATGTTAACAAGAACATTCTAAATTTTCTTTACCCCTCTAACTGTATTTCTTTCTTCACTGTAGATAGATAGATAGATAGATAGATAGATAGATAGATAGATAGATAGATATTGCACCTCCCTCCCAGTTTACACAAAGCAGTTATCTCCTAGACACACTCAATATTTTGTGTTTATTCCTTGTTGGTCTCCCCTCTTAGTGTTTTAGCCCCTAAATATTTGTTGTATTCATCCATCCTACATCTTCTGTCACCTTGCTCTTATATATGGGCCATTAGATTTTCACTACATGTATACAAATATGGGATGATGAATCCAAAAGAGATAGAATGATCCTGTCAAAGTTGAAAAGTTTTAAATTTAATTTGCTTCAACTGAAAAACCAAGAATATACTTAAGAATGCAATCTGATGCCTACTTGCATAAAAATTAGTGTCACTCTGAACACAGAAGCTTATTACCAAATTAGTTAATGTGTGGATTTTTTGATCACATCTCTCACATAAAAATTAATGTTACCCAATGGAACAAATGGGAAGGAAACATGTACCATTCCAGACTTTATTGCACTTCAGCTGTCATCAGTTCTACCCAGCATGTCTAACAGTTAAGGTTTATGGAAAGTGTATTTCAGCATCTGGTGGGCCACATGTGACCTCAGTGACTGTATGATTTCAGTTTTACTCCCATGAATTTTCTTCCTATAACATAAATTATGCACCCACAAGCAAATGATGAAATTTTAAAATACTTTTGTACTAGTATTATATCAGTATTCTCTCATTCTCGTCTATTGGAATATGGGAGATTCCTTTTTAGGTTTAAAAGCTAGAACGAAAACTTCATGCTTTGATAAATAGAACCATTTGAGGAACTGTGCAGTTCTGAGTGTTTGCATATTTAATTTTTAAATGCTGAAGGAAAAAAACTGTAATGCAATATTCATTTAAGTCAAATGTTCACCTTTTTGACTAAATTATATCACCAAACTTGAAGAATGCATTATATTTAATGGTGTGTTGGAATTGCACACATAAAACCACCTGTGTAAAAAGACTCGGAAGCCAGACAGGGAGGTGGGGAGAGAAGAGACTGTTCCTGGTGGTGGCCTTGGGGTTCTGTGGCAGCTGGAGAAGGAATGCCACTTAACTATAGAGGGGGTGCGAGGCCTTCAGGCCTCTCTAGCTAAAGGAGCAGAAAGCACTGATCTCATCATCTCTCTCTGGACCAGGGCTTGGCCATGCTTTCTGCCTCCTAGTCAGCCCCTGGGGTATCTCACCCACCCAACTTTGAGGCTTAGTACTTTGTTGTTCCCAACCAGCCTCATTCATAAGGCCTTCAAAACTGAGGAAGAGGTTAAATGTATATCCCGTTTAGGCCAGGTGTCAACCTTTGGCAACCTCCTCAGCCTTCCTTTGGGTAAAACACCTGAGGGTAGTCCAACAATTAGCTTGATCCCTGTACAGCCATACACTGGAAGATAAACCCAGGGAATTTCCACCCAATTCCCAGGAACAGTGAAAAAAACCCAAATCAGCTCAATGGTAGATTTCTTCCCCATCCTCTGGGTCCCACAACAACAACAACAACAACAACAACAATCTTTATTTATATACTGTCCCATCTCCACTCTGGGGATTCAAACAACAAAAATGGCAGCAATTCGATGCCAAACGTATATACCAAATAATTAATATAACACAAGTTATATTCCAGAGCCGTGGCTATTCCAGAGCCTTGGCCTTCACGAACTGGTCAAGGGTACACATCAAAGCCATGTAATCCCAACTGCACACTTTCTGTCTGTTACAACCAATTAACAGGCACCAATCATCAAAGTCCCCCTGATACAGCGAGGTAAATGGGGGGGGGGTACATTTCATAATCAACATAAATGCTTTTGGGGGAACAGAACCCTGTTAATTAATTGTAGTTGACTTGTTTTAACATGCCTATTTTGAATATGCTTTTGGTCTATTTCACTTACTCTTTATTCTTTTATATTGTTTAAACAGATTAAACTGAATTTTCTATGCACCACCCTGAAATTGTTACAGTATATTCTAGTATGTAAATAAATAAATAAATAGATAATACAGTTTTGCCAGAACCTTTGCACCATGTATGATCAGATCTCTACAAATCAC
The DNA here is from genome assembly GCF_035594765.1 of Anolis carolinensis. NCBI lineage: Eukaryota > Metazoa > Chordata > Lepidosauria > Squamata > Anolidae > Anolis > Anolis carolinensis. Next base: position 22,110,136 of record NC_085844.1, on the reverse strand, counting down.
ATTTGATAGATTAATTGTATTCCCACCCAAACCCTCTGTCACCAACATTCTTTATCACAAATACAAAAAAAACAAAACAAAAACAAATGAAAAGATTTAGGCTGTTGGAATTATGAAAAAAAATATATGTAGAAGATGCTGACATGATATAAACATCTTAGAAAAATATTGTGTTTGAAATGACAGGACAGAACTTAGGTGATGAGTCAGACTAGAGCTGGGCATCAAAAGAAATGGCTAGCACCTTCCATGTTGATGCTGGCTTTGTTGTATCAACTCATACCATTCCTCAAATACATCTATTCTAATTCTAGATTGCCTCTTGATTATTTACTGAAACACTTTTGCAGTAAATTTTTAATTAGCCTCACAGTTTCATTTTATTTGGGGGGAAATAAAAATGCATCTCTTGAGAGATAATGTTTTAATATATGAATTTATCTTTTACCAATTAAACGTAGGGTCTATGCAGTTTTGATATTTATTTATTTTTTAAATGCAGATCACTATACAAACAAGAATTAGACTTAGCTAGATTGCATAGGAACAGAAATCTATAAATAAGTAGGGTATGCATAGGTGAATGCTCATCAGTCATTTTGTTGAACCCTCTTCTAGTATTGTAAATTCATATAAAACATTCATACACTGAACTGAATAAAGAAACATTTAACTTTGTCTCGGTGGATTAAACTATATAAAATAACATACATTTGTACAAAGCCACATTTACATTATAATATTCGAGTGCATCATGTTGTCTTCATTTTAATTAGAATAAAATGTTTTCCAGAAAATAAATAAAAAGAACAACGCCTGACCTTAAAGTCATAGATAAAACAAAGCTGACAATTAACAAAACTTGATGATATGGCATGTGCTATATATACAACATAATGTATCTCTCTTGACACCTGTTTCAGTTAAAGAAACACAAATGAGTTGCTTCAGAATTGAAAGAAACAATTTGCTGTTTTGCCTACTAAAATTAACTTATATGGAGGACAAAATGATACTGAAAATACTACTCATTTGGGCATTGTCAACAAAATGTATATCAATGGTGCAACCCATTGCTTATTCTAGTAAAAATGCTAAATGTTGCAATAAATATTATTAATTTTACTTTATTTTTACTTTGATATAGCTTAATATAAATGCTATGAAAATGTTATAAAATTATGTACATATCATGCCCACCATCTCAAAATTAAAGATATAGGCTGTACCCAAGATACAAACATCTGACTCATAATTAAGAATGTGGGTGAAACAACAGGAAGTGAGAAGAATCTACCCCTAGGAAAGTAAATTCAGTCCTGGAAGAGTTATTGTGGGAAAAGGGTGTCTCAAATGAAGTTTTATCTTTTTTTTTCAAAATCCAGTTGTCTAAGAGACAATTGTCAAAGTGCGGTGAAATCTTCTAAACAGGGGCACAGACTGCAAAACAAACTCAACTGGGGTGTTAACTCTTCCTTATGCTATCCAAAGCTAAAACAAAATTGTACCTGGTCTGACTTACATACAAATTCAACTTAAGAGCAAACCTACAGAACCTAGGGTTGATGTGAGATTTCCAAGCTTTATGGCCACGTTCCAGAAGCATTCTTTCCTGATGTTTCACCTTCATCTATGGCAGGCATCCTCACAACCTCTGAGGATGCTTGCCATAGATACAGGTGAAATATCAAGAAAGAATACTTCTGGAACATGACCATACAGCCTGGAAAACTCACAGCAACCCAGTGATTCCGGCCATGAAAACCTAAATCAACTACAGAACCTATCTTGTTTGTAACTTGGGGTCTGCCTGTACTGTCATAATCTTAATTTAAAATGCATAATTTAACACCTTTGGCCAGCATTACCTTTACAATTGCCAAGGCTTCTGAGGTTGCAAAATATGAGGCTGAGGAAGAACATTTTTAAGAAGGTGAAGGAGGGAAAGGTATAATCAAAATCACTCCTGATTAACCTAAATCCATTATAGGAGGCAAACCTCTCTTAATAAATGGGATTAGCATCACAGCCAGCATCCATTATACAAAGATTTTAATGCACACATAAATGGTCTTAAATTGATGAGATTACTTCAAAAAAGTTGTTCCACTTTTCCACCTAAATAGATTGTCATTCTCAGTCAGTTGCAACTAAACTTAAGCATGGGTTACTTTCTGTAGACACATTAAGTGAATTGTCTAGCATCCTCTCAACATATAGTAAAAGAATACATATTTTGACCCTCAATCGTTTCATTGCAATCATACAAACAGAACACAGAATAATATCCCTTCTCCACTTTTTAGAAACTAATTAAGAAACTTATTGACTAACAACAAAACAAGTAAATAATAACATGAATCAAGTAGAGTAATACAAACTCATTTGGTAACAAATTATTTTTAGAAACTAGATATGTGATACAAATTATTATCAAGAAAAAACACATGATTTCCAATAATTCAGTTGGATCCTTATTTGAAGCTTTGAGACTATAAACCTAACACATACACAAACTGAAAAGGCAATACTATAAATATTTTCTTGACTAAATATATGGTAATAAGAACAAATTCAATTGACTACTCTATGACTCTATAAAATTAGATCAATCCTGGGATGAAGTAGATTTGTAATAATAATAATAATAATAATAATAATAATAATAATAATAATAATAATATTCAAGACTATCTTGAAGAAAAAAACATCTTGCCAGATGAACAGAAAGGCAACAAATGGAAAAGCAGGGGCACAAAAGACCAGTTATTGATTGACAAAATGATTCTGGAGAACTGTAAAAGCCGAAAAGCTAATCTTCACATGACGTGGATTGACTACAAAAAGGCCTTTGACTCACTCCCACACAGCTGGATCATCAAGTGCCTGGACGCCATCGGGATTAGTAAAAACGTTGGCACCTTCATTGAAAACATGATGGAGCACTGGAAAAATGAACTGTTTGTTGGAAATGAAAGCTATGGACTTGTCAACATCAGGAGAGGAATTTTCCAGGGAGACTCATTGTCCCCTCTGCTTTTCATTTTGCCATGATCCCTCTGTCAACAATCTTACAAAAAACAAATCTCGGCTATCAAACATCTAAGAATTCTCACAAAATTTCGCATCTGATGTACATGGATGACCTGAAGCTGTATGGAAAAACGGAAACTGAAATCCAGTCTCTGACTAACACTGTCCGAATTTTTAGCACTGATATCAGCATGGAGTTTGGCTCGGACAAATGTTCGACAGTGGCATTGAAGAAGGGAAAAATCATTGAAAGTGAGGGCATAAATATGCCTAATGGCCAAACAATAAAGTGTCACCAGCCAGAGGCCTATAAATATCTGGGCATATTACAGCTGGACAACATCAAGCATGAACATGTGAAGACTGTGGTCAGCAAAGAATACACACAAAGGGTCAGAAAAATTCTCAAAAGCAAGCTCAATGGAGGCAACACCATCAAGGCCATAAACACCTGGGCCATACCTGTCATAAGATATACTGCTGGCATCATAAACTGGACACAGATGGAACTGGACAATTTGGACATAAAAACAAGAAAACTCATGACCATTCATCATTCACTGCATCCTCGCAGTGATGTTGACCGGCTGTATCTGCCTAGAAGATCAGGGGGCAGAGGACTCTTACAAGTCAAACAAGCAGTCAAAGAAGAAGAACATGCCCTGGCAGAATATGTAAAGCAAAGTGAAGAACCTGCTTTGACTGAAGTCAAAAATCAGAAACTCCTCAAAGCACAGCAGCAAAAAACCAGTACAAGAAAGCCACACTACAAACTAGAGCTGACAGCTGGCACAACAAAACATTGCATGGAAAGTTCCTTGACAAAATTGAAGGAAAAGCTGATAAGGAGAAGACCTGGCTCTGGCTCACGAATGGGGCCCTGAAGAAGGAGACAGAAGGCCTGATCCTTGCAGCCCAGGAGCAAGCCATCAGAACAAATGCAATCAAGGCCAAGATCGAAAAATCAGCTGATGACCCAAAATGCAGACTATGCAAGGAAACCGACGGAACCATTGATCATATCCTCAGCTGCTGTAAGAAAATTGCACAGACAGACTACAAACAGAGGCACAACTATGTGGCCCAAATGATTCATTGGAACTTATGCCTCAAATACCACCTGCCAGCAGCAAAGATCTGGTGGGATCACAAACCTGCAAAAGTATTGGAAAATGAGCACGCAAAAATACTGTGGGACTTCCGAATCCAGACTGACAAAGTTCTGGAACACAACACACCAGACATCACAGTTGTGGAAAAGAACAAGGTTTGGATCATTGATGTCGCCATCCCAGGTGACAGTCGCATTGACGAAAAACAACAGGAAAAACTCAGCCGCTATCAGGACCTCAAGATTGAACTTCAAAGACTCTGGCAGAAACCAGTGCAGGTGGTCCCGGTGGTGATGGGCACATTGGGTGCTGTGCCAAAAGATCTCAGCCGGCATTTGGAAACAATAGACATTGACAAAATTACGATCTGCCAGCTGCAAAAGGCCACCCTGCTGGGATCTGCGTGCATCATCCGAAAATACATCACACAGTCCTAGACACTTGGGAAGTGTTCGACTTGTGATTTTGTGAAACGAAATCCAGCATATCTATCTTGTTTGCTGTGTCATAATAAAATAATAATAATAAATCTTTATGCTTAACCCGTCTTCTCTCCCCGAAGGGACTCAGGGCAGCTTCCAAAAACAAATGATGGCAAACATTCAATGTCATATAAAATGATAAAACAAAACAAATAAAACAAACAATTAAAAATAAACAAGTAAAACAACCTGGGCTTAAACATATAGTCAATTAAGCCAATTTGTACAATTTCTTTACATCTTCTTGCAACACACCTCAAGTAGCTGTACTGAAATCTCATATTCGATAAATATATGAACTATTTAGAGCATAATGCTTTCAAAGACACAGGACTGATAACAAATAAATAATTTTGAACTTGATGCTTGTATATTCCAAAAAATATATATTTAAAATGTGAGTTAGGATTATGCTTCTTAAAATTAAAGAGGCAAATATGGTTTGTTGAGACTTCATGTACATTTTTTACCTTGAAGGTATGTGGACAGTGACCAAAAATTGTCTGTCCGATATCTGAATCTGCAGTTTTCCCACGTATATGATCTAGGAACTATTCCAAAGATCCAATGGATCCTAGATCACATATGTGGGAAAACTGCAACTTCAGATATCAGATAGTCAATTACTACTTTTAGATTTGCAGTATGTCATGCTGTACTACTAAAATAGAAGAGGAAAACTGATTCTCCTATCTCTATCTCTCTCTCTCTCTCACACACACACACACACACACACACACACTTGTTTTTTTTTTTTAAATCACACACAAAATCCTAGCTTTATCATTATTTTATCTTTAAAATGCTAAATGAAACAGTGTGAGTTGAGTGTTAGATAAGGACTCTTGGAGACCAGGATTCAAATCTCCACTCAGAGATGGAAACGTATCTTTGACACGTTACATTTTCTCAGTCTCAGAGTAAGAACAATGGTAAATCCCTCTGAACAGATCTTGTCAAGAAAAACAATAATAATAGGTTTGCTTTAGGGTCACCTTAAGTCAGAAAAAAGTAGAAGATAAACATTAACAGCAACAACCTGTTAAATAACTACAAAGTGAACTTAGTAAAGGAAGACAGAACTGAAACTGCCTTGTACTGAGTTTTGTAACAGTTGAAAACCATCTCTCTTTTTCTACGTAATTCTGAACAGTGTACTACAATATTGAAATAATTTAGACTCTGTTGTTATAAACTGTTGATAACTCAAGACCCATGCAATGTTAACATCAGTGACATGATAGTACATTTTACATGAATTGAATTGCATTGCGAGCAAATGAAGCCAAATAAAATGGGAAGAAAGAAGGAAGGGATGTGAAGAGTAATCAAAAGAAGAAAATGTTAATCTCCCTATTTTCTTTCAGCAGTTTGTTCTGTGTTAACTTAGCACAATATTATCATGATACTCTCACCAAGAAACCACTGAACACAGCCTACTGAAATAAACAGATCTTTCATTCTCTCTTTGGGACCTTTCACTCAGTAGCTATAATGAGGGAGAGAATGGGTTAAAGATTGGGGGTGAGGTGACGTTTGCACTAAATGCATGCTCAATCAGCAATTGAAGAAAAGCCTGTTTCAAAAAAAGTCCTCCTTTATCCCAATTCTGGGAGGAAAAAAAAGCAGATTTCCCCATAACTGTGTGGCCCTGCAGTCACGTAAAGTTCAGGATTTCCCTCTTTACCCCCTGTGGAGACTGCTTCCTCAGTCCATGCTGGTTTTAAAAAGTCTAAAACAGCTGATCAGAAACATAGCTGATTTTGAGCTGGTTTAAAGAGAAGAGAAGCTGAGAGCTATTAGAGGTATCTGAAAGTATTTATTTTAAACTTTATAATATTAAATGGATTGTAAATAAGCAACTGGGGAAAGAGGGATATCTGGCAGATATTTTTTAAATCCTACTGTTATGTGCTGATGCTTATATGTGCACATGGGAATCTTTATGTTTTTACATTGAGATATTTGCATGTGCATATATCAGGATCAGCACATAATTGAGTGATTTTTTAAAAGAACTTCTGGTGAATGTCCCCTGTCCACCCTCCATTTTATCCCAAGACAGAAGGGCTGTAGGGACGGCGGGGGAAGAAAGCCCAAGACTGACAGGTCTGTGTGGGGACTTGCTCTGAGGTCTCAGTTTTTTTTATCCCCCCTTTGAAATTCACTGTTTGGAAGCACCCTTAAATAGAACATGTGGCATTGAAACAACAGTGTGGCCTATTATACTTATGTGTAGGTCTAGACATTTTAGTCAAAATATCATCCCTCAAAACCTGGGCTGAATTATTCATGGGTCAACATGAGTACTTTACCTTGACTCTTATTTAAAAAGGAATCATGCCTTTCTCTGAATAGAACAGCCAAAGGCATGTCTTATATCATCTCAGAAGTGTAGACTCCCTCTACTCTTTATACAGTGGCACCACTTCTGGGCTTTTTTAATGTCTGGCTAGGAAAATGGCTGCAGTTATGGCATTTGAGTTTTCCCCTCTCTGCGGAAAGATCCTTGATTTATCTATGGACCATGTTAAAATCCATAATTAGGGCCCTAAACCTGCTCTCAGCTTATACTTGAGTATATACAGCAATTTTCAGTTTTGTATAGTAATAAATACTGCTCAAAAAGTAGTCAGTATATTATCAATCTCACTTAATGTGTGTTGGATGATGACTCCATTATCACAGGGGAAAATTCACTCCAGGTTTCGGTCTAGGCATAGAAAGATCTATCCAGGATGCTAACTATAGTTCTCAGTTGTTCCAGTACTTTAAATGGTTTCTTTAATGCAAGTGAATGGAATCCCTATCCTACTGACATAGGAGATATGCCATGTACATTGTATTGAAAGCCAATTCCCATCAACATCCATGAGCCAGTTCTCTAAAAATCTTTTTAAAAAAACAATTTTAATTGAAAATCTGGGGCCTTTCTATGTATAGTGAACCATTGATATTATTTACTAGGGTTTGGTTCAAGACTGCTCATGGACACCAAAATCTGTGAATGCTCACCTCCCATTATATACAAAGGCATAGAGAATGAAATCCTTATATAAAATGGAAAAATCAGTGTTTCACTTTTGGAATTTTAAAAGCATTTTTAAGCTGCAGATGGCTGATTCTGTGGATAGAAAATCCATGGATACCCTGTTGAACTATATGTAAGTAGTAAAGTATGACTTCAGATTTAAACAGTAAAATTAACACTTAACATGCTTCTTAACATAAAACTGCTAAAAAAATCCAAGAAAGAAGAGATAACATGAATAATATAAATACTGTAAATAAATGAATATTTATTTATTTATTTCCAATATTTCTACTCCACCCTTCTCCCTGAGGGGACTCAGGGCGGAATACTGATTAAATAGATGAAGCAAAGATCCAAATACATAGCACAACCTTAGCCACATTTCAGGACAGGTGCCAACAAGCCACAGTTTAATACCTGTAGAAAGTTTTCTTTTTAGAAAAATAAATAAATTTTGTTAGCAAACAAATGCCCTGAAGTGATCTGTCACCCCCCTGCATGACATGACCCTAGGAATACAGTCTCGGTGTTCACTCTAAACAGGTGCAATTTATTAACAGCATTACAGCTTATTTTTAATTTTTCAGCTTTCATTAAAATATGGGTTAATGTATTAACTACTCAGGTGTGATTTCTAAAATACTTAATATTCCCTCCGTGACACCTAATATAACATAATTTCAGTACCAGCAAGGTGTGTGTATGTGTATCTCCTTTTAAACTTAGCATTTTGTTGAAAAGAAAAAATAAAATTTTAAAACTAGACCGTTTTTATCTCTGTTTGTGATTTTATTTTAGGATGTTCTGTTTTCATTCTTACTGTATTTAACTGCCATGAATCTCAGTAAGACTTTATTGGAAGGGTCAGGGGTACAATACACATAACAAATAATCAAGAAACTCTACATTAACATAATTTGCCATTAAAAAATAATTAATTACCATTTGTTATTCAGCACTTCAGAGGTTTCTAAATTTACATTATGGAACTATTCCTATTAAAAACCTAGTCTTCATCAGGATGAACCCTATTTGATTCAATAAAAATTTAAGTATTTTCTATGTCACTTTTTGAAAAATAGATACATGAAATTGTATTTCAGATGATAAATTCCAACAAACTGCTCTAATAAATATTTATCACTTCCCAATATACTATTTGGAATAATATTTTGTTCCCTTCCTCTAGCTGGAAGTTGGCCAACAGTCAATGCTAAAAGAGTCCTATGAAATAGGACAAAATGTACTTCCACAAAACTGAATTTTATAATTTACCATCAATCATACAAAATTATTAAACAATTGAAAATTAATATGCATACACTTATTTACCAACTATTTTAAATGTTGTTGATAAAAGTCAGTTCTCCTACTATGCAGCCAAATGGAGATATGACAACCAGTTTAGGTTGGCTTCTTGCCTATACAATGAGGCAATTGCATTTTCTGATCATACTCGGATTTGTGTCTAGTACTTCACAAATATTAAAGATGGTGGCTTGAAGGCAACCATAAGGACGGAACTTATCCCCATGAAAAATAATACAAATGGAAAAAAATATGAGAAAAGAATGCCACATGAATGGAAGCAGTTTCATTTGAACTCAAAGTGGAAGCCATGAATGATGTTTAAAGGTTCTATATCTGTACTCATTGCAAAATAGTATTTGCTTATTTAGGTGAGCAGGAAGGGGCCACACTGGATTGTCTACATCAAATTTCCATTAATATCCAGTCACTTTTAATGGTGAACCCTTCCATCCCCTCCATTTTCCAGATCCTGACAGCTGAGTACATCATTTTCAATTTCCCTTTCTTATACAGCCCTTTCCTACACTTTCATTGATGGAATTAGAAAATAAAAAGAAATACTGTAGATGACACATCTATAGCTGTAGACTAAATGGGCACAAGTAAAATAAGGTCCAATACCTCTATGAGTAACAACTGCAAGCTCTTTAGTTCTTTCTATCTGCTCAGCATTTCGTGGCCGTCTTCTGGTACTTTGGGTATTTGCTGATTGAAGGGAGACCGATTCCTTTGAAGTGGCGGATTCCAGATCTGATTTCCTGAGATTCACAGCTTGCCCTCGCTGTTCTTCGGAAACTCTATGGCTGGTGACAGTAGTAACACTGGATACAGTAACATCAGCAGATGTGCTAGCAACAGAAATGTCACCAGCAGTTGCCGCAATATCCTCCTCTAACTCACCAGTGGAGGCAGTTTGGGTCAAAGTGGAAGAAGAACCTGTGGGACACATAGTAGCACTGGATGCTAACTTTTTTCTTTGGAATTGTGTTTTTTTTCTGCTCAATTTCATCAGATAAAATTGCCCTTTGTTCATCACATTAAGATACAATACTTGGTAAGCGGCAACTAACTAGTTTATTTACATGAGGTTAACCATAACACTCACAATGCACAGTTCATTGGAAAGTTGACCAAATATATATATGAAGACGAATAGAAGATATAATTGATGAGTGGCAGCAAAAGACAACTACAGGTTGACTTTTCAACACTCACTGCCAAGCTGACCTGATGATAGCTGCTTTACATAGATGCTATGAGGTACCTTTGAATAAATGAAAAGACACATGAAATCTGACAATTTCTTTAAAATAATTCATTGTAGATTGCAGACTTGTCTTTCTGTTATAACTAGAATCATAATATATGTTTTATTTTTGAACAATTTGCATTAGCTTCCATGTTTAACATTTGCTTTTCAGGAGAATATACTAATAACACTGTCCTTATGATTATTCTTTGAACAACAAGAAGATCCTCACAGGGCTCTTGTTATTCTCTCTCAACTCACAGTACCAGGCGTAGGGAATGCATAAGAATAATAATGGTAGTTCTCTCTTCTGCTTAGTCTAATGCACCATGTTCAAAATCTTGGAGTCAACTATGGCTGAGGATGAGGACACAATCTTTTGTGGGGAGCTCTTTGTGTGCTGGGTAAGGTACGTATGTCTCCCTTTACACTATTAGAAAAAGGAAAAGGGATTAGAGCTTATCAGGAATTTTTTTGTTTTTAAAAAAGCCCATCTGATATACAGAATACATCTGTGAAGCGCTATATAATATTTCCATTCATCTTGAAAAATCTTTTTCAAAATACATAAAAATGCTTTTTTTTAAGGGGAGGGGATAACATTTTCAGAGTGTCATAAAAGAATAGTAAGGATTTGACCTTACTTGTAGAATGAATTGCTGCAATTGCAACAACTATATGTAATACATGCAATATCCCAGAACATTTTTCCCTATTATGGATCTGGGGGGGGGGGGGTACCAACCAATCCATTGAGTCATCACAGTTTGAGGTGATTGTTTATTTAAACTGGATGCAAGCCTCTGGGGGGGGGGACTTAAAACAACTAAAAACGTTGAACCTAAGATCTGCCTTCTGTACATGTTAAATGTGTTAAACATCTCAACCTAATAGTCCACCTCTCTCCCTACAGCACACACCGGTTTATTCTGCAATGTTATCCAACCCTCTGTATAGCAGGGTTGGTTTGGTGGAAAGATCCGTATTTGGATAGAGATCAGAAAGAAATCGGCTCTGGCTAACCGTGTCATAGTAAAGGTAAAGGTTTCCCCTGACGTTAAGTCCAGTCATGTCTGACTCTGGGGGTTGGTGCTCATCTCCATTTCTAAGCCGAAGGGCCCGGTGTTGTCCGTAGACACCTCCAAGGTCATGTGGCCAGCATGACTGCATGGAGCGCCGTTACCTTCCCGCTGGAGCGGTACCTATTGATCTACTCACATTTGCATGTTTTCGAACTGCTAGGTTGGCAGGAGCTGGAGCTAACAGCGGGCGCTCACTCCGCTCCTGGGATTTGAACCTGCGACCTTTCGGTGTGCAAATTCAGCAGCTCAGCACTTCAACACACTTTGCTGCCTAAAATATGAGTTCAGCAACTGAGGGTGTGAAAATCAAAACTTCTAAACACTTCTCTTTTTTTCGCATTATTTTTAATCATTATTATTTATAGGTCTAAATATTATTTTATCAAGGACTCCCCTTTATGACATTGATCTCTCTGTAAGGAAATCCTCTCTTCAGAATGAATGGGAGAGGTCCAGCAAACTGCTCCTTGTAGCATGTTTAGTCTACATAGAAACTAAAAGTAGCAAAAATCAAGTTGCCATAAAATATCTGTATAAAAATGCATGATATATAGCAGAATCAATATTGTTCAGACAGAAGTCTGCTTCCACATTGAGGCTTTCTCCTCCAAGCTGACTCACAAAATGTGTCCTACAGGGCCCCGAATATCTGGGGCAGATACTGAGGATATATGGGAATAGTTATTGTACTCCTTGTTTTACTATGTCCTGAACAGTTTAATTGGTTTCCACCCATAGTAGACAATGATAAATTAAATTATGGATGATAGAAAATTAAACACTGAATGAGGTCAAGACAAGGGGAAAAATATGATTTGGGGAAAAATCACCATATGCTTTAAAAAAAGAGTTCATGGATCCATCTTCATAGAACATCAATTGTATGTTAAGCATCTCGTGCAAACTCTACCATCTGTTTTATTCATGAAGGAACAATTGGTCAGAAGACTAAATATTATTTTACCTTGTCCTGAACAAAGTCAAAGTGCAGTATAATTAATTACACAAGATGCTGACTGGAATTGCTATAAAGAGACTTCAAGTTTTTATAATGAACTCTGGGAACGAACATTGATTTAACAACTGTTCTGCACTGCAGTACTTCTAAACTTCATCACAGAACTTTGCCCTGACCTTCTCAAAGAGAAACCAGCTGCTTGTACAAGGACTAATTCGTAGGGCCTTAGTGGCAAAACCCCTTATTATAAATAAAACCATTTTGTTGAATATATCTATAAAAAAAGTAGAATGTGCGGATAGCTGATTAATTCTTCTACCCAAGGAGTAACAGAAATTAATTATGAATATATGAGATTTAAAATGAATACCATGAACATATTTCACAGTACGATACCATTGGAGTAAAAGTAATGTCCGTTTCTATTAAAATAGCATAACATGAAATTAAAGCAATTAATCCTTATAAGAGTAGTTTTCAACCTTTGGCTTTCTAGATGTTCTGAAAGTCGACTCCCAGAATCCCTGATCACTAGCCATGTTGTCCAAAATGTTAGCAAGGCCAAAGGTGGAGAGCCGTTGACTTACAGTACTGTTTTTCATCACCAAGAAAATGCTTAGGGATGACCTACAACTACACTGAAGATATAGGTATATTGGAGCTTGAAAACCCACTTTTTAAAAAGATTTTTATCGTGTGACTTGTTGCCCAAGTAATTTGCTACCCTTTAAATTGCAATAAAATGGGTGAGAGGGCTTTACTCATTAAATTTACATTATGTTTCTGTTACCTAACTTGAAAAAAAAGCCTCACAGGGATAATAACAGAATGGCGTGCAATGTGAAAAATTACACTAGCAATATCACCCATGCCTAAAAATACCCTAAAGCGATTTTAAAATACCTGGAAAAGGTTACTTATCACATATACATATACTGAAGAAAGTTAGCATTATTGCATCATTTTTGAAACATAATTGTATCCATCCATGTTTCCGTCTTGCCGAAACAATTTGTTACAGGTCACAGATTTTAAACTGAAGGTTCATCATTTCTGGCAGCTTTCTCAGACTCTTCAGCAAAGAATTAAAATCCCAGTTTAGGCTATTATTTTGCTGAAACTATACTTATTCTTTTTTTCCTCATTAAGAATGTCAGGGTCTTTAGGACACTTCACAATCCTCTAATCTATGAAAATCTAAACATCAAAGAACACATTCATATAAATAGCTAAATATCTCTCTTTGATGAATTTTGAAATAAAATGTGTGTTCTAATAATATCAACATGAAAGAAAGAAAACTGAATGGAAGAATTCTAACACGTTGGCTTAAATAGAAATCTAGTCTATCAATTTTTACATAGCAAAAATAAAACCTGAATTGTTGTATGTACCCAAATGGGGTAACAAATAAAATGACCATCATTTACACTTAGTAATTTTTTGCAAAACCCCATTCACTAACATGGAACAAATTCCAGAGGTTGAAATCAGAAAATATATCAGATTAAAAAAAATATATAGATTTAAAGAAGAATAATTAATAATTTTACAAAAAGCAGAATTCATTGTTTTGTTGTTTTAAGAAAACTGGGCAATTGAATATATTTGAGTCATTACCACCATGGAGGTTTAAAAATATTATACCTTTTTGGGTAATCTTCATCTCCCTACATCCCTTATATGTATACACAACAGTTCTCCTAATCCACTGCTGCCTCAAACGAGGCAAGTGCATTACTATTACTAATATCAGACATCCAGGCTGATATTCACTGCCTTCATTGGCAACTTAAATTCCTATCAGCGCTCTAAAGCAAGACTTCTGTCCCAGGATTACCCTGCTCATGTAATGATGTTTTAAAGAGATAGAAAAAAGAATCAAAAGATTTAAAGTTTTTTCTACCTCTGTTAGTTGAGTTTGCAAAGGGTTTGCAATTCTGTTAATCTGAACAGAGTTACACATTTTCATATAACAGGCAATCCTGCCTTATTAGGGTTCTACTCCTGTTATGTTAACAACTCATTCAACATGGTTTGAAACTTGTTATTGTTTTGTATTTTCAAGTCATTTCTGACTTTTAGCAACCCTAAGGCAAACCAATCATAGGGTTTTTTGGTCACATTTGTTCGGATAAAGTTTGTATTTGACTTCCTCTAAGACTGAGAGAAAGTGATGTGCCCAAATTCATGCAGTTGGCCAAGGCTCAAACTATTATGCTATCTTGTCTTGATTTGAAACTGAGGTCAGATCTACATAGATCAATAATCCAGAACCAAACCAGCATGGAATCTGTTTGCAAAACATTGCAGAAATGGAGTAACTGCACACTGGATTCTTATCACGATTTTTGATTTATTCCAATATTATACATTGCTGAGGTGCTATTTTTATGTGTAATTGGAAAATCAGTATGTATTCTGTCTGATAAAATCTCATGAGAACAGTAGTTTGAGACTTTCAGGTTACATCACTATGTAATATTATAATTTTTAAAGTGACGTAAGGAGATATTTGAACCGATTGGGCGGAGCCAGACTTCCATGGTGTGATGAGTCAAACCACAGTATTTTCAAATCATAAGAATTGTTGGAATTTAGTGTGATGGGGAGAGTTTTCATCCCATCTGAATACAGTATGCATCCAGTCCTTAAAAGGTATGGGATGCATACTGATATAAACGGATTATATCCCAATGTGATAGGGTCCTCAATCTGTATTCCCATCCATCAAAGATGGAAGGAAAAAGATACCTACTTCATGTTCTCCTTCACACCTGGTGAAGCTAGTTAATGGTGGGAAGGTGTATCACTGGTGAGATAGATACATTCTTCTCTGAATTCATTATGCTGGCTTCAAGGTAGAATAAGAAACTACACATTTCCAAAGTCTGCATTCTGCATCAGGCAATAATAAATATTATTGATGTTGACAAGAATATTTGATGAGTAATGTGGAAAATTGCTTGAATCAGAATAGTAGTTGATGGGTCAAAAGACCAAATGTAGATGTATTAATCGCTAATAAGCAGCATGTCATATATGTACCCAAATTTTACACAAGCCCATTGTAAGATATATACCTTATTTTCTAGAATCTAATTCTCACTTTTTTTTGTCTAAACTACTTTGCCAAAAATAAGGGTGCACCTGGAGTTCCTATTTGAGGGAACTCACCTCAAATTTAATGACCATGACTTTCAGTTGGTACCACAATCACTGCAGTCAGGTAGTTACAAACAAGAGTAGGTTCTGTAGGGTTGTTCTTAAGTTGAATTTGTATGTAAGTCTAAACAGGTACATTCTTTAAGTGTAACTTCATCCAAAAATATATATGAGCTTTGAACAGCATAGGGAAGTGTCAACATCCTGGTAGTTTTTGTTTTGCTGTCTGTGCCCCTGTTCAGAAGATTTCATCTCACTTTCTGTCCCTGTAATCATTGGATTTTGAAAAAAAAATGGCTTGTTGTAGAAACAAGGATTGGTGATAAAGCTTCAGCGTAGAAAACTTTTCCCCATGCTAACTCTTTCAGGAATGAATTTCCCTTCTTAGGGGTAGATTTATCTCATTTCCTGTTGCATCACCCCTGTTATAACAATAACAATATTTTTATCCCACCTTATCTCCCTGAGGGAAGTCAGGGAGGTTTACAACAAAAAGACTGGCAAATGTTCAATACTGATAAAACATCACAAATCAAATCAAATCGTAAACAATAAAATGAACAAACATTGAAGGATACTTATAAAACAAATGAAAAATAATACAACTGAGGTTCAGGTATAAAAATAAAACATTTGGGATATATTTAACTAATAAATGTAATAATAACAACAACAAAACCTTAAAAGTATTAGGCAATTTGCGGCAAGCGAACAGGGCTGAGATTGATTTCTGAGTCAGAATGTTGAATAAAGTTCTAATCCTCCACCTCCCCATAAGCTAGAGTCCATAGATGAGTTTTTAACAGCTTCTTAAAAGAGAAGAGGGAAGGGGTGATTTTTAATTCTTTTGGGAGGGCGTTCTAAAGGTGGGAAGTGATTATGGAGAAGGCCCCCTCTCTCATTCCTACCAGCCACACTTGAGACGGGGTGGAGCCAAGAGAAGGTCCCATCCACAGACCACAGTGTCCATGTCGGTTTATATGCAGAGATGTGGTTTTCCAAATAGTCTGGGTTTGAACCATTTAGGGCTTTATAGTTGATATTGTTGGAAAACTTTTTATCTTGTTTTATGTATTTGTTAAAATTGTGCCTGAATTCGTTTATGTTTTATATTGCTTGTTACCTGTTTTTATTGTCTTGTTTTATATTTTAATTTGTTTACATTATGTCTTTTGGGCATGGCCCCGTGTTAGCCACCCCGAGTCCCTTCAGGGAGATAGTGGTGGGATACAAAAATAAAGTATTATTATTATTATTATTATTATTATTATTATTATTATTATTATTATTAACCAGCACTTTGTGTTTAGCCTGGAAGCGGACCAGCAGCCAATGGAGCTGCCGTAACATGGGAGTGGTTCCCTGTACAGCACTTCCGTTAGTAACCTGGCTGCCGATCTCTGAACTAGTTGCAGCTTCTGAACTACCTTTAAAGGCTGCCACATGTAGAGAGCGTTGCAGTAGTACAAACGGGAAGTAACCAAGGTTCTTAACTATGAGTCATTTGTAAGTCAGATATTTGTAATGTGGAGACTGCCTGTAATGTTCAAAGATTATACCAGAAACCTTATGTAGGTAAGTTTTTAGAGTTGTAGATGGAATGTCTGTTCAAGTGTGTGTATGGGTTAAATATGATATTTATGAAAGCTGCTCCAGTGCACCTCTAACAATACCATCAGAATGCAGTAGAATTTGCATTCGGCAAGTTTGGGAAAGGATTAGAATTTGGCTTTAAAAATCAGCTATTTTGTGACATTGTAAGCTCAGAAATAGCCTAGGTAACCTGCCTGGGTGAATCTCACTATCACCAAAGGCAATCAGAGTGAACTTGGAAAGCTATAATCCCTTACTTTACACTGTTTCTTGGGTTTATTTAAAATCTATTGAACTCATAGGAAAACAAAAAGGAAGCAAAAGGAAAACAAACTGAAAAGTGCAAAATAAAAAGTATTCTTATTAAAAATCAATGACAAGGTATTTTAATGAAACAGAGGGAACAAGTCAATTAAATAATGTTTTAATGAAATGCTTATCTTTAATGAAACATCCATTTCATTATATTTTATATACTTAAATATAAAGAGTACCATTGATTATAAATGTATTACAGTGCTTGTTTTTTATGCTAAACTATTTACCCATCACAATACATGTAGTGTGTAGTATTGGGGGTACAATAAGGCTATTCTTGTAAACACAGTAAAACCAAGATTTGAATTTCACAAATCTAGGTTGTGATATATTTGCACCATTATTTCAAATATTTTCAGGCTGTTGTTTTTCCCCCACATTTTCAGGGAAGCACACAACTCAGATATTAAAAACTGAATATGGAATCATTTCATTTACATTAAGGTGAAAAAGTAATTGGATTAAAAATAATTTTAAGGTGCCTATGAATCCTTCTCAATAAATTGTATACAATAAAATCATATATGCACAATGCCATTTGCTTGACTTTGCTTTATGGGATAAAATGCATTCCATTCTTTGCTTTCTTTCCCTCAAACATATCCTTGCTTGTATACATATTGAAAATTGCACGCACGACTTGTATGCATTTGCTGTACTGACTAAAGTGTGGTTTATAGAAATATATTATGTACATATTTGAAGCATACATTTTTCCATGTGCAATTTTAAAGCTTTTTAAACTTCAAACACAAGGACTTTGGAGCACAAACTGTATTCATCTCACACATAGTCGAAAAATTGCAGATGGCTGTCATATCTAGCAATGACACTTGTCCAAATACCTATTTTATTTATTCTGTATTTCATGTAGAAAAATTCAGAGAAAGACAATCCAGACATAGAGACATCACTTGAGGACCTTCAGTTGGGAAATCTGGTTCTTTAGAGGAACGGCTACAATGGCTGAGAATTCCTTGCTCCCATGTGTTTGGCTTTGAGTTGGGGGTTAGGAGTTAAGGGTGGAGACCTAGTAAAAGCATCCATATTTACTGAAGGTGACCAATCCAATGATGAGAAAACATCATACAGTCACTGGATTGGAGCACTTTTAAACACTTCCATCCTTATGTGATTCCCTCCATGAGAGTCTGCCTCCAGGACCAAACCAACTATGGGCAACAAATAGACTGAGAAGCAGAGTGGGCAGACCAAAAGACAGCCTGGCAAGATGGCACTACCTGGAGGAATCCTCCACCTTGTGTGATTGTGGAGCTGAACAAACAACTCCTCATCTGTATGCTTGCCCGCAATGCCCTGCCTCATGCACGGAGGAGGAGATGTTTAAAGCTACGGACAATGCAATTGCTGTTGCCCACTTTTGGTCTAAAACTATTTAGCTGTTTGTGATTCCTTTATTTTATCGCCTTTAAACTTATTTATTATGCAATGCTTTTGACACGAAATTTTTTTAAAAAATGTGATTCCAATGCAGTGAAGGGGACTTGCTGAATACTTTTCCTCTCAAGATGAACACTCAAGGCTTTGTAAATCCACTTCCCGCAGAAATTATTACAGAAGCCATTCAATTAGCATGTAGCCTTCTACCCACCATTGCAAATGTAGATATAGATATATATTTTTCCTGCTTTTACCTGCTCATATATGATGTTTTTTGGCTTAGCTATGCTCCCCTGACTGTTTTTGTTCCCCTTGTTGACTGATTATATTGCTGAATGGTGATAAGTGACTGCAATCATATAATAGTCCATTGCCATCTCAGTAACAATATGAGACTTATAAATCCACATATCTGAAAACACTTGGCAGAACTACAAATGACAGTATGATGGTAATGCATTCACAGAATCATAGAATTCATAAAATAATAGAGTTGGAAGGGACATAATGGGCCATCTAGTCCAACCCCCTGCCAAGAAGCAGGGAAATTGCATTCAAAGCACCCCTGACAGATGCTCATTCAGCCTCTGTTTAAAAGACTCCAAAGGAGGAGCCTCCACCACACTCCAGGGCAGAGAGTTCCACTGCTGAACAGCTCTCACAGTCAGGAAATTCTTCCTAATGTTCAAGTGGAATCTCCTTTCCTATAAGTCCTTAATGACACAGCAAATTACTCATATAAAATTTGAGGAATTTGTTAAAAAACCTTTACTTCTACCTTCCTTTCAAATATTGAATGGATTACTTTATATTCTGTAGTTTCCGTAACAAATGGCAAATTCAATTAACATAACATTATGTTAGCATACAGTAAAATTGCACCTCAAGTATATTTTTAGCTTTCTATGAACACATGTATGTAGCTTAAATATGC
Organism: Anolis carolinensis; assembly: GCF_035594765.1. Taxonomy (NCBI): domain Eukaryota; kingdom Metazoa; phylum Chordata; class Lepidosauria; order Squamata; family Anolidae; genus Anolis; species Anolis carolinensis. The sequence continues at coordinate 22,090,464 of NC_085844.1, read as the reverse complement.
ACTTTGAAAGCTGGCTTTACCACTGCATTCTAAAGTATAAAGGATAATAAAGAAGGCACTGAAACTGATCATGCCATTCCTTCAAAATCAGTAAGATGCATTAAATGAAACTTTTGATGGGTTCTCTTTACAGCAGGTTTGAGGAGAGATAATCTACTGTCTCTTAATAGACTAATACCGGAAATTATTGTAATTTCAGGAGGAGAGTTTTTGAAAATTTAATCATAATATTCCATTGACTATTTTATAGCAGGAAGATGCTATCCCTCAGCAGTTATGTGATCACTGACAGCAAAAATGTGCTGGTTTCACACTTTTGCCATCACATATCTATGCATTTGCACAAATGTGACAATTTGCTGATCCATGAACCCATACTCCCACTGTGGCATAACCTTACAACCTTACCTTACCTCACTTTTGTTGCTATATAATTGTTTAAATTGTTTTAAAAGCAATTTTGCCATATCAGTTAGGTTTAATTTTTTTAAAAAAACAAACAAACTTTAATCCAAAAATTACAGCCCTGCAGACAGCGAAGGGAGAGAAGAGGTGAATTCCATCCCTTGGTGTTGATTCAGTATCTTCATATCCACACAAAAGCAGATCAGCCCCATTGTACCAGGTAAATTATGGGAACATGACATGATCTGTGGCTACTGACATGTTTTCCCATCAACAGCATGGGACGAGTTTATTACTGGAAGAAAGAAAACACAGTTTATCATTGGGAGAATGGATGCACATAGTAGGATATGATAGGCACTGCCACCAAAGCCAATTGTCCTGCTTCAACACTGTCTTGCTTCCTTCATGTAATTATTCCTTAATACTCACATTATTAGGTTTTCTACAAATGAGTACCCACAGGGGAATCAAGCTCTATGTTGTAGTTCATCCAGGGGCTGAAAATGAGAGGATGGTTGAGAGGACTGATGAGTTTTCCAGTGAGGAAAATGAGGGGATTTTAGAGCAGGACTCTGCCTGTGAAAAGGGGCCAGAGAGGGAAACAAGCCAGCTGGCATCGAATGACAGGGAGAGCCTTTGCCCTAATTGTTCCTTAGCAACACAAGATAAGGAGCAGCAAGAGAGAGAAGTTTCCCATGAGTGGGAAGTTTCCCCTGATAACACACCTGCAGTTAATAGTAGAAGTTTGAGGCTCAGTTTTAGGGAGGAGGGCGCTAAGCTCCGGAGATCAAACTGAATTCGTGAGAAATCCTTGAACCAACAGAGCAGATGCCAAAGGCATGATTTCATGGCCTGTGGTCCTTAAATGAAAGGATTGTTTTCTTTAGAGTCAGAACAGGAAACACTGTTCTGTCAAGATCTTGGGTCCTGTTTCCATATTCATGTTCAAATTTAAGTCCTTTGGGAAAGTGTGGTGTTCATGTTTATGGTTTTTGGGTTTTTAAGAAGTTCCTGTCCTCCTGGTTTTGGAATTATGCTTCCTGTTTTTGGGTTTTTGATTCTTGCTTTTGGATTTATATCTGTGTTATGATTCCTGGCATTCTCTACATTATACTCCTACTAGCTTTGCCCGGCCACGCGTTGCTGTGGCATGGAAAATAAAGTAATGAGAAGTAGGTAGGCTTTGAAGGTGCAAGGCTATTCATTCCTGTGTCTTTGTTTGTTTTTTTTATTGGAGGTTATACGTTGGATGTGTTGGTGTGCTGGGGCATAGTCAATTGGCCAGGTTGAGTAGGATTTAATGGCCTTGTAGGCTAAAAGGCTGGCGGATTCTTCCGTGGGGGAATCGTTTGTTGGGTGGTGTTCGCTTGGCTGATTGTTTCTTGTCTAGAATTCCCCTGTTTTCATATTGTAGTTGTGTATTTATTGTTCTGGTTTTAGATACGTTTTATGGTGGGAGTCTTTTTTATTGTTAATGGCTTTATCTAGGTAAGAAACAGGTAGGTAAGTGTGGTTTATATACCTGTGGAATAATATCTAGTGTGGGAGTATGATCTCTTGTCTGTTGGAGGGAAGAATGAATGTTGTAATTAGTCACCTTGATTAGCCTTTAGTGGGCTTGTAGTTTCAAAGCCTGGGTGATTTCTTCCTGGGTGATTCCTTTATTGGGAGGTGTTAGCTGGTTGTGTTTGTTTTCTTTCTGGAATTTACCTGTTTTCAGAGTGTTGCTGTTTATTTACTGTCCTATCATTAGAGTTTATATTGTCCTGTATTATTATACCATAGTTTTTATATATATTATTATATTTATTATCCTAATTATGTTGAAAGTGCCGCTGGGTGGGGAGGTTCTGCCCACGCTCCCCATTGGGAAGCAGTAGCATCGTCGCCAAGTGGCACAGCCTTCCCTCAGGGGTGAAAAGCTCCCAGCCAACAGGAGGAGTGGGTCCATGGCGCTGCCCTTCTGAGCGTGCCTGGGAAGTGAGGGGAATCCCAAGGAAATCCTTTGCTTGTTCTTCCCTTTCGGCTGTTCTGCCTTCCCTCTCTCCACCTGCTCTCCTGCCAGCTCTTGCCTTTTTGCATGGGTGTTTTTTTCCCTTGTGCAGTTTCTCAGGGGGCTGCTGACTCCATAGCTAGGCCTCACTTGCCGCCTGGCTCCAGTAGCAGCCAGGGGGAGGGAGGAGGAGAGCCGTCAGTGCCCTGGCCTGGCCTTGCCATGGAAAAGTTCCCCTATGTGAGTACTCCATTGGCCGGCTCAGATCTCAGGACGGAGCAGGACAGCCACCTCCCCCTATCGTTCTCCTCTTCCCTTCTCTGGCCAGGTCGACGGCAGAGGCGGCGGTTTGAGGATGGTGTGTCTGGTTAGCGCACATGGCTGTTGAGGACAATGGCAGGTTGTGTGTCTGTTGTGCTCGTGCACCACTTAGTGTCTGATGCATGCGTTGTTTGATTTGTGCGGTTTTGGGGCGACTTTGGGGGCGGATTGTGTTTAATATTTTTTGTTTGTTGTTGGGAACCTAGAGGCATGGCCGCTGGGTTCCGTTGTGAAATTTGGTGTTTCTGGAATGTATAGTTTTGTTGCTACCTTCACGGCGGGCAGTTTTTTTTTTCTCCTTTATATATATAGATTGAACAGATCTGCTGTTTGGACTACTGTCTCTTAAAACCTTTTCCCCTTTGTGTTTTGGACCTTGTTTTTGGTCATTACTTTTCCCTATTACTTTGTATGATTTTGTCTTTTTATATTTGTTGTTGCTTTTCTTAATAAACTTCAGTTAATACTATTGGGCTCCTGTGTGGATTGTGCAACACTCTATTTAAATATTCTACAGTTTTCATACCTATTGATACACCAGTTGTTATAGCAGTTACTCATGTAGATAATGTTTCTGAATTAATGATAAGCAAAAGTGAATAGCAGAGGCTTCACCTAACCAATATTTACCAGCATGCATTGATGCTGCAAACAGTACATGGTAATAAAATGTATTCTAGTGTATCTAAATAGATCTTTCTTGAATTACGACAACAACAAAACTCAAACAATACAATATTTTGTTTACTTCTAAGGCAAGACAGTGTGTTTTTTGCTGAGTTTCAAAAGAAAATGTAGCAAGTATATGGATCACCGCAATGTTATGATAATAGATGCAAATAGAAATTGCTATGCACATTTTATTGTTTAAAAAAGTATTAAACACCAAGGGCTTGTTCTACTTTTGTTTACATTTCTCTTTTTTCGTAATTGCAAGCTCTTTCCAGTTTGCATTGCTATACAGAAGATGGTTAAAGAAAATGCATGCAGTCAATGCTTACATTTTGCATTGCTATAAAGATGATGTTTAAAGAAAAGGAAAAACAAATAAACATATTTCTTAGGGGAAAAATGGTTCTTTGGATCTTGGCCTAACCATTAACTGATGCATGAACTTTGAGGTCAAAGCCTGCAAATAAATTTAACCTGTTGGAAAACTGGTGAAGTTTACATGTTATTCTATTACATAGGATATTCATTTTCTGTGTTTATTTAAAAGGGTGATATTATGGGAAGGGCATTGCATGTGTATACTGAAGTGATTAACAAATAGAAGTATATATAAATATCAAGAGAAAAACATTTCAACTTCTGCCTTCAACAGTTGTTGAAGATAAAACAGGGCTGCATACTAGGAGGCGGATTAGAAAACAATATTATCAGCATTCTTAGTTGGGATTATCCACCATGTTGAGGTATTATGGTGTTAAGAGTTTTTAATCTATAGACCCAAAAATTCTTCCTTTTGTCCAAAATGTCGGAAGCAGATGGTGCCTCAATGCCAAATAAAGACAAATCAAGATATTGTAATGTTCTGAGCTGAAATAATAATAATAATAATAATAATAATAATAATAATAATAATACTTTATTTATACCCCGCCACCATCTCCCCATGGGGACTCGGGGCAGCTTACATGGGGCAGAGGCCCAAACAACATAGGACAAAATATAGGCAACATAATACAAATCACACTATAAAAAGATAAAACAGTAATACAATATATCAATTAAAACAAAAATACAGGATAAAAAATTGCATTTAAAACACATAAATGGTAAAATGGTAATAAATACAGGATAGATTATTAAAAACCCTCTGGGGCTGATTAATTAATGACTGTATCTCCAAAGGCCTGCTGAAACATCCAAGTCTTCAGTTGTTTCCTGAAGGAAGGTAGAGAGGGAGCCAACCTAGTCTCCCTGGGGAGGGAGTTCCAGAGTCGGGGGGCCACAGCCGAGAATGCCTCTCTCTCATCCCCACCAAACGCACTGGTCACTGGCTGCTTTAGCTTCATGTTTACAATAGTAAGGTTATGGTTCCTATAGCATGAATGTAAGTCTCTTGATTATTTTGCGTACATACTCCAGATGGGATTTTGAATGTCTGACATTCCCTCACATAAATAAAATTACAGGCTCGTTAGGTGATGTTATGTTTAATGTTGTAACTCCTGGCAGTCACTGTGATCCTAAAACTGACAGTCCGCTTAAGATATTTATAGGTATTGGATCAAAGACAAACTTGGGAGAAATGCATTGTTATACATCTTCAGGCTGATTCTAATGTTGGGGACCCTGGCATAGGGTTTTCTTCACAAAATTTATACAGGATATGCTGTTACTTTTCTTCAAGTCTGAAAGCACTCGAAGTATTACAACATGCTGGCTTCCTTGGATGTTACTGCCTATTTAAATAGGCAAAACAAATACACCCAGATTTGGAATGTCAGGATTAGTGGGAAGGAAAGGTAGCTTTTGAATATTTGCATGTTGTCTAGAATTCTAAAAACATCTGAAATTCTAGAAAAGTTCACATAATTGAAGGTGCTGGTGCAAGATAATCTTGGGGCTTGAAAATGCTTAGCTCAGCTGCCAACATACAATGGAAATCATTTTCCAGTCTCAACTAGTCTAAGGTGATATTTCCCTGCAATCTCCAGATACACATACACTGGTGAGGCCACATTTTCTTCTCTCTTTCAGACTTGTAAATAAAGTCTAGGGATCTCTATTCTCCCTTTTATTTTTTTCTTCCTTCCTTCAACTGAATGCTCATCCAAGATAATGGCTTTTTTTGATTCATAAGGTAGGTAAAAGTAAAGGTTCCCCTGACATTAAGTCTAGTTGTTTCCGACTCCGGAGGTTAGTGCTCATCTCCATTTCTAAGCAGAAGAGCCATGATTGTCCAAAGACACCTCCAAGGTCATGCGGCCGGCATGATTGCATGGAGCACTGTTACCTTCCCTACTCACATTGGCATATTTTCGAACTGCTAGGTTGGCAGTAGTTGAGTCTAACAGCGGGAGCTCCCCCTGCTCCCCTGATTCGAACCACCAACCTTTCAGTCAGCAAGTTCAGCAGCTCAGGGGTTTAACACGCTGTGCCATCAGGGGGCCTGTTCATTCATAACACATAATTTAATCTTGTTTCTTGATGCTTCTGGTCATTTTCCTGTCAAAATGTTTCCCCTGGCTTAGACAAAAAGCCCTTTGATAGCACATTTCAATTTGAACCTTTCAGATATATTCAGAAACAACCCTATATTCAGATAGTTTCAGTCTTCACATAGTCACCTAGTGTAGGAGCAACTGTGGCAATTTATCAATATCTAGACCTCTTCCGCAGTTTCCCTTGGGTGCATGAAGAGGGGGAAGAAGACTTGACCTAATCTACATCTTGTAGATTACGTGCCTAAGCTGTGTGTTGATGTGTAGTGGTATGGAGGAAAGTACCAAATTAGGGCAATCAGATCATATTTTCAACGGCACTGGAATAACTAGATGGAAAAGGCAGTTGCAAAGTTCCTCATCCTCCCCTCCCAATTATGTGGATAAATAGATGAATACTACAGAGATTGATCCCCATACTCTTGAGGCTTAAAGCAGTCATGAGTTGAGATAGCTTATTGAGATAGTTATCTGGATTGCAGATCAGAGACATGGGGAGTTGGCTTCCGATCCCATACCAAAGAGCAAGGGGAATAGGAAGTCCCAGTCCCCATGGCACAGTGGCTTTCCCACCCTTTTAGTCTCAGTCTATGTTTTATGAAATATTCTTAAATAGTTGTCTTGGAGACTTATCTCATCACTGCTAGGTTGATACAACTACTGATCCTCTAAAACAAAAACAAATATTCTACATTTCACCCCAGATTCCCAGAATCAGGCAATTCTAAATTTGTCAGTGCTCGTGTGAAAATTGTGACAAAGCTGAAGCAGTTTATCTTGACTCCTTGGCCTATGGATAGCATTATGCAAATAGAATGACTGATAATGATAACTACAAACTGTTGATAAACTTGCTAATGAATGTAACAAATATAAAGGAAGATGATGTTTGGCTGTGTCCAGGTTGGTATACTGAAGTCTGATACTCTAAAGTCTGGAAGAAAGTTCTACAAGCAACAGAGTATGCCTATTGAATTTGAATGATATCATGATTGCTGAATTCCCAAAGCGTACTCATTGCTATGGTTCATATTTCTATCCTCCCTGAGGAAAGCCTGTCTAGGCTTCAGGCTCTTGAAGCTCTGACACCGATACAGTTAATTCTTTCTTATTATGAATTAGACGTTAGAGCAAATGAACTCAGTGATTTATTTACAGCAATTTGTTATTTTTTATTTTAAAAAGGTCTCATGCTACTTTGAAGTAAAAGATATATATTTCTTTTCTATAGAAAAGGGAAAGAGAAATACTTTGTGTAGTGAGAAATATTAACTTTCTTGCCAGAGAAAGTAATTGTCTTTTTTAGCTGTTAAATTAGGATACTGTTCTAAGAACTAATTGTTAAGGCTTCATTTGGTATTGCCTTGCATAATTTGATCCCAGTGCAAACTGAAAATCTCACTATAATATGGAGCAGCCATGTGTCCTAGCTTAGAAGCATAGCTGTACTTGAAGGACTGTCTTGTCCAAGAAGATTTGAGAAAAAAATTAAGCCACAGAGGGAAGAACAAGGACCTTGCAGTTATCTATCAGTATCAAAATGAAAACGCACATAATGTTCTTTGCTGGGGTGGTGGTTGTTGTTGTTGTTGTTATATTAATGTAACCCACTTTCTCTTCTGAAGGAGAATCAAAGCGACTAGCATTACATTTCTAATGGAACTGTATTAATACTTTCTAAATTCTCTCTCTCTCTCTCTCACACACACACGCACACACACACACACACACAGAATGATACCTTGAATTAAGAGTTTAATTTGTTCTGCTCTTATTTCAAAGCAAATTTCCCTATTACAACCCATTCCCATCCCTCAACCCCCCCCCCCACCACCATTTTAACGTGTTATTAAATAAGAAAATGTACTTTATAAATAACAAATGATGTATAAATGCACATTCACATGGAACAATAAAAAGAATGATCAACTTTAAAATGGTAGAAGCACAAAGTTGCAGCATGAAAGCACAAAGTGAAGAGGAAAAACATTATTTTCTTCATACTGTACTCATTCCAGCCTTCCTATCTGCCTTGTCTCTCCTTCTCCCTTTTTTCATGAACCCAAACATACCAGGATTAAAACCCACACAAAATCAACTGACCCAAAGTGCACAGCAATCTCCCAATGTGGACAAGTGCATGAGGCAGGAGGTTGCTCCCTTGAAGCCCTAAAGCCCTGCATGTATGTGCTAGCACTCCCTCTGACACTAGCTCTTATCTCAAAATGCTGTTCCTATGTCAAAGCAAAATCTGGGCAGAGTGACAGTTCTTATCTCAAAATGCTCTTATGTTGGGATGCTCTGAAGTAGAGGTTCCTCTTTATGTGTGTGTGTGTGTGTGTATGTATATTATATGCAGTTCTTTATCCTTTTTTGTCATCTTCCATTTGCAAAGGATTTGGGAGCCACTGCTTTCTTTTGGCAACAGATAAATGGAATATTCCATTGCCACTTACCACCTTAATTTCTGTACTTTGGAGCCCCCAGTGGTGCAATGGGTTAAACCCATGTGCTGGCAGAACAAGATCAGCAGTTTGAATCCAAAAGTGGGGAGAGCTCTAGTTCCCTATACGGAGACATGAGAGAAGCCTCCCACAGGATGTTAAAACATAAAACATATGGGTGTCCCCTGGGCACTGTCCTTGCAGATGGCCAATTCTCTCACACCAGAAAAGACTTGCAGTTTCTCATGTCCTCCATGCACAGAGACAGTAATGTTTATCCTCAATGATCTTCTGACACAGCAAATCTGAGTGGCAGTGGCACCATGTTCTCATCTCATTTCTGATTCACAAGGCAATTGAGGCAATGTGTACAACACACTCTAAATGACACAGAAGCTGCAGCATAAACAGGCTGAAAATAGATGTAAAGGTGCTAAAGACCACTAAGTAGAGTTTTCCTGAAGCACTTCTGTATCATTTCAAGTGCTTCAATTTTTTGCTAAAATAAAAACGTTACACAAATTTAAGAAAGCACTTATACCATAGTAATATTTTCCCACTGCAGTTGAATTGCTTGCTGCTATGACTCAAGAGTCGATGTTGAAAGTAGTATTGCTACTGGTAGGGTTTCTCTAAGCCTGACAGGCTTTTGCTGAATCAGACTAAAGGTGCCAAACATTTTATTATGATGAGCAGTAGCAATCATGTGGGATGACAATGGAAGAGGACCAAATGGCAGTGGTATGTTTGCTATCTGTTGTAAGCACTATATAGGAGGAGGCACTGGTTAACCACCTTTGAATTTCTTGTACCTTGCAAACCTATGCAGTAACAATCCAGAATGAAATAAATACATAAATCAATCCTAAATAAAGCAAGAGATAGTGTTGGAAAATGAGAATACCTACTTAGGAAGGCACCTAACCAGCTCTTGGCAAAAAGCAGAGGACTATGAATAGCACTGGGTCTAATGACACAACTGGCTTCTAGCCAAAAAGTACATTCATTTAAGTGTTGAAATTCCAAATGAAAGAAGAGTCTGAAGTCACAGAATACATTTAGCAGAAACATGGAATGCAAGAAGAATGAATTGGGAAATGCTGGAATTCATAAAACAAGAAATGTAGTGCAATGACTGAATAATATAAACAAGACTACAGACAAAACTAATCAGTATAACTGTAATCCAAATGTATGCTCCCACCACAGAGAGAGATAAGAGTAAAACTGAAAGATTCTATGTGAGTACCCAAGAGAAAATTGATCACGCATTGAAATAGAACACATTGACCATTACGGTCAATCGGAGCACAAAAGTAGGAAACAGCAGAATCAAAAATTGTAGAGAAATCTTGGCTAGAATCAAGAAAGAAAACTTTTGTAAGGCTAACAGTAATCACATTGTTTTGGGCAAGTGAAGTATATATGTATGTATGTATGTATGTACGTATGTACGTACGTACGTATGTATATCATTGGATGGCCAATATAGAAACTAGATAGACTATATTATTGGAAGCAGAATATGGAGACATTCCTCATTTCATTTCATTTCATTTCATTTCATTTCATTTTTTTGCAAAGTAAGAATAGGATTAGCATAGACCATGAACTGCTAATATAAAAAATAGAGCACTATAAAGCTAAATTGGTATCAATTATAGATCAAAATATACTCTAGAGATCTACTATGTAGAATTTAATGACCTCACAAAGAATTGATGGGCACTACTAAGCTTCAACGTATTACAAGGACCCATGATGGAAGTTAGGGAAGAATGAAAAAAGACACTAAAAAGACACTGAGTCCCTCCGGGTGATAAGGGCAGGATAGAAATATTTGAAATAAAATAAATTTGAAATAAAAAGACATTTGCAACCAAAAAATAAAGAAAAGATTCATTGGCTAACTGCTTAATCTTTTCAAACACTTAATTCAGGTGACATAGGATTTTATTATTTGTATTCAATACATTAGACTTGCAACTAAGGGTTATCTACTTACCTTCAAATGACCAGAAGATGGTGGATTCCCCCCCCCCCCAAAAAGGCTAGAAAATCCAGTTGTTGGTTGTTGTTCTCACAAGGATGACAGTAGGATAGTCAGGGAATGAATGTCCTGATTGTAATGGTGTTTTGTACATATAAGATACATTTCCAATTAGCTTTAATTTGGACTGGGCAGAGGAGAAATTATTGAAAACATTTGTTATCTGACTCTTCCTAATTTTAGTTTGATAGTCATGTTTGACATAAATAAAAAAAAGTTTGAAATGCCTAATGGCATATCACAATTTTTTTTAAAAAGTATTAGCTCAGACTGCAGAGTTTTCAATGTATAGAGTACAGTATATAAAATATATATACTAATCTCACATACATAACTTTCAGGAAAAAATGTCATTCATATATAAAATGAAAATGTTTAGGAAAGAATATCATATTCTGTCTAAAATTGTTCTTACAAAACATAAGTACATTTTTCATGCAGCATTATTTAAAACACTTTGATATTACTGTATATGTTCATGCATAAGTCTAGATATTTTAGTAAAACACTGACTCATAAACCCTGGATTGAGTTCCCATGGGTCAATGGAAACTCAATCCAAGGGTTAGGGTACAATACAGTACCCTAACTCTTATTTTTAAAAAAGGAACCATCTGTGAATATGTATAGTGGTGAAAGATGAGAGCTTAGTCTGTCCTGGGTGAGCCTAAAGAATCACCAAAACTCTATGCTCTCCGCAATGGCATCATTTCTTTTTAAATGCCTGGGCAGGAAATGGGAGAGACAAGGAGTGGTTGCCCCATGAAATGATGCTAGTGCATTCCTCTCTCTTTGAAATGGTCTTCAACCTATCCACAGATCATATCAAAATCCATATTTTTGGTCCATAAACCTGCACTTAACTTGTACTCAGGGCCGGTCCAACAATGGAGGCCGTTTAAGCGGCCGCTTCGGGCGCACGTCAAGGGGGGCGCTGTTGAGGCTCCCTCTCGCACTCCTCGGCCCACTCGCGCATCTCTCGCACTCGTCCCACTCGCGGCCCTCTCGCACTCTGCTCAATCGCGCCCCTCTCGCACTCGGCCCACTCACGCCTCTCTCACACTCGGCCCACTCACGCATCTCTCTCACTCGGCCCACTCGTGCCCCTCTCGCACTCGGCCCACTCACGCATCTCTCTCACTCGGCCCACTCACGCCCCTCTCGCACTTGGCCCACTCACGCCTCTCTCGCACTCGGCCCACTCGCACCTCTCTCTCACTCGGCCCACTCGCGCCTCTCTCTCACTCGGCCCACTCACACCCCTCTTGCACTCGGCCCACTCACGCCTCTCTCTCACCCGTCCCACTCATGCCCCTCTCGCACTCGGCCCACTCACGCCTCTCTCGCACTCGGCCCACTCGCGCCTCTCTCTCACTCGGCCCACTCACTCCCCTCTCGCACTCGGCCCACTTGCGCCTCTCTCTCACTCGGCCCACTCACGCATCTCTCTCACTCGGCCCACTCACGCCCCTCTCGCACTCGGCCCACTCATGCATCTCTCTCACTCGGCCCACTCACGCCCCTCTCGCACTCGGCCCACTCACGCCTCTCTCGCACTCGGCCCACTCACGCCCCTCTCGCACTCGGCCCACTCACGCCTCTCTCGCACTCGGCCCACTCACGCCCCTCTCGCACCCGGCCCACTCACGCCTCTCTCGCACTCGGCCCACTCACGCCCCTCTCGCACTCGGCCCACTCATGCCTCTCTCGCACTCGGCCCACTCACGCCCCTCTCGCACTCGGCCCACTCACGCCTCTCTCGCACTCGGCCCTCTCGCCCTTGCAGCCCTCTTGCCCCTGAACAAGACCTGAGGCCAGGCCTCTGGGCCTGCTGCTCCACCTGCACCCTTCCTGGATTCCTCCCGCAACGCCCGGCAGCCCTCCGAGGCTGGAAGGAGCTCTGGCAGGTCGAGCAGGCCTGTGCCCCTGCCATGCACCTCCTTGGGGACCCTCTCAGCCATGAAGACGGGGCAGGTAGGAACCCGTCCCTGTTCCCAGCATTTCGCCAGGCATGTCTCCAGGGCAGGCCTGGGCCAACTTGGCAACTGAGGGGGGAAATGGAGGGGCCTGAGGCTGGGTTGCTGCAGGTTTTTCAGCTGCCTGGCCATGTTCCAGAAGCTGGAACATGTGGGCCTACTCCTAGGATTTATAGTTTCCTAAGGCCCCTTCTTCACAGCCATAGAAGACAGATTATCAAGGCAGATAATCCACATTTTCTGCTTTGAACCAGATTATATGCATCCACACAGCCATATAATCCAGTTCAGAGCAGATAGTCTGGATTTTATATGGCAGGGTATGGGTTCTTCTACATAACCATATAATTGAGATTATGAAGGCAGATAATCCAGGTCATATGCACTGAACCGGATTACATGCATCCATACAGCCATATAATCCAGTTCAGAGCAGATAGTCTGGATTTTATATGGCAGGGTATGGGTTCTTCTACATAACCATATAATTGAGATTATGAAGGCAGATAATCCAGGTCATATGTACTGAACCGGATTATATGCATCTACACAGCCATATAATCCAGTTCAGAGCAGATAGTCTGGATCTTATATGGCAGGGTATGGGTTCTTCTACATAACCATATAATTCAGATTATCAACGCAGATAATCCACATTATCTGCCTTGAACTGGGTTATCTGAGTCTACACTCCCATATAATCCAGTTCAAAGCAGATAACCTGCATTTTATATGGCAATACAGAAAGGGCCTAAGGGTATATTGTAGTGTATATTGTAGTGGTGTACTTCAGAGGGATGCATATATCTCACCAAAGGGCAGCTGCACTTTGGAATTAATGCAGTTTGACTCCAATTTCATTGCCATGGCTCAATGCTATGAAACCCTGGGAATTGTAGTTTTATAAGGTCTTTAAACCTTCTCTGCCAAATAGTTTAGATGCCTCACCGAACTATAACTCCCAGGATTCCATAGCATTGAGCCGTGGCAGTGAAAGTGGAGTCAAACTATGTTAATTCCACGGTGCCTCACTTCTTCCAATGGAGAAATAAAGATACAAGTGCCAGTTAAGTCCTGTGGATTTCTTTATTCATACCAGGGGTCCCCAAACTTTTTAAACAGGGGGCCAGTTCACGATCCTTCGGACCGTTGGAGGGCCAGACTATAGTTGGCCACCGAGCAATAATAAATAAATATCTAAATAAATAAATAAATAATAACAATAACAATAAAAAAGAGGGTTGGAAGACACCCTTTGGGCCATTGAGTCCAATCCCCTTCTGCTTTGTGCATCGAAAGCACAAACAAAGCACCCCTGACAGATGACCACCCAGCGTCAATGTGAAGAAGAAGAAGAAGAAGAAGAAGAAGAAGAAGAAAGAGGTTTGGAAGAGACCCCTTGGGCCATTTAGTCCAACCCCCTTCTGCCTGTGTGCACCAAAAGCACAAGCAGAGCATCCCTGATAGATGGCCACCCAGCCTCAATAATAATAATAATAATAATAATAATAATAATAATAATAATAATAATAATAATAATAGGATTGGAAGAGACCCCTTGGGCCATTTAGTTCAACCCCCTTCTGCCTGTGTGCACCAAAAGCACAAGCAAAGCATCCCTGATAGATGGCCACCCAGCCATAATAATAATAATAATAATAATAATAATAATAATAATAATAATAATAGGATTGGAAGAGACCCCTTGGGCCATTTAGTCCAACTACCTTCTGTCTCTGTGCACCAGAAGCACAAGCAAAGCATCCCTGATAGATGGCCACCCAGCCTCAATATTAATAATAATAATAATAATAATAATAATAATAATAATAATAATAATAATAATAATGGTTGTAAGAGAAGAAGAGACCCCTTGGGTTACTTAGCCCAACCCCCTTCTGCCCTTGTGCCGTGGGGCTGGATAAATGGCTTCGATGGGCCGCATCCGGCCCCCGGGCCTTAGTTTGGGGACCCCTGATTCATACCATATGGAGAGGGGCAGATTTCTCGCCCTTTTCATGATATTGTTTAAACTTCCACTCTATGTCTAATTTTTGTTTTGTGTAAGGTAAAGGTAAAGGTTTCCCCTGACGTTAAGTCCAGTCATGTCTGACTCTGGGGGTTGGTGCTCATCTCCATTTCTAAGCCAAAGAGCCAGTGTTGTCCGTAGACACCTCCAAGGTCATGTGGCCAGCATGACTGCATGGAGCACCGTTACCTTCCCGCCGGAAGTGGTACCTATTGATCTACTCACATTGGCATGTTTTCGAACTACTAGGTTGGCAAAAGCTGGAGCTAACAGCGGGCGCTCATTTCGCTCCTGGGATTTGAACCTGGGACCTTTCGGTCTGCAAGTTCACAGCTCAGTGCTTTAACACACTTCGCTACCAGGGCTCCTTTTTGTTTTGTGTATTTTATGGAAATATGTTTCCATATGTATATTTTACGGAGTGTTTTTAAATTATTATGTGTTCTAGCAATGTTGTCAACCGTCTTGAGCAGGTAAGAAATAAAATTATCATTATCATTATTGAGTTGCTGTGCATTTTCTGGGCTGTCTGGCCATGCTCCAGAAGCATTCTCTCCTGACATTTCACCCACATCTATGGCAGGCATCCTCAGAGGTTGTGAGGTTGAGGCAAGTGTGAATGTTGCAGTTGGCCACCTTGATTAGCATTGAATGTCCCTCACATATTCATAGCTGGCTGCTTCCTGCCTGAGGGAATCTTTGTTGGGTGGTGTTAGCTGGCCCTGATTGTTTCATGTCTGGAATTCCCCTGTTTTTGAGTGTTCTTTTTTTACTGTCCTGGTTTTATTTATTTATTTATTTATTTCCCATACTTGTGTCCCGCCCTTCTCACCCTGAAGAGGACTCAGGGTAGCCTCACAACTGCCAACAATTCGATATCCGATTGTTTTGGGGGGGGGGCCAAAATTCTGTTCGCTTACACTTGAAAATTACCTTGGGCCGGCCCTGCTTGTACTTAAGATAGACTTGTGGAGATTGACTCATGGGGCATCCAAAATGTAGAATTAATGCAGTCTGACACCACTTTAATTGTCATGGCTCAATATTATAGAATCATGGGAGTTGTAGTTTTACTAGGTCTTTAGACTCATCTGCCAAAGAATGCTGATGGTTCACCAAACTACAAATCCTATAATTCCATATCATTGAGCCGTTGCAATTAAATTGGTGTCAAACTGAACTGCTTTTACAGTGTTGATGCACTGACAGGTCATTTCTCTCTGGAAACTTTATCATTATTTTAACCCATATTTTCTTAACACAATTTAGTTCTAAATACTTCAGTTGCTAAAACCATGTATATTCATTCACTTATTTATTTTCACATTTTCCTCTTTTATAATTCATCCTTTGCATTTTCCTTGGTGTTGAACATGTCTAGTCTTCCTTGTTATTTTGAGAAACATATCCAATGTGCTATCACTGTGATAACAACAACAACATTTTTATTCTTATAACCCACCTCCCTCGAGGCAGCTTACATGGAGACCAAGCCCAGAATAAACATGGAATTCAAGGTACAAAATTAAACACATAACAAAAACAATGTAATTAAAAACAATTAAAACCAAGGCAATAAAAACATCATAAAATACATCAATCAACATCACAAAACCAAACAGTAGGCCTATTGAGAATTGTGAGGGATGGGCAGGGCTTGTGCAAAATGCAGGACAATAGGAAATCCTGGGACAAGTCTAAGGCCCAGATGGTGATAACACAAACCACAGAGCACTGGTGCACATTAAGGGCTTTCTTTTGCGCATTTCCATTGGAGTTTGTTCCCTAACCGCTGCAATTTGAAGCTAGCTTTGGACTGAATCAAATGGCCAGTGCAAATGGGAGCCCTGAAGCAAGACTCAGAGTGGAAGAACTGGCACCCAATCTCCCCATGGACAGTAAGCAAAGGCCCATGTTGGAACAGTGTTAGTGGAAATGTAGGATTCCCAAACACACACTCAAAACTTCATCCAAGGTTTTAGAAACCCTGAAGAAAAGGTATTTAGATATTGTAGGTAAGATAAGATCATTCAATCATACTGACAGAAATTTGATAACGTGTAGAAATCAATGGCGTGAGATGATAACAAATATGGGAGAAAGATGTGGCAAAGTGTGTGAATATAATGTGGTGGTCATATAATATGCAGAATGGACTCAGGAAGAACAGCAAGAGCTGGTTAAGTAACCAGAGAAAGTGATGGAAATAGTTCCCAGAAGAATAATAAATAAAATTCACTTACTACGAGGGTTATCCAGAAAGTTCAGTACGCATGAACTTCCGCATGAACTTCCTCGATCACTCTTTTGTTTTGCAGATGCTTGCAAAGAAGGTGCTCTTCTAAGGTTTTGCAATAAGCACACCTTTCCTGTCCCAAAAAACCTTCCTTGCAAGCATCTGCAAAACAAAAGAGCGATCGAGGAAGTTCATGTGGAAAGCTGAGCGCACCATTTGACAGCTGAGGGAAGGGAAACCAGCCTGGTTTAGGACGCAAGCCAGGCGGGAATCTTGGGGGGGGGCTTTTCAAACACTTTTATCGCTATGATAACTACCTAGAATTCAGTGGGGACTATGGTGAGAACTAGTATTTGGGTCTGGCTTTCAACTGAATATGGTAAATGTTTTCTCCTATACTTTGTTTATTTTTAATTCCAAAACGTACTGAACTTTCTGGATAACCCTCGTATATTGTAAGAATGATGTATTAAATAATTATTTTTTCATGATATTCTGATTAAACAAGCATTTAGTTCAGTGATTCCCAAAGTGGGCGCTATCACCCCTTGGTGGGTGCTGCAGCGATCCAGGGGGGCGGTGATGGCACCTATTAGGACATGGGGCGGGGCCAGGGGAGGGGCGGGGCCTCTTCCCAAGTGCTGGGGACAGAGCAGAGCACTTGAGGCGCCTGTTAGGACACAGGGGCCGGAGATAGAGGAGTGGGCATGGCTTCTTCCTAAGAGCCCGAGACAGGGCTGAGAATCTATACCTCTCCTGAGGCATTTGTTGGGACACAGAGGGCGGAGCTAGGAAGGAGGTGGGGCCTCCTTCCAAGAGCCTGAGACAGGGCTGAGTCTCTATACCTCTCCTGAGAGGCCTTTTAGGACTAAAGGGTGGGGCTAGGGGTGGGAGCAGGGCTTTTTCCCAAGAGCGCGAGATAGGGCTAAGCCTCTGTATACCTCCCCTGAAGCGCTTGTTAGAACACGGGAGCGGGGTATAGAGGTTCAGCCCCAAAAGGCATTTGGGAAGAGGCCCTGCCCCCTTCCTCTAGCCCTACCTCCTCATCTAGCCCTGCCCCCTGTGTCCTGGCAGGCGCAGCAGGATAGGGATAGAAGCTCAGCCCTGCCTCAGAGCTCGTAACTCCACCCATCCCAGTCCTGGCCGCCCATTTGTGGCCCCACTCCCCTCACCTCACCCTCACAGTCCTGCATCTTGGACTAGGGGAGAGGCTCAGCCCTATCCTCTTGAGCAGGAGCCACACCCACCCTTCTAAGCAACACCCTCTTTCCAGGGGGCACTGAGCAATATTTTTTTCTGGAAAGGGGGCCATAGGCCAAATAAGTTTGGGAACCACTTATTTAGTTCATTTTAAATAAATCAGTCTCATCATTGCATAAACCTCAATACATAAGTCTTAGGGATCTTGAAGGAAATATTGAATAAATTGGTATCAGACTATATGCTATGTTAAAGATGCAGTGTTGACTTTAATATTTATGTTACCTTACTCAAGAGAAGTGGTTCTCAATGTGTGGGTCCCCAAAAGTTTTGGCCTTCAACTCCCAAAAATCCTAACAGCTGTAGTAGTAAACTTTTATTACGGTCAATGACCAGCTCGTAACAGGGGTACCCAGTTCTGTACATCCATGTCAGACTTCATTAATAATAATAAAATTATAATAAAAAATTTAAAAATCCATTATAAAATTGAATTATTTACCAATTTAAAATCTAGGCTAAAGACCACATACTAGTAATTATTGAAGCCCAACTAATCCCACAGGATCCTCTGGGCAGTCTTAAGGGAGGGAGTGGGGATGGTAACAGCTGGTAAACTGCCTGGGATTTCTGGGAGTTGTAGGCCAAAACACCTGGGGACCCACAGGTTGAGAACTACTGTTCAAGAGTGTGTAGCACCAGCATGCATAGGGTGAGGAATTCAAAGATATACCCATCTATCTTTTATTTAAAAATTCAAACACAACTATTAACCAATAAATGTAGAACATACAATCCAAACAAAGAAGCAAACACAACTACACTTTCATGGGTAGCAGTGTGTGCAGGATTTTAAAATAAAAATAAAGAAGACAAGGCAAATGAAATTTTAAATACACTAATAATGAGGCTTTTACATCTCAACAAAAATAAAATAAAATATAGTATGTAATACATGGATAAAATAGAGCAGAACCCCCCCCCCCCCGTTATAGTCCTTCATTGCTAATCCACAAATTGATCTGTTAATCTAATGGTATAATTTTCCCTTAGAATTTAAGAAAAAATGAAGCTTTTTCTATTAAATAGTGAAAAAAATGTCATTTATTGTAACAAACAATAGTAATCCCTGAATTTTAAACCTCACTGGTTAAAATTAGCCTGCCATTAATCAATCAATTAGCACTTCAGCTAATTAATACAGGTAGAGCATCCCTTATCCCAAATTCCCAAATCCTTTAGAATTGTACATATGACTAAGATAGCAACATCTTTGTCTCCTGATGGTTAAATATTACAGATTTTTTGTCATGCTCAAAAATATTTTAAAATGTGTATAAAATTATCTGCAGTTTATGTGTATAATAAAGTGAATATGAAACCTACATGAATTTTGCATTTAGATATGGGTCCCATGCAAAAACAGATATTCCAAATCCAAAAATAAAAATAAAAAATCCCAAATCCTTAACACTTCTGGTCCTTAGCATTTTAGATAAAGGACACACAACCAGTATATTAATTGTATAGTGGAATCAAAATATATAAGATCAGTTACCTCTGTATTATATTAAATCCAGGGTTGTTGTTTTTTTTTCCATTTCTTTTTGATGAGGAAGAACTATATTTGTGAGGTTAGCCAAAACATAGGAGGGGACCCTCCATAATTTGCTTAATTAGGAGCCTGAAAGGTATTATTGCTCACATCCCTCCTAGTGTTTTAAAATACTGATATAATGGACTGTCGGTTTAATGCAATAGTTAACTTAGCCTCATAGATGACATAACTTTATAGCTGTGCTATATTTTCACGAGAGACTTCTACTGTGTAAAAGAAAAGAAAGAAAGAATATTTACAATACTTAGGTGAGTTGAAGTACCATCTAACTGGAGAGATAAAGCCACCCACCATATACATGAAATAACCTGTACTGCATCAATCATCTAATATAATATGTATCATGACCTCCAAACACTTGCATTTTTAAAAGACAGTGAAGTTTCCTACAAATATATTTTCTACTTTAAAAAAACAAAACAAAAAAACAAAAACACTACAGATATTAAACTTTCTTGGCAGTATTTCCCTTTGCTTTCTTCAAATGTGTATAACTTTATTTAAATTATATTCAACAGTAACACTTCAAACTTATACACTGTGATTTATTTATGCACAAACTATCTATGTAGTCGGCAGCAAATCCAATGCAACTGACTCCTAAGTAAGTATTTAGGTGATTGCTGTTCTAAAATTCATTCTTTAGGGGTCACATTAGAAAAGTTCAATGTGTGCAGCTATGAAAATACAGTACAATAAAAAAAATATCTTTTCATTTCTAACCTTAATGTGCTATCCAGGGACAAACATGAACACCCATAAAAGCTCCGAAGTACATTTCTGAATTTTCATGGTTTTAAATTACAATATTTACCACATACTGCAAATATCCTGCTTTAATTTTGTTTGGAGAATAAATGACAGCGAGGCTCATATTCTAAGAGTATGCAATCCAAAACATGAATAATTATAAAAACTATGTATAATATCGACAAAGACCTGATTATATCTCTGAAATATGGCTAAATTATAGGAATATTTGTGCAAAGGTAAATAAATGTATGCTATCTGGAAGAGTTAGGTGTTTCATGAAGATTATCTCTTATGGGTTGGGAGCCCACAGAACAGCAGTGGGAAGAGTTTAGAGTTTGAACCCCATTACTGTGTTGAATAAAAATGCTTGATATTTTAAAATGTTTATTTTAAAGGGGGCAGATTTCTTTTTTTCTTTTTTCTTTTTTTTTTGGGGGGGGGGGGTTATCTCAAAGCTCCCCTGAAGCACTCAAAATGACCAACAAATGCAATGATTTCTTTCCTCCAACCTTCCAGCAACCTCCTTCCCGTTCTGTCCAGATAAGGAGAACAATGGACAAACTGTTAGCCAAAAGTGAAAGATCTCCATTGCACTGAAACTTGCTTCATATGCATAGGGGATTAAAGAAAAACCCTTTGCAGTTGACCAACCATGTCACAGGCTGTATCCATACTGTATAATTATATCAGTTTGCCACCACATCAACTGCCATGGCTCAAGACTACGGAATTTTGGGATTTGCAGTTGTTTGAGATATTTAACTCTTCTTTGTCAGAGAGCTCTGGTGCCTCAATATATGACAAATCTCAAGATCCCATAGGATGGAAGGAACCATGTTGCTGTTGCTGTTATTATTATTTTGTTTATGTTTATTTATACACTGCTTTTTATCTCCACTAGGAGACTCTAGTGATGTCAAACTGCCATAATTCTGCTGTCTGGATGTGATGGTAGAGGATTCTGTCTCTGCCAAATCTACAAGCCTCTTCTATGCCTCACATTTGTAGGCCCTGGCTAAACCCTAATCTCAGAATTTAGCCAGCAAGCCTTCAAATAAGGGCTATAGGTACTTCATTCCTCTTTCCTCTGCATGGAAAAATGAAGAAGAACAAAGCCTGGTTCCAATATAAATGGAGATGTAGAAAACTTCACCCACAACAACATCTGGCCAAATGAGAGCAGTAGAAGTTCAACCACTTATCTTCAACAATGCTTCAGCGCCTCATTATAGAGACTAAAATAAATTCATAAAAATTGATTTTGGAAATGAAATATTATCCTAAATATTTATACATGGATTCATTAATTCTTTGGTGTAGCACGTAAGCAAGTGCAGCCAGTATTGGTTTCAAAAACATTATCCCAATAGTTTTGTTTTCTCTCAAAATATGCTTACTCATTTTAAACAACAGTGACATAGTAAATAAGTAAATAAGAAGAAAACACAGCATGCAATGAAATGAATTATACTTGACAAAAATTCAATTTAGTAACGCTGATATTAAGCAAACATACACTGCCCTCAACATTTCCAGTAAGCAATGGTGCACTTCAGTGATATTTACAAATGCTTCTGCATAAGTTACTTAAGTGTTATCTAAATTTCTGTTAAATGTTAAGCATTTGCATAGCAAGAAAATGCTATAGTCCATACCGTAATTTTGGAACTCGCATGTTCCCACTGGAGGAGAATGATTGTTTATGCACATTTGACTTATTCAGCTGTAACAGATAATACCCCCCCCCCCCCCGCAACTTTCCTCTTTTTCCTAATGGGAAGTGTGCAGTTAAGTTTATAGAATACCTTTCTCACTCTGGGAGGGAAAATTGTTTTCATTAAATATACCTTGATAAGGAGCACTAAATCCACGATATCGGTGGTTGCTGTCCGTTACAAAATGAAGTCTCAGCCAGTTTTTGTTGCTGATAATTGGAGGTGGTATATTCATTCCAGATAACCTAAGAGAAGGGAAAAAAGAGGGGAAAACATTTAATAGGATCACAAACCTCAGTCAGTTGCCAAGACAACCATTCCGTTCAAAGGTGTTTTATATTGTACTTAAAAGGTATTGATTGGAGTCCTGTTGGTTATACCAGGATAGTTATACCAAAGATGGACAGAAGGATGTGGTATCTTGACAATTTTTAAATAAAAAGATGTAAGTACAGTAGCAGTGGAAAAGGCATGTCAAAGTTATTGATGTTAGCAAAAAGAGCTACTTGTTTTCAATTATGTGTTTTTGAGACAGGGCCCTTGGAGTCAAAGTACACTAAGATGGGTGATTTATACAACTGCTTTTCTTAGGTCATAAAATTCAAAAGCTATTTGCCTATCCTAACCTAAATATTTTTCACAAGATACCTTGAAACAGCACCCCAAAAACAGACACAGCGTGCATATTGGTTTGAAAATACAGTGGGAGGAATTTAATTCCCACTACAAAATAAAGAGGCCAGATACAAGATATGGAATTAAAGGGGCATTCATTGACCTAATTATTTATTTATTATGCATTTTTATGAGAACTTCTGTAAATCTGTAAGGAAAAACTAATTAGGTCTGAATGGTACCTAGTGGGTCTAGTCCACAGGCCAAATGTCACTCCCTGGACCACCTTTGAAAAGACTCCAAAAACTGCAGGTCCATCCAAATTATTTGGTTGAACATCCTAATCAGTCTTTAGTGGAAGGCCATTCTGAGGGCGCTCCCTCCCAGACCACAGAGTTTTACAAGGGGAGCCAATTCACGGACTTCCAAGCCACAAAACAGAGACACTGTTATAGAAGTTCTCCTTTCACTAAGAAAGGTGGTGCCATGATGCCCACTGGATCTTCTTGATTTTTTTTAAATGTCATGACCACCTATTTAAGTGACACTACCCTAATTCAATTATTGCATTCAACCTAAACAGTATGGGGTAGACAAAAAAGCAAAAACAAAACCCAAGCACCTCTTGATTCTTGTGGATGGAAGGTCGGCCATGTGTTTAGTATAGTCAAAGAGTGATGCAATGATTGAGAGAAAGTTCCCACACAGAATTGGTTGTTTAAAAACTGAATGTCAAGGAGAGTTTACGTGTGCAGTTTGAAAGTTGGCCAAAAGAGAAAGGAATAAAGCACCAGAGATTGAATCCAAACTCTCCTGCTAGGGTGGCAAAGTGAAGGATAAATGTGACAAATAACATGGAACAGTACATGACGCTTGATGTGCAAGTATCTGAAAGTTTGTGGGCCAAAGCTTCTGCATCAGCAGTGCTTTTGTTAAACAGAAGCTGAAATGCAACAGTAAATAGGGCTCCATTTTTTAGACTGTTCAAAAGAAAACCAAAATTGAAACACTTTAAAGTGTTTGGAAGCATTGCTAATGTCATGGTGCCCAAACAGCAAAGAAAATAGGGCAATGAAAATGTCAAAAACTAAGATTTCTGGGTTATGATTTGAAGTAAAAAAAAAAAAAAACTATAGATGTTATCATAGAAAAAGAAAAGTGGTGATTTCCAAGGTTTGCCACATTTGAAGCATGTCCATTAGAACAGTTGTCCTGCGAGTGGAAAATGAGGTGTCATTCAGCAATTCTATCTCAGAACCTAATGTTCCAAAGATCCAGGAACCAGCATCTCGCAGCAAAGAGCATGTGGCAAGTTTCCACGAAATTCAAAAACATGTGGCTGAGCAGAGGCAGGCAGAGGAGAATCAAATGCCAAGCAACATTCAACTAGTGATAAGGACCTTAAAGTTACTGAATTTATTGAAATCCTCAGAAAGTCTAAGAGAGTGAATAAAGGCAAAATTCCTGAGAGATTGGTGATTCAAAGTTTGAGAACTTAAACCTGAGAAATTTTGGGCAAAAGAAATCTGGAAAATGTGTTACATTGAAAAGTCAAATGTGTTGTAAAGTATACTGTAAGACTACTGGCAAGGAAATGGTTTAAAATCCCAAGAAGGGAAGTAAAACAGCTGCTGAGCTAAAAGACAGATAACAGAAGAATGTTAATTGCCATGGCATTTCTGAAACTGTCTTGAAAGTAGTTCAATTTGGAACAGAAAAGGAATTAATGTGTTTAACGCAAACGTGAATGGAATACAGCAAAGTGGTGATGGATTATGAAATGTAATGTTTAAGGATATGAAATAAAATCTACACTGTGTTATGGTTTTCATGAAGGGAAAAATGGAAATGTTTTTCAACAGTGATGTAACTGAACATGTGTGGACTATATTGTAATGTGTTTATGAAAATGTGTGTGTATAGTCGTTTCCCATTCAAGATAGAAGGTGTGTCAGTTTTTTATACTATGGTATTTTGGCTGGCAAATGGCAGAATAACAGAGCCCTAGTCACATGGTAATATGCTGAGTCACTTGGGTCACGTGTTCATTGGCTGATGCAATGAGAGAGGGTATAAAAGGGGAGTACCTCCCATGTGCTAGTGTGGAGAGTTTGGTTGGAGTGTGGTGAGTTTGGTTATATTGGTTGGAGATTGGAGAAATCTCTGTGTTGCTGAAAATACTTTGTCTATATTGCAACTGAAGATATAAAGCCTTCCTGTGTTTGGAATGAGCATCTGGAGTCTGGTGTCTTGCCAAAACTACATGGAAGAGAGCTTGGACTCTAGTTGGTGTCTGCAGGGAAAGGTTCCAGGAGTCTGTTAAGGTAGTAGAGATCCCTAAAACCTCTTGGGGGGATTCCTGTTCTGCTGTAACATGACCAGTTGACACTCACACTGTCCTTAGTTTGGGACGGTGGAAGAGTGAGTCATGCATCTCCTGCAAGAAAGCGACAAGTGATGGGCAGCCCTAAATAAATCTCAATCTAGCCCTGGATGGGGATAATTGAAACTAGACAGTTCCAACCAAGTCAGGCTTCACTCATGAGGGCCCTCAAAATTCCCCCTTTGCCACATTGCTTTTCCTGTTGAAATATTATTATTATTATTATTATTATTATTATTATTATTATTATTATATCCCACTACCATCTCCCTGAAGGGACTCGGAGTGGCTTACAAGACACTCCAGGCTGCAGATATTAGGCTTGCTCAAATAATTCGATTTCCCCGTTACCCGTTATTAATTCGTTACTTTCGTTTCTTTTGAAGCAATATACAGCCTTGATTGTCCACACGTCTGGATATCGCGGTTTCGAACCGCGAGAGGCCGTTTTTTGTTATGTCGTCGTTTTTTTCGTAAGGAAAAAAAGCTTTTGCAAATCACCCAAACTCCCACCATTCAGGCCCTTTCCTTTTGCCCCTCAGCAAAAGGGGCATCACGGGCTCAGCCAATGGGAGGGGGCGAGGGGGAAGGAGGCCGAGGAGGAGGAGGAAGACGGAGGGGGGAAATGGCCGCCGCCGCCTCGCCTCAGCTCAGGCCTGGTGTCTCTCTGTGAGGCGGGAAGGCGGCGGATGGAGCCAGGAATGGAGAGACCGAGAGAGACAGAGACACGCAGAGATGGAGGCTGGCGCGGGGCCCGGCGGTGAGGAGGAAGAGGCTCGGGATGTGAGGGGGTGTGGGCCAGGCCTGTCCTCGGCTGCTCCCGGGGAGGGAGGGAGGACTACGACTCCCAGGGGCCCAGATTCGCACCCTCCCTCCCCCCAATACAGGTCTCCATACCACGCTACATGAACTTGAATGGATAGTATACTGTGGTTGTGTTGTCGAAAGCTTTCATGGCCGGGATCACACTGTTGTGGTATGTATTCCGGGCTCTATGGCCATGTGCCAGAAGCATTCTCTCCTGACGTTTCACCCACATCTGTGGCAGACTTACTCAGAGGTTTTGACGTCTGTGCGAAGCTAGGCAAGTGGGGTTTATATATCTGTGGAAGGTCCAGGGTGGGAGAAAGAACTCTTGTCTGTGGGAGGCAAGTGTGAATGTTGCAATTGGTCACCTTGATTAGCATTGAATAGCCTTGCAGCTTCAAAGCCTGGCTGCTTCCTACCTGGGGGAATCCTTTGTTGGGAGGTATTAGCTGGCCCTGATTGTTTCCTGTCTGGAATTCCCATTTTCTGGGTGTTGTTCTTTTACTGTCCTGATTTTAGCTTTTCTGTAGCTAAAAATGCATATAAAATTGATTCTATAGGGAGGATAAATGATTGGATTTCAACTCCTACAGCTTAGCTTTCTCTGCCAATAATGGTACCATACCAAACTAAACCTCCCAAGATTCTGTAGCAGTGAGCCATCTTGGATATTGTAAGGGATTTATTATTATTATTATTATTATTATTATTATTATTATTATTATTATTATTATTAGACCTTGCTCCCAGGAAGGTGCCTTCGCTGTGGCTCCCAACTTATCTATCTACCTTTCCACATATTCTCCACATTGTGTGTATGTGTATGTATATTATATATACATGAGCCCTGATGGCGAAGTGTGTTAAAGCACTGAGCTGCTGAACTTGAAGACCGAAAGGTCCCAGGTTCAAATCCCGGGAGCAGAGTGAGTGCCCGCTGTTAGCTCCAGCTAGTGCCAACCTAGCAGCTTGAAAACATGCCAATGTGAGTAGATCAATAGGTACCGCTCTGGCGGGAAGGTAATGGCACTCCATGTAGTCATGCCGGCCACATGACCTTGGAGGTGTCTATGGATAACACTGGCTCTTGGGCTTAGAAATGGAGATGAGCACCAACCCCCAGAGTCAGACATGACTGAACTTAACGTCAAGGGATACCTTTACCTTTACCTATACACACACACACACATATGCAGGGACTATATATATATATATATATATATATATATATATATATATATACACACAGTATATATCACACACACACCAATTTAACAAAGTTTCAGCCACAAAAACAAAGTTTCTGAAGTAGAACAATGACTTTCACAGTAAAGACAACCCAATTTAACAGGAAATAAGACTTTCAAACCAGGAACAGATTTCTGCAATTATTAAAAAATGCTTTATTATAAAAGCTATGAAAATTCGCCAAAAATCAGAGGATAAGGGAAACGTTCCAAATTTTGGTGAGCTATCAGTGTTAAATGTGTTCTACCACTGTACCAAGTTTGAAGAAGATCACTCAAAAAATGAGGGCGGGAGAGTCCTGTAAAATCTCCCCTCGTGCTGTTTTTTTTTGCCACTACGCATGCGCGTCCGCCATTAACGAATTAATTTAGAAAATAACGAATTTTCATTAATTTCGAATTTTTTGGGGGGCAAAATTTGGAAATGACATCAGAAACGAAACGCTGGCGCCCCCTACTTTTGAAACGAGTTTAGAATCAATTTTTTCATGGATCGCTCAAGCCTAGCAGATATAACATACAACTGGTTAAAATGGTACAGAAGTATAAAACAAGTTATATAAAATTCTAACAACAACCCCTGTAAATTCATATAGCATAAAATCAAAATAATACAATTTTAAAACAACAGTAGATAACTGCCATCCATTCACAAAGTGCCAAGCTAAGGGTGGGGCAATCAAGCCAGAATGTTTCCAGCAGTGGGAGGAGGAAGAAGAGATTGTTAAGTCGAGGTCTTTTAAACTGTTTCTTCTTTGTTCACGCACACTAACAAAATTTATACATTACAAAATAATTTTAAAGCATCTTAAGTTGTAACATAATGAAATTAAATATCAAAGGTGCCCATACCACTTCTATACACATTGCAATGTTTAATGAGATATACAAAAATCCCATTGAGATCAGTCACAGTCAAATAAAAATAAATTATTTGTGTCTTGGCTTTTAGGCCTGTTCCTGGCCTAAAAGTTATTTGGGTGTTCAGAAAATTGCATGTGATAGACTGCATCAGCTCTAGTTTTTTTTTAGGTATGGGTATCATGACTTTCTATGAGTGGACAGGGCAAATGGTAGATTGCATATATTCTATATTTCGAAAATGATAGCTAGTTTTAAAAAAAAACTGGTGCCACTTTTGGAAACAGCAGGTCAAATATACCCAGAAGCAGGTTGAACATTTGAGACATCAAAAAGTGTGTTGGCCAGCATATTCTCTGTCGTGACTAGGGACAGGAAAATAGTAATCTAGCTGAGAGCTGGAATATTTTTTCACCCATGCCATCAATCTCCAAACCATGCCCAATAAGAACACTGCTTTGACTCTCCTAATAGTGCCAAGTATAGTTTTATTTTTCAGCCGGATTGCAAAAGGCAGCGAATAGGGTTCTCCCAGCTTTGCAAGTCACACTTGGAAAGGTCAAGGGATCTGCAGGCTACAGGTTGTGCAATTGCACACAAACTCTCATTCAAACCTGGATCTAGGACATCTAATATATGCTCCAAGTGCAAAATGTGCAGCATGCCAGGTAATACACCATACATACAATAAACAAACAAACAAGGTGAATGCACAAACACCATAGTACCAGAAAATTGAAAATGCAAGTAATAATGTGCTAAATGTTGAGTTGACAATGTTAATCTTTTCTTTTCCTAATTGACTTTTCATAGTTGTTATTAAAAATCTAGTGTGGAAATTTAAAAACATTTTGATAATAAATCAACATGACTCTAGGCTGCATCAATAAGAGTACAAAGTCTAGATTCGGGGAAGTCAGACTTCAGCTGGAATACTGTGTCCAACCCTGGCATCATAGTTCAAGAAAGGTCTTGATAAAATGGAATGTGTCCAGAGAAGAGTAACACAAATGGGAAAAGATCTGGATGAGGAGTGGTTTAAGAAGTTGGGTAAGTTTAACTTGGAGAAGAGGAGGTTGAGAATGGACATGATAGCTATGTTTAAATTCTTGAAAGGATGTCATATTGAAGAGGAGGTATGTTTTCTTCCTGCTGCTCTAGATATTAGAACACAGGAGCAATGGATTTGAAGATCAGGAAAAGGGATTTCACTGAAACATTAGGAATAACTTCCTGATTGTAAGAGTTGCTTGACAGTGTAAGAGTTGCTTGAAATATAGTGCCCCAGAATGTGATGGACTCTTTGATGAATTTAAACAGAGGCCGGATGATCATCTTTTGGGAGTGCTATGACTGTGTATTCCTACATGGCAAAGGGATGCACTGGGTGGCCTTTAGCTAAAGGTAAAGGTTTTCCCCTGACATTAAATCTAGTTTTGTCTGACTCTGGGGGTTGGTGCTCATCTCCATTTCTAAGCCAAAGAGCTAGTGTTGTCCGTAGACACCTCCAAGGTCATGTGGCCGGCATGACTGCATGGAGTGCTGTTACCTTCCTGCCAGAGAGGTACCTATTGATCTAATCACAGTTGCCTGTTTTTGAAGTGCTAGGTTGGCAGATGCTGGGTCTAACAGTGGGAGCTCAACCTGCTCCCCCGATTTGAACTGCTAACCTTTCGATCAGTAAGTTCAGCAGCTCAGCGGTTTAATCTGCTGCACCATCAGGGGCTCCAGATGTCCCTAACTCTCTTCCAATTCTATAATTCCATGATCTAAAAATATTTTAAGTTGATACTTCAGAACCTCTCTTTTTATCAGTATCTCTTTCATCAGTCTAAATGCAAATTTGTGAAAAGCAGTCATGCTGCATTTTCAAATTATGGAACGTATCCTTTCTTAAAAAGAGTAAAAGAGCAGTGTTCCAGTACTGTTGTTATATTATTTTATAATCCACCTGGAATTTATGCTACCTTTAAGCTACTTCTTCTTTCAACTGTGCAACCTGAAATGTGTTCATGGTTCTAATTTATGAAAGAGCAGTCCAAAGACACTGTAAAAGTTGAATGTGTCAGCATGTTTTGTGTTGTAATGAAAGAAACAAAGCTTGTTTAATTGTAAAGTAAACTCTTTTGGGACTTTTACCAGAGAAATTTCGTGTTTGATAGTGGAATAAGAGAAGGTCATCTGGCCCTTTAGGGATGAAGAAGTAGCAGGTAATATAGAAAAAAAGTATATAAGATTCCAGAACTTAAAAAGTAGCAAATTCCATCTGGTTATGTTGAGAACATATTTTCTCCATTTAAAACTAGTATGAAAGTAGTGGATCTTAACTAAAAAAGGGACTGAACAGAAAATATGTAAGATCAAATTTCACACTAGCAGAAGCAGATGAGGAACTAGGACAGGTGAAGAAGGAACACACTGAAGTAGCCCGAACGTGGTGGATAAAAATGGAAGAATTCATATATTGTAGACAAGGCTGAAATCAGTCTGGTCAGTAAGTTGAGAAATTTCACTCTCCTTCTGTGCAATTTCCTTTAGACAAGAATGAAACTGGTGAGTGAAGCTTCAAGATAAGAGTTGTGGCCTTAGTATCAGCAAGAAACAGTGAACATAAAGTGGCTGGAGTCTCTAGACTGAAAAAAATGACAAAACAATAAGCATGTAAAGAATAGGCTTACATTTTTCATCTTTGACAGCAAAAATGTCTGGCTTATAGTTATGTGTGTCTGCACACCCACTTGCAAAAAGCCCTTTTTGGAAATTGTACCAAAAAAAGTCCTGAAATGAGGAAAAATTAAAACAATTCAAAATCCCTGCCTGATACAGAACAAACCTATGTATTTTTATTCTATTTGTGACACTGAAATAACTGAAGATTTGCATCCATACTGAAGATGTTCAGACAGAAGCCTTGTATTATCAAAGCATATACAAACTCAACAGGAAAAACACAGAAATGGACCCAATCACTCCTGACCATTCTGTCACACAGAGTGGATTCAAACTAGTTCCAAGCAATTCTGCAATTGTATTGATTACTGTGGCGGCAACACCGCACTGAAAAAGCACAAGCCACACATGAGTGGGGGTAAGAAAGGCAACAACATGTTTATTGGTTATAGCTGATATAGGGTTGGCAGCCCTACATGGGTCCTGGATCACATCATCAGACATCCCAGCTGCTGGTCTGACAACACCAAGGCCAAGTAAGAAGGAGCATGGTGCTAGCTCCCATCCAGCACCACTCTGGGCTCCCTGCTCCACCACGCCCCTTGATACACCATCAAATGACAATGAAGGGGAGCAATCCAGCACTGGACCCAGAACCCATGTCAACTGCCCCCAAGTTGTGACAAAGAAATACAATCAAGATACAATAACATCTTGAAGGCAACTGAGCTGGCTGAGCTACAGGGTTGCAATTCATCTCCAAGAAGCAGATCTGAGTGAAGCAATCTGCCTAAGCTGGCTCCCTCTGATTGGCTGGGGTGCCTTCGCACGCTACTAGTCATGAGAAGAGCAGAGCCCTCTAGGAAGGAGACGAGGGCAAAATGGCAGGTGGAGGTTGGGCCTGCTGCCACAACTGCACTGCCTGGTAAGTTAGGCAGGGAATTTAGTAGATAATCATACTACACTGTTAATGTGTTGGCATCCTACTTTAAAATCTACGTCTGCCCTCTGTTGAACCCTGGGATTTGTAGTTTAGGGAGAGGGCTATAAATCCTCAGTGAGATACATCCTGGGCCTCACAAAATTACAAACCCCAGAATTTTGCAAGAGGCAACCACAGAATGCCATCTCTTTGACAGTTCAGTGTGATAATCTCCAAAGACTTGGAGATATTCAGTGCAAGTCTGATAAAGCATGGTCTGAAGTTCACAGTGATGCTTATTCCTGCCAGCATTGTCCTTTCTCACAGCAATCCAACATAATCAAACACCTAAATGGTCAAG
Organism: Anolis carolinensis; assembly: GCF_035594765.1. Taxonomy (NCBI): domain Eukaryota; kingdom Metazoa; phylum Chordata; class Lepidosauria; order Squamata; family Anolidae; genus Anolis; species Anolis carolinensis. The sequence continues at coordinate 22,058,685 of NC_085844.1, read as the reverse complement.
GGGCCTATTACATTCTGGCTCATGACTGGAGAATGTAGATTACTTGACAGCTTATAATGAACTGCTGGTAAGACACTTTGCAGCTAAAATCATTCAGATCTATTCTGACTTGGACACTTCAGTCCAAACAGTTCTAGTGGGTGCCAAAGTGAACAGCTAAAAGATGAAGGCAGAATCTTTTCAAAATGATTCTTGTCTTCCTGGTTAATAAAAGTAGCTAGATTAGGGGGAGTAGAGATGTGGACCACAGAAGGCTTTGCTGCCTTGGTAGATGACCTACACAAGCACACACAAACTGAGGCCCCTTTCACACAGCTGAATAAAATCCCACATGATCTGATTTGAACTGGAATATATGGCAGTGTGGACTAAGATAACCCAGTTCAAAACAGATATTGTGGGATTCTCTGCCTTGATATTCTGGGTTATATGCCTGTGTGGAAGGCCCCCGAATAAGGGAATTGTGTATCTGTTGATTCTGCTGACTTGAATCCCTCTAATACCATCACATCCTTTCTGGTATGTAACCTGAGGGCACCATTTTTACCATTTTACATGACTGAAATACTTCCTAGAAGAGGATCTCAGAAGGAAATTGTTCAACATTTGTCTATGGAGTTCCTCGGGGGTTTTCCTGCACCACCATGTTTAGAGGTATAATTGATGAGGGTTTACGATTGAGGGTCCAACAAGATTAGGTTAGCTCTCTCCCTGGTATCCTTTCCCCAGTAGGGATCAACTTTTTAAATTCAGGCAGGTCTTCATTAACTGGACTAATCAGCGGCTTTTATAGTGATCGTTTTGATCGATGTTTTAAATTAATGTGTACTTTAATATTTATAATATGCCATGTTTTACTAAGATGCTTTAATGTGTGGCATCCCAACTTCATTTCCCCTCCCTACATAACTTTGTACTTCGTAGTGTGGTCTTATGACTCCAATTCAAATACCAGAGTTTAAGTTTAAAGTTCAATAAAAAGACGTATTGTAACATGGTACATCTTTACTGCTTTAAATAGTAGATTTCCAGCTAACATCAACAGGAGAAAATATCTTTGTGTTAAACTGTACTAATGTCTCTTTAAGTTGAAGATCAAGGCGGTTATTCATTATCAGTTTTTAGACATGACAGCTTTAGGTTACAAAAAAGGTATTTCTAATTAAGCACATGCTGGTATCAGCAGTGCTCAAACTGAAATCATCCTTTTCATTAAAAAATCTGATCTATTCAGTTTATGATTTTTGTAGGATTATTTCCGTTTAAGTAGTTGTGCAAACTGAGAGGATTTGCAGTGGTTACTGGCATGAAATCTTTGCTTATTCTGATCAAATAGCACCCTTTCTTCTCATGTAAATTCATCTTCTAAGGAAATTATAAACTTCTTGCTGACTATAATGCATTGGCAGGCAATTCCTTAGATGTGTTCCAAGTAACATTTGACATATAGCAATGATCTATATTCTATCTTAAAATATATATCCTTCCATGGACTCACCATTTTGTTGCAATTGCACTCTCCCTAATCATTAAGTGATTGGTGATGAGCAATGGTGCAAGAGAAACATTTTGTTATCTTTTTAGCCAGATGAAGAACAACATCATCTGCCACAGCCTTCAAGGATCCTGACAGATCTTGACAGATTACATAGTTGTTTTGCCTCTGGCTATTGGGATCTACCCAGACCTTGATCTGATCTCCACCAGGCATTCCAGCCCTACAATGGCTATAGAGTGGGGCTGATGGAGTGAAACTGTGAGTCCTGGGGAAACTGAGAGGGGAGCTATAGCATATATCCATATATGACAGTTTTACAGTAAGCTTTGTAATGCAGCATCTTTGCAATAATATTTACACGCACAGAAAGATCCATGTTCTGATCATGTAAGACATGAGAAGCAAACAATGTGTTTACTAATCAAAATCTCTCTTTCACTACTATCAGCAGAGGAGACATTAGACTAGGCCAGTGTTCTAATTCAGGATAAAGACAATTCTAGATTGCATTTTACTGAACTCACAAAAGAGACTTATACAGATGGTTTGCTCTCATGTATGCTGTGTGTGTGTGTGTGTGTGTGTGTGTATGTATGTATGTATGTATGTATGTAATGTGCTCTATATATTTTTGAATATAAGCAGTCCCCAAGATACAAACATCCAAATAAGAACAGGGCTGAGACAACAGGAAGTAAGAGAAATCTACCCCTTGGAAGAGAAATTCATTCTTGAATGAGTTATTATGGGAAAAAGATGTCTCCACTGAAGCTTTATCACCAATCCTTGTTTCCACCAAAAAAAAAATCAAAATCTAATTATCACAGGGGCAGAAAGTGAGGTAAAATTTCTGAACAGAGGCACAGACACCAAAACAAATATCACAGTGATGTTAACACTTCCCTGTGCTTTCCAAAGCTGCAGTTAAACTTAAAAAACGTACCTGTTCCAACTTACATACAAATTTGGCTCAAGAGCAAACTGACAGAACCTATTTTGTTTGTAACTTGGGGACTGCCTGTATGGAAAAACAGGTCACATTTATGAAAATAATGGTACATAAAGTTCAGAGCCAAGTTTTTTTTTAGTTAGATCTTAGCCTGATAGTTATTAGTTGTAACAAGAGTAGACTCATTCAATCAACTGCTCAAAGGTGAGTCAATATACAAATATACTCCATTATTTCAATGGTTCTCATCTACTGAAGATTAACTTAAGCTCTCATTTTCATCTTTATCCTTCTTGGATAATTTTTGTGCTCCCCCTCCTTACCCACTTTTTTCTTTAATTATAAGTGGAGTCTCAAGAGCATAAGGAATATAGTAGAAATTACATACAGAGCCACCAGGCAATCAGGCCTGTAGCCAAAGTCTCAGATTCTAAGAGGTACTACATTGTACAGCTGGCCCTCTAAAATCATGAGGATTAAGGGCATAGAAAGTTGAGAAATATGAATAACATGAAGGGTAGAAACGTTATCTTCCAAATTACTACAGTACTGTTTTCTTTTCCTCCTAGTTATTGGTCTTTCATACTGCAATACTGTGCAAATTTACTTAGTAGTGAGCTCTGCTGTGTTCAGTGGTTCTTACAGCCATTAAATGTCACATAGTCTTCAAACCATAGTTTGACTTAAGAGTTTGACTGAGCTCTTAACTCAAAACTCTTAGCTAAAAGCAAATTTCTGCAATTTTTGCATTTCCCCATTTAAATGCATTGAAATGCTATTAATCTGTTCTAACTCCCGCATCCATTTTTCTTATGTGCTTTTAAATAAGAAAATGTACTTTATAAATAACAAATAATGCATAAATGCACATTCACCGGGGGGGGGGGGGGGAGATCAACTTTAAATGGTAGAAGCACAAAGTTGTCACAAGGAAACATATTTGATGCAACAAAATGTGTGTTGACCAGTGTAACAGCAAGGCAAAACCTCACATTCAGATGGAATAAAAAGAAAAGAAGGATCAACTTTAAAATGATAGAAGCACAAAGTTGTGACAAGGAATCACAAAGTGAAGAAGCAGAAGCATCATTCTCTTCACACTGTACTCATTCCAGCTTTCCTGCCTCTCTATCTTTCTCACCCTCTCTCTCTTCATGAAGCCAAACATACCAGGAATAAAAACCACACAAAATCAACTAATCCAAAGTTTCTCAAAGTGGACAAGACCAAAGCAGACAGCAATCTTCCAAAGCGGACAAGAGCATGAGGAACAGAGGCTGCTCTCTTGAAGCCCTAAAGCCCTGTACTCTCATGCTAGCAGTCCCAATAGAGCTAGAGCTCCCTCTTGCACTAGCTCTTAACTCAAAATGCTGCTCTTAGGTCAAAGTGAAATCAGAGCCGGGCAACAACTCTTAACTCAAAACATTAAGTTAAGACACTCTTAAGTAGAGGTTCAACTGTGTTAGATTTTGTCCACCAACCAGCACACTATACCTACATCTTAACATAAGAAATCAGAATCATCGACAGCAATAGCAAATGCAAGCAAGCATGATATATTATAAAAACTACCTTTGTTATCATGCATTGCCTGACATAAAGTGAGCAAAGTTGCTTGTTTCACATATTTTCTAACAAGAATACTGTGTTATGTAGTATCAGCCTGGCAACCCAGTTATTATATCTCTCCCCAAACTTTTACTGGTTATTGTGCTATACAGATTGTTTGCAAAGCTTATGACAATGTAGCTCATTTGTACAGGGTCTTTTGTTCTGTCTTTTTACAGGGTCCCATCCCATATTTTTCTTGTCTTTTGTCTAGCCATGAGGTTGGTTTAATTCCCCCCTCCTGCCAAAAAAACCCCAGCCATTGTGACAATGGTAAAAGAGCTGCAGCTGTATGTGATGAGATACAACAGGCAAAGTAAACAGCTACCTCCAAAATCATATACTGAGCATGTGTGAAAAGCAAAAATAAAAAAATAAAATAAAGAACATGGTGGCTCTTTTTAAGAGGTTCAGTTAGCCCTTATTAAACATTGCTCCCATAGCCATTCCACAGAGTGGCTTACACAGTAAAACCTTTATGAAAAATGGCCAGTGCTATTCTGCTCCACTTCAATTATCCAAAATGGTTGGCCACATGACATTTTTCACTTTCCCACATTTCTACTGAATACTGTTTCTTTAGAAAAAGTGAAGTAAAAAAGGAAAAGAAAACTGCCACTGTTTCTTCTGTTACGGCAAGGGAACAGGAATGAGATGGGAATCTATTGCCTCTGCCTTTTGGCACACCTTTGTGATGAATCCCTATTCCAGCACTGACTTGTGTTGCTGATCCAGTTTTTGGGGGGCTGACTTATCAAAAATTATTTGGTTTATACACATGAACGTACAGTATTTTTGTTAACTTTTTTGTTGACTATTGAATTAACTATTTAATTATATAATATTACCATTCAGATTTGTAAATTGGTGTATATATTAACTCTTGGTCATTCATTGCAGCATCTATGTTTGTTTGTTTTTTTGTTTTTTTGCCCCCATATAATTAAACAGCAACATCTGAAAGGCACTGCAGTCATAGTGTCATCAAACGTTAACATTTTTTTCCTGTATAGCATATGCATGAGCAGTTTGTGTATTTCTATTAGAGGAACGTACAACACAGTCAACAGGACAGACAGATAAAGGGTGAGGAAATGCTTCAGACAGTCGATAAATTTAAAACTTGGTCAAGTATACAGTGTGCAGAACAGTGTTCAAAACATATTTGTATTCTGTGCTGCACAGCCCGTTACCTACTGAAATAAATTATGTATGGTTGGTGATCTGATTTATCAGCCTGCCAGTGTAGTTCAGAAGCAATATACCAGAAACAAAAGGACTGCTACTGTTTTAAATAGGAAAACAGTATTAAAGAATAAACTTCCTCTTCTAATAACTAAATAACACCGCACAAATGCTGTAGTCACTCCATTCCAAGCACGCATATAAAAAGACCTGCATGCCAGCTCTTTCATTTATCAAATACTGCATTGTTGTTATTCCATGCACATTCTCCTCTTCACTTCCTGGAGCGTAGGCTTCACTTTCATGTCATAAGCATGTGTCTAATAGAGATCAAACTTGGAATGAATTAATCTCTCTAGAGAAAGTTTTGTTTAAATCAAATCAGCATTGAATAGCTTAGATTAAATCCAAAGCATCTGATCTGCAAATAAATCTATTTAAATGCACTCTGGGGATCAAAAATGGGCTGCATGCGTTGTTTGTATCTCACTCCTATCCATCTCTGTTTGAATCCTGGGATGAGCAAATATCTGCTTTTAGTTAACTAAATTATCCAATCAACTCAAAAGTTTAATTTGTTACAGAGAACTTCAGAGAGTTTTTATTTAATTGTACAGCCACTGGAAAAGAAAATACATTTCTCCCTTACACAGGGTTATTTGGTGATCTAATGTTCCTAATTCTAAAAAAGATATATGTTAAAACATCTGTAATCTTGAAATGAAGGCAATACACCTATAATCAAATGCCACAAACAGGATTCATTTTGGACTACTTTTTATAATCCGATTTATTTAAAAAATATTAAGGTAAAACCCTTTCATATTGCTGTCCCCATACATTTCCAGTTGAAACACATAAATTAAGGCATTCAGGGTAGTGACTCCTCTTTACTTTAAAGACATAGCTCCATTCATGGGAGGATGGGGTCAGATTTCAACAGAAACCTTTCTGAGCAGTTCCCAAAGTAAAAGGAGTTACATGTCAACACTCAGCTAGCAGTTTGTTCTTTTTCCTTTCTTTGTGCAATTACTCATTTAAAAACAGAAAAGAAAAAGAAAGACACATTAAATATATGTGGACCTTAAATTGGCACATTACATAAATAGGTGATTTTGATTAAAATAATTTGAGATTAACCCCCCCCCCCCAAAAAAAAAAAAACCATTTCGCACTAATTTCTGGACTATTTTCATATTCCGGTCAATAGGATCTTAATTGAATGTGAACAAGAATGTCAGTAATTATGCAAGAATCCGCAGTGGTAAGAGCTGCAGGTTTCCTATTAAAAAGCTGCAGCTTTTTCCAATTTTTAAAAAATACTACAAAATAGAATCATATAATCATAGAGTTGGAAGAGACCTCATGGGCCATCCAATCCAATCCCCTACCAAGAAGCAGGAAATCGCATTCAAAGCACCCCCGACAGATGGCCATCCAGCCTCTGTTTAAAAGCCTCCAAAGAAGGAGCCTCCACCACACTCCAAGGTGGAGAGTTCCACTGCTGAACAGCTCTCACAGTGAGGAAGTCCTTCCTAATGTTCAGGTGGAATCTCCTTTCCTGTAGTTTGAAGCCATTGTTTCACATCCTAGTCTCCAGGGCAGCAGAAAACAAGCCTTCTCCCTCCTCCCTATGACTTCTCCACATATTTATACATTGCTATCATGTCTCCTCTCAGCCTTTTCTTCTACAGGCTAAACATGCCCAGCAGGCTAAACATGCCACTCCTCATAGGAGTTGTTCTCCAGAACCTTTATCATTTTAGTCGCTTTCCGCTGGACAAATTCCAAATAAATAAAAAAAGTCTCTCTCTCTGTGTGTCCATTCATGTGTGTATATATTAATGCACATAAGTGGTGGTAGGAGTCAGGTAACAACAGAATAAAATTTCTTATTTACTGTTGATCCAGCTCAAAGCCATTCATAAAACATATCCTCTTTTTCTCACTAAATTACATACTTTTACGATTATGGCTTGACAAATTGACAGTAAAATATATCAGTACAAACATCAAGTTTCACATTTAAACTTATGCTACAAAAAGTATAGGTTTCACAATATAAATCTAGCACACTGCTGTCAATGATCCAAATTCATGATGCATTAGCTTTCTACTAGACATCTGAAGGATTGTTTAACAGATCAGAAGATAGAAAATATAGAGCTAATGCACATTTATATTTAGTGCACCTCTGTGTGTCACACTGTATTCTATTTTACTTTCAATGCTCAAATCCAGTATTATGTTCAGTCATTTATACACAGGCGGTTGAAGCTATACGCGAACTATGCACTTGCTGAAGGTGCAGTCCCCTTGAGGGCGCAGTTGTAGTGCCTTGGAGAGTGCAATTAGCCCACCTGGCTGCAAGCCAGCCTGCTTGCCTCCACTTCCCTCTCTGCCGGCCTCCCTCACCCTCCCACCACCCCTCCAAAGCCAGGAGGGGGGAAGCAAAGGATCACTCATCCCCGCGGTGAGGGAAAACAACAGAAGTGGCTGCGGCTCCCTCGCCACCACAGCCATTTCTGTTGTTTCCCTGCACCTCAGGAATGGGTCTCTTTTGCACTCCCCCCCTTCCTGGCTTCGGAGGGGCAGGCTCCCACTGCCCCTCCGGAGGGGCAGGCTCCCACCAGCTTCGGAGGGGAGGCTCCCACCGCCCCTCCAAAGCCAGGGAGGGGAGAGCAAAGAAGCACTCATCCCCGCAATGTGATTCAGTGATTGGTTTGGGGGGAGGGGCGCCAAAAATACTGCTTACTTACATTTGAAAATTGCCTAGGGCCGGCCTTGTTTATACACAAGGACAAGAAACAATTGGTTTGACTGTTACAAGTGTATACCAGTCCTATTTCCTTAAATAATTAACATGTTGTGCATTGAACGTGTTCAATGCACTGTATAAGCATGAAAAATAATAAATTAACAATAAATAAGTTACTATGACATGGCTACAAGAAAGAGTCAGCCATCCCACCCTTTTCTGAATGAATACCAAATCACATGCAAAGCAAACAAAAATCTACAGACAGTGACACAGGAGCAGTCTTATTCATACTGGTAATGTGTAGTATGAGATGATTTCTATATGCACTGCCACAGAGCAAGTCTTCATGCTCTCATTGTCCTTCAGAGTACATATATTATATACACTCATGTTTACATCTAATAAATATTAGACAAAAATTTGACTTATCCAATGGGTTAATACAGGGATTCTACCTTAACAACTAGTGCTCCTTTGAGGGGAATTACCAAAGAGCTACAGGCAAGCTTTTCCCATCCAGTAAAGATGGACTAAGCCAGGCATGGGCAAACTTTTTTGTCTTGGGGCCCCATTGTGGGCCCAGACAAGAGGACTGTGCCGGGCCGGAAGCAGGCGGGCAAGTGCTGGGTGGGATGGGCCCAGAAAGGGGAGGCCTGGGAGAGGGCGGGGCTGGGAGGAGTGGGGCAGGGCCCGCGTCATCCTCAGGTTGTCTTTCTGGCGTAAGGATGGGGTTGCTCGCCCCATCCTTATGCCAAGAAGAAAGCGAGACATGCTGCAACTGCCCCCTGATCTTTGGGCTGTCCTCTCAGAATTTTTCTGGGAGGAGAGTGAGACAGGCAATGGCCAAGAGCACTCTGGAGGGCTCTTACCCACTACGTGCTCACACTGTCCTTATGCCAGGAGGAGGGCAAGACATGTGCTGGCTGATAGAGCTCCAGAGGGCTCTCAGCTGCTGTGTGCCTTCCTCCCCGTCCTTTCTGCATAAGGATGCAGCAGGCCACTGGGTCCTCATGCCAAGAGGACAGGGAAAAAAAGAGGAGGGCATGAGGTAAGCACCCAGGTAGCCACATCCGGCTCCGGGCCTTAGTTTGCTCATACTTGGCCTAAACTCTTGCCTTTCATCACTGTACTCAGAAAAGGGAATGGTTCCTTTTTGTTGAGAGTTAATACTGTGGTAAGGTTAAGTTAAATATCATTTACAACACCTTGCCAGCTAAACAATAAATTGAGATGACCCATACTTTATGCTGCAGCTTGTTCCAATGCAAAATAGACACATAAGGCAGAGGAGGTGAATATATAGATCACCAAGATAATAATACAGTGACTGCTATTTCCATCATCCCTCATCACTGGCCAAGATGGCCAAGATTAATAAGAACTATAATTCAGCAAGATTTGGAAGAAAACACATTCCCTATAATGATGCAAAGGGAATCCTAAAAGCTTTTTAGTGCATATTGACAAACACCTTTTATAACATTACTTTTTTTTCATTTACACATTCATATCTGAACTCATTGAGCTTCCCCAAGGTAATTTACAATCAATATAAAAAAAGATAAATATGATAAGACAGAATAAAATCATGTCAATAATGATAGAGAAAAATGGGATTTCATTACAGACTTAAACCAGCCGAAATAATATTTTGAGTGCCATTAAAATGTTTCTTGAAACAGGAAAATATTGCTCCACCCCCAAGCAATCCTGGAATTCAGAACTTTATATGTCGGCAAGGAGCTTATCCATCGCTCCTGGGCAATATCAGAAAATGTCACCTGTGCTATTTCCCAAAACTGTGTTTATCCCTCAAGTGGCTAATCCTATGTGGCTTGAAATTTTTAAAAAGCCAATAAACATTCAGAAATACGTATTTAGAAGGAAATTCATTTTAGAATGTCTATTTAAATAACCATTTTAATGTTCATTTTAATGCAAATTGTTTTTTTTAAAAAAATCACAGATCAATTGTAAGTGTGTTTAAAAATTATAGTTCAACAATGTGCATTAATATAAAAATAAATCCAATAAATGGTAACATTAAATCCTTTTTTTGACACGATTATCCATATACAAATCCTTGTCAAGTCAAATGTGCCACAAAGAGCTTGTCTTATTATGATTAGCAGGAACAACCCATATACAGAAATGGCAAAATACTGAAAGGCAAGTATAATATACATATTTAAGGAATGGCATGCAGACAAGTTTCAATATCAGAAAAATTTAAATACCACATGGAATGCAATCAGAGGAATTATTGTACAGGGCAATTTAAGTAAAACCTACTTTTGCATTTCATTTCTCTATAAAATAGAAGTTTTAAGCTACCACTGTCTGAAGATATGTTGTCGTAGATATTTTAATATTAAAAAGGAAAAGGCTAATTTAAATATATTTGCCCTGTTATGACATTTCTTTAAAAATGAGTAGTATGGAAACAGAATAGAGTAGACTCATGAACATGTAAAAAATGACTCAGAAATCCATCATGAACTCTCTCTCTCTCTATATATATATATATATGCGCGCACACACACACATACACATACATACACACACACAAATCCATTTGTGATGATCCCTTTACTGGGCCAATTTGCTTCCCATGCCCCGCGCAGCTCGGGCAGGGAGGCCTTTTGCCACCCACACCGAAGGGAAGCCAGTGATTTTGTAAATAGTTCCACCTGAGCAGCTCACCCCACTGAGCTCAGTTCAAGCTCGTTGTTGACCCGCCCTCCTGCCCATTAACATTATACTATATTGGTTGCCTATCGGGGCTGGGTAGGAATTTTTCCCCCTATGTTCTAGGGTTTTTTTTGTCTATCCTATACTTTTTACAAGGGCAAATTGGGAGTTGTGGGTCTTTAAATAGTCCATCCTACAGAAAGAAGCCATAGGTTTACATTTGATATACAGCTAAGGCACCCCTTTGTGATACAGGCCAGGAATGGAAATCTTCACCTGTGTTTACGTAACTGGGGTGAGGGCGAATGGAAATGGCCTTGAAACGGAGAGAGTTCTGGCCTCAGTAAAATCCTTTGGACTTGGGGCAGAATTCTTCATACATTTTCCCAACAGGTTACCCTGGAGACATTAAAGTTTACTATACCCAGGGTCCCAGGTGTTTTGCTCAACTTAGCCGAGGGGTAGATCATGGAGGGCCACTACCTTGGCTTAAATCCACATCATGTTCATGCCCCGTTGATTATATGCTGCAAGTCAAAGTTAATTCAGGCAACGTTTAAATAAAAGTAGCCCATAGTTCAATCCACACTGTTTTCTGGTCTCTTATTTCGGTAGTGGGATGGCAAAGGGTGGAAAATACATCACTCTCTCATAGCTCATGGACTTCTGCACCAGGCAAAGATGATAATATAGTGGCAATGATGGGTTCACACTATCTACCTTTTGCTCTGAAATGTTGTAAGAAGATGAAAAGCAGACAACTCCCCATGTTCATGTGAGAGATAATAAAATGTGGCTTCTCTAAGAACTTTACTTGCCTCCAGTATTAGTGCAGAACAAGAATGAGAACAATTTTTACTTATTAGATCAATAAATGTATCAGCATGAGATAGGATTTGTATGGGACATGGAGTTAACATAACTAAAATATTTTTCACTACTGAGCTTATATGAAGATGAGTGTATAGTGGATCACTTCAGAGCAATGCCAGGGATTTGAAGAAGTCAGATTTTCTTCATATTTGTAAAACAATTATACATCTAGAAACACAACAAGGCAATTTACTTTTTAAATTAAACAGTTAATTTTTGTTCCTTGCTGTAATGATAAAAACTATTGTTTTCTATATTGCTTATTTTGTTATGTTTATTGAAAAGAAAATGACATAAACCATGCCCCAAACCTGCCAAAAATGTCCAGAAAACGTGTCATTCCAATGGTAATTTTTGAAGGGAACTAAACAGTATACTAAACAATAATTAATTGTTACACCAATAAAGAAATTATTGGTTACTTTATTATGTTGAAATGCCTTTTAATTACATACTTTATGACTCTCAAATGACTAATTTCAGGTAGCTGTAATTTTCTTATTTCCCTTGTATTATTTATTATGGATTTTCGACAACATAATTCATTATTTTCAGGGTTTGAAAACAATGGTATTTTGTTTGGTGGAACTAGTTATGCTAGAATGCTGGACATTCATTGATAAATATCCAAGAATAATATGTGGAGCCTAACATCTGGTAGTTTACGGCTGATTTAGCTGAGCAGTTCTTTCTCTGATCCATTCTGTGGAGAGAATGAAGCAGTACGTACACATGTGTAAATAAATACAGGTATTCCAGAATCTAAATAAACCCAAAAACCTTCCAGTCCTAAGCATTTCAGGTAAGGGATACTCAAACTGCATTTTCAGTTGAAGAAAGAATCAAGGGTACTACTGTTTGTTAGACGTTATGTAAAATTACAATACTGGCTTCATCACTGATTTATAACAATAATTAATTTATAAGTAAAATTCATACTATCAGGATCTTTGAAGAGACAAAAGTAACACTATATAGAACACACAGTTATTTTGTAAAGTCAACAGTTCTGGGTGTATAGAGGTAATCAGACAGTTAAAATGAAGCTGCCTGCAGCTTCCTATGACCCAGTTTATGAAGAAACAGAAGTCAGAATTGTACAAATGAAGCAAGATACAATGTTTAAATCCACTGCTTGATTTATTTTATTGCTGCGTTGTTAAACTCAAAGTTGAAAAAGGCATCACAATTTAGCACTCAAGTCTGGCATTCCATCTGGTTCCATGTAATTGCTAATTTAGATTGGAGAGAAATTAATTTAGTTGTCAGATTTTAAAACTAACTGCCAATTTGGCCCTTCAAAGTAATCAAGAATCCCAGAAGCTTGTGTGACTTTATTTTCTGCACCTTCATGGAGCTTCATTGTAAATTTTTACATTCTCAGATACTGTGCTTGAATTTTCCAACCACTTGATATAAGGTAAGGTGATTTACATTAAAGGTTTTTAAAATGTAAGTCCCTTAAAGTGTGAAACAATAGAACCATAAGACATATAAAAAGTACATGAAATGTAATACAGAAAACTCTGTGTACTGCAGAATACGTGTGTGATTATATTCACTAAGTCATTATATTCGCACTATTGGTGTAGTAAAAACTGTATTTGATCATCAATTGAAATGTTGACAAAAATGGCAAGATGCTCAGGTCATGTTACAGAAAAAACAAGAAGCTGTAATTAAATTTCAGCTTGCCAATAAACATCACAAATTACAGTAAACTATGGATGAAATCAAAGAGTGGGAAACAAAAGTTCAGCAAGGAAAGTAGAATTTTGAACAGATATCCAAAACAATATGAAAAGAAATAGGGAGATTTGAGAAGGACCGTGTGAAAGACTTCAAAACTATAATAATAAAGTATTTGGAATCATTAGTGTAAACACAACAGCAGCTGATAAAATACTGGGAGGCATTAATACCTGAAGCCAAAGCCATTTCCTAGTAAGAAGACTTTCAAATATGAAAACACTTTGGGTTCATTTTAAAATCATCCAAATAAACCACTATATATTTTATGAATTTAACAACTGGCTTTTTATATACTACAGCATTTTATTAACAGTTAAATATCATGATCCTTTTTGAGGTTGACTGTTGCATTACTTCTTTGAGTCTTGCCAAAGGAGCAAAGAGAGTCCCTCATGGCTGGAAGTGTTCTCCTTGTGAGGAAGGGCTATCATGACTTCCTTGGTTATTAATGCAAATGACAGATTTTTCAGAGTTTTAAATCAATTGAAAACCTTTGTGTGGAAGTCCATGATGGACTGTCTCTTGAGAATTTCTTTGTGAATGACTAACAAGCTGAATAAAACAGAGATTTTGATGTTTCAGCTTGAACATCTAGCATCATCTTGTTCATGCTCTCCAGTGTGTTTACAGAAGTGCCCAGTGGTTACTGTCTCAGGTGATAGGAAACTTAGAGTCCTGCTGGATGATGCTACTCTTTGCATTGCTTGTTCAGGGCAACAGCAAAAGCAAATACAGTAATTTCCATTTTAAACATGAATAGAAACCATAGCTTTTTCACTATTAAGACCACCCACTTACTTGTCCAGGCCTTGATTATGTCTCGCTTGGATTACTCTAATAACCTATTGACAGGTTTGCCTTAATCCAGAGCAGTGCTGTCAGTATTACTTACACCCGATCTCTTCACCCTGGCTACCAGTTCATGCCAAGGCTAATTTCAAACTTTGGTTCTCGTATTTAAGGATCTGCACTCTCAATCTCCCCCAGTACCCTGATGGCTTGGTACCTACAAACTAGGGATCGAAGATCCACAGGCAAAAGATTATTATCTGTCCCAGCAACACGCACAGCTCTGTCAGGGTGTAATCATTTCAAGACCTGACTCTTAATTTGTAGAATGGACTACCTTAGGACCTCCAAATGAAGTAAGATATTGTCTGTTAAGTCAAAGACCTTCGTCTTTGATTTGCCAGATTAGGCTACTGAGTTGTGTCTTAGGCTGCTGAAATTGGTATTGGCTGCTTGGGTGTTCAGGACTTCATAATTCTTGTTCTTGATTGGATATGTTAATATTCTTCCCATCGGTGAAAAGAGTGTTATAATGTGTTAACTATAGAAAAGCCTGCAAATATAGACAGAGAGAAAGATTCATATGAAAATATAACATATTACATGTCATAAAATGGATACTGAATGCATGATGCCATGCACACAATGAAATACAGTAGAGTCTCACTAATCCAAGCCTCGCTTATCCAAGCCTCTGGATAATCCAAGCCATTTTTGTAGTCAATGCTTTCAATATATCGTGATATTTTGGTGCTAAATTCATAAATACAGTAATTACAACATAACATTACTGTGTATTGAACTACTTTTTCTGTCAAATTTGTTGCCTAACATGATGTTTTGGTGCTTAATTTGTAAAATCAAAACCTAATTTGATGTTTAATAGGCTTTTCCTTAATCCGTCCTTATAATCCAAGATATTCGCTTATCCAAGCTTCTGTCGGCCCGTTTAGCTTGGATAAGTGAGACTCTACTGTATAAGGAAAGCTATGTTGCCTTCCTTATATTACATATAATGTAATATAAGGAAGGCAACATTGACAGGTCTGTGTTTCTCCCTAAGGGAAGTGTATATGTTTGCCTATAATACATGGCCGTGAAGTCTAACAGAGAGCTTGCTGATACTTCAATGTAAATATTCCAAGTTTCAAATACTTATGCATGCCTAAACAAAGTGTTACCTCTATATGTCTGCATTTTACTGAACTCACAAGTTAAATGTGAGATAGTAAAATTAGCTAAAATGGCAAAAAAAAAAAACAATGCCACAGTATACAGAAATAGGCGTGGGAACCACACCCATTTCACATTCAGCTCCACCACACATTGTAATTTTATAAATAATTTCAGCACTCCCACCCAATTCCCATAATATAAGTATGAAATCACACATATTTGATATACTTAAGTCAATTAAATTGAATGTCACCAGACGATTTGACTAAGGGAAGGATAAACAAATCTTGACTTTTTGATATCCAGACAAAATATTTTTCCTGTGGCCCCCTTCTCTATAAAAAGACAGGATGTTCTGATATGGCATTGAGTCTAATTCCCAGCATACCTTGTGTTGGGGAACACATGAACTGCTTAACATTGAGAAAAATTAATTATAGCTCATCCTCACATCAGTAAACCTTAGCAAGAAAGCAGAAAGAATCCCTAAAGCTATTTAATTATTGGCTAGAGGTCACAGTAGTATGAGAAAGCAGGCAGAGTATCTATGTCAAAATCTCACATAATCCATCCCTTACATTCAAGTCCCTTTGAGAGACATCTACTTTAGTCAACCAGAACTAGACTCAGGGGATAAATATGGTTATTCCACCTCCAGACTGTAGAATGACATGCTGGAAGAGATTTGTCGGTTTGAGATGCTGTCTCGGTTTAAATCAACAGTAAAGACCAGTGTCTTCTTGCAGGCCAATCAAGAAAGTATTTAAATTATGCTTTTTAAAGTATTTATTGATTATTTTTAATACTTATTGACTTTATATGCTCTTTTAACTGAAGTAAAACCATATTATTTCTTGTTGTTCCCTCCCTTGATCCACAGGGAGAGACGAGTAAACAACAACAACAACAACAACTTGGATGAAGGAAACTTTCTCCTATTTGGACATCATTCATCTCAAGGGTGAAAGTAAATCACCATCCACTTGCACAATCTACTAGACAATCCTAAAATCTTTCACTGACATGTTCTACTGGTTACTCCTGATAAGTCACTATGGGAATTGCAGATGTCCTTGTAGAGAAATGTTGATTGTTATGGCAGGCTACATCTGATTTAAAACTCAGAAGCTCTGAAATCTCACAATGCTATGCTGTAAGGAAGAGCACAGGATATGGAAAAAAATACTGACTACTCAAACAAGTGAACAGGCCAGATATAGATTTTCTCATTTCTTATTTAATATATATCTCATTGTTCTCCTTGTGAGGACAAGGATCTTTTTTTCTCCCAGTTCCCACGAGGCTCTCTTGTACCACGGTAGAGATACACTGGTTGTTCTAACAGAAAAACAATAACACAACTCATTCTGTGCCTCACCAATTCCTCTATATATTGCAAGGGTTCCCCAAAAAGGCGGCCCTCCAAAATCATGTACCTAAACCTTAGACTTAGGGTTGCCCTGAGTCTGAAACACCCTAAGTCCAAAAAAAAATATGAATTCCTTTTCTGATGTTCTCATTTTTTTAAAGAGTTATACTTTCCAGTGTCACCTACTGGGGGAGCCTCAGTGAAGTAA
Organism: Anolis carolinensis; assembly: GCF_035594765.1. Lineage (NCBI taxonomy): Eukaryota > Metazoa > Chordata > Lepidosauria > Squamata > Anolidae > Anolis > Anolis carolinensis. The sequence continues at coordinate 22,041,826 of NC_085844.1, read as the reverse complement.
CATGTTTTGCACTATACCTAATGTAGGGCGAAAATCATAGAGGAGAAATTTTGCCCTTTAAATAATAGGACAATGTCAGCAAACCTTTTCTTGGTTTTAAACAAATGTATGAGAGAGCCCTGGAGCAGATCCAAGGAATTGCTTCAAACAGCCTCCCAATGGAACAGAAGTGAGTTCATGCAGAGGGTAAAGTGACAAAACCCAATACAGTGGAACTTCTACTTATGAGTGTCCCAACTTAAGAGTATTCTGAGTTATGAGTTGTCACTTGCCCCTGGTTTGTTTTGACATAAGAGCAAAATTTTGAGTTAAGAGGGAGCATTAGTGCCAGAGGGAACACTAATGCGAGAGTACAGAGCTTTAGGGCTTCAAGGGGGCAGCCTCCGTGCCTCATGCTCTTGTCTGCTTTAGGAGATTGCTGTCTGCTTTGTTCTTGTCCACTTTGAGGAGCTTTGGGTTAGTTGATTTTATGTGGTTTTTATTCCTGGTATGTTTGGCATCATAAAGAGAGGGAGAAAGAGAGAACGAGAAAGGGAAGGAGCCTGGAATTAGTATAGTATGAAGAAAATGATGCTTCTGCCTCTTCACTTTGTGCTTTGTGCTTCCTTGTCACAACTTTGTGCTTCTATTATTTTAAAGTTGATCTTTCTTTTTTATTGTTCCATGTGAATGTGCATTATTTGTTATTTTTAGCTACATTTTCTTCTTTAAAAATACATAACAAAAACATGGAACAAATTAAACTCTTAAGTTTAGGTATCACTTTAAGTTATATCACAACACTATAACGCAAGACTTGTTAGACTACTCTGAAAGAGTATAGTGACTATATTTGTAATTAGTACTCTTCTTTCTTTCCCAACAAAGAGCAAGCACCAAGGATGGAAGGAAACCCCCTTCTCCCCACTATCAATTTTTCCTAATGTTTGGAAAGCTGCTAAAGCAACTATTTGGTTGTTAGTTGAAATGTCTTTTCTTCAGGGCATATAATGGATAGTTGGACTCTTTGCAAAAAATATGTTTATACATTTCACTGAACCTATGGCAACTGGCTATGGGAATAGTATTGTTTTACATTACTCTATATATTTATATTTTAAAAAATACTTATTTTATACTGACTTCAGAGGGCCTTAAAAGCAGCCTAAAATACTTACATGTAAGCAAGAAAGGTTAAAACACATGCAGGTAAAACACGTTATTATTGGTGAGGAAAATTTGCTATTGGAAGCCTTATTCTTTCACATGGAATCTATTCACTTGGCTTCCTTATAAAATAGAAAGGCTGCCCTTGAAAATAAGCAAACTGTTCAGCTATACTACTGCAGGAGCTACGTGCTGCTACCAATAAGTCAGAAAACAAAATAGTGATCCATATTACTGCTTTTTAACCTCTCAATTCTTTTGGAACTGATTATCTCTAAGACCATCATTGCCAGGTAAAATAAAGCAGCATGGTCCTTATTGCTAGAAATGCTGCTGAAAATAAAATCCAATTTCTTTGTTTTTAAAAAGCGATTTTGACACACCATTAACTAAAAAAGCAATAGGGAAATTTCATGAAAATTAGGCTTGAACTCTATTTCACTACTGCACAATTTAAATCAGAATTCTATTTTGCTGCAGATTTCACTAACCAGACCTTTAAGACGATATTTTATGATATTGTCTCTTGAACAGCTATAAACATTTCCCAAAGTTTGAGTCACCAGAAATGTACTTTTAAAAAAAAATAGGTGGAATAAAAATTGTCCTAATAAATATGTTGTTTTTTCCTACTTGGGTTCTTTTATTGTTCCACACCATAAAATTTCTGGGGAGAAATAATGTTCCATGTCATTTTGTTGTTGAAATATAGTGTAGAGAACCTGTTGTAAGTGCTAGAATGAGAAACAACCTCTTTCCCTGCTCAAAGGTAAAAGCAAAATAGGTACATGCTTCCTTGAACTTGTGCCACAAGAAATATGTGGAGATATTGATGTCTTCGGAAACAGGTATAGAAGTATCTGGTGCAGCTCACCACAGAACACAGGTCCCTTCCACACAGTCATATAACCCAGAATATCAAGGCAGAAAATCCCACAATATTTGCTTTGAACTGATTTATCGGAGTCCACAATGCCATATATTCCAGTTCAAAGCAGAAAATGTGGGATTTTATTCAGCTGTGCAGAAGGGACTTGAGATACATCATTATGAAATCCACAGGTCCAAATAGAGATACAAAGAGACAATTATAGAAACCTTTAAGCTGCCCCTCAAGTTATTTACTGCCACCATAATTTGAAACGGTTATACCAGCATTATATGGTTAAGAAGAATTGATCTAATCACTAGTCTTGTGCATTTGTATAGGATCGCTATCCGTTTCTGTTTGTTTCATTCGAATGGCTCTGTTTTTGTTTTTGAGCACCACTTCCGAAAACAGGAGTGTAACGGAAAGCCTTATTTTATTGGGGATTTTTATCTATGTTATTTAATGTGGTTTAAATGGTGAAGATGGACAGGAGTTAGCTACTTCTGATTGGCTGCGAGTCACCATGGTAACGTAGCTACTTCTGTAGAAATGTAACTATTTGGAGGCTAGCAAGAAAGGGGCAGAGCTAGGGAATATTTTAAAAAGAGTTCAGTTATGAAGTTTCTAGCCAGTGAGGTAGGAGGAAGATGTCTGTAATTGAGTTGTGTGAGGTTCTAGCGAGTGAAGCTAGAGGAAAGACTTCTGTGTGTTCAGTTTAGTTTCTAGCCTGTGTGCTGGAGGGGAGAGTATATGTGTTTAAGTGTGCAACTACAAATGCTCTATTGAAGTGTAAAAAGACTAGTTTAGGTCCAGGTTCTCAGCTGGGTAAAGCTGAGGAAAAGAAATACTGTTGAGACAAAGTTTCAGTCAAGATGTTGATGTTAAAGAATGAAAGATATTATCTATATTATATACAAGTGAAATTGAAGAAAGAAACCTTTGCAACAAGTTACACTTATTGTGCTAAAGAACCTATAAATAAACATTTCTTTGTTTTAATAAAGACAGTGTCCTTGAGTGGTGAATTGCTCTACATAGAGTCAGTGAAGATTTGGCTCACATTCTTCCCCTCAGTGTCACATCACCTCATACACGCGCATGCACGCCCTCACGTGTTTATTGTGGGCAGTGGCTGGATCCTGAAATAAGGATCACCCCCTGTCCTAGTGGGATTTGAGGTCCTATGCTTAATGTTGGCAAAGGTGTGGGATATTAAGAAAAAGATTCCCTCAGCCTAAATATGAAGTGCTTTCGACTGTGTGTGGTAAAAGAGAGGTATTTTTGCAAGGAGCTTTTCTGAATGAGCTTTTTCGTCCCGCACCAAATATTTTCGTCCTATTGGTGGCAATGGGCAGGAGATCCTGCACAAATGCTCCCCTTCCCCTCAGTTTTAGGGCTGCTACAATTTCCCTACCTTATGCCACTACTGAGGTCTAGGGGTGGACCCAGGGCTGGAATGTGCCACATTCACTGACGGCTTGCCAGAGCTTGCCGTCCATCGTGCAGGCCCAAAGGTCCTGGCAGGCACTCATGCTTTGGGCCTACACACCACATACATAGTGTGTGTGTAGCATGTAGGCCTAAAGCACAAGCACCTGCCAGGGCCAAGTGCTGAGTAAGGAACTCTCCTTACTCAGTGATCATCTGCAGGCACTGGCAGGCGCTCATGGTTTAGGCTTACATGCCACACTCATAGTGTGTGTGTGACATGTAGGTCCAAAGTGCACATGTCTGCCAGGGCTTGCAGTTTGGGCCAACACACCACACATGCAATGTGTATGTAGCGTGTAGGCCAAAAGTGTGAGCACCTGCCATGGCCTTTGGGCCTGCATAGTTCTGGAGCAAGGTCCCTGGCAAACGCAATGGAAGGCAAGCCCCAGCAAGATGCCAGTGAACGCAGCGCACCCTTGCACTCAGGGAAACCTACCTTGCACCATTATTAAGGGTTAGGGTCCGACCCTAGCCCTTAATAATAGTGCAAGGTAGGTTTCCCTGAGTGCAATCCCTCTCATCCCCTCTATAACTATGATGCCAAAAAGCAGGCTTGGACCCACTCCCACCTGCTTTCACGTTGAATTTATTTTTGTACCAGGAGAGGCCTTCCTGTTCCTTGCCTCCGAAGGAACGAAATAAATGAAATAAACAATGGAAATGGGAGAAATGAATTTTGCCCACATGACTACTAATTGCCACTGTCATTCATAGCAGAAATTACTACACCTATACATTTAGTGAACATATACTATCAATGTTACTATAATAATTCTTCTGTCACTATATTTGGTAAATCAACAGTTCAGTATCGATAAACCAGTTGAGTGACAGGTTTGGACCTGAACACACTGCAATTAGATGTGAAATCCACCCGTGTGTAAATCACACAGTAAATAAGCATTATTTCCATTCATATCACTATACAAAAAGACAGCTTTAATGGAATAAATTTGGGACCCTTTCACACAGCTGTATAAAATCCACATTGAACTGGATTATATGGCAGTGCAGACCCAGATAACCCAATTCAAAGCAGATATTGTGGATTATCTGCCTTGATATTCTGTATTATATGACTGTGTGGAAAGGTCCTTAGATGACTGTTTGATTCTCTATGTTATTGTTTACAGGTTTTCTGATGGAAAATGCTTAAAGGGATTCAGAGCAGTGTATCTATATTTTTAGTTCAAACCCGTCGGCCCATTACTTAATACTTTATCTGTTGTGATAAATAGCTCTTCATTCAGTTCTGAAGAGCTGTTTGCTTTAATTCATAGGCATCAGAACTATAAAACATTAATTTTATCTTCTTATTAGGAAGATTGCCCTTAATTATAATTATCTCTGAAAAAGAAAAATGCAACAGCTGCATCTATTCTGAGAGTGATTCCCCAGACAATGTAATTAAGTTAGTTTGGTGAGAAGCTGTCTGCATAGATTTGAAAGATGCTAAATATCAGTAGTATCTTAATTTCATATGTTGTTTATAATAGTGTTAGATAAGCTACTGTTGTGTGTACCAGTAAATAAAATCAAAGCAACTGGTAGCTGCCATAAGTGGCACTGTGAAATTTGAAAGAAATATAATGTTAACCCAGCCAGAGTCCAATACAAGCTGATTTCAAGAAAGGTCCCATAGAGAGAGTTTTTTAGTGTTCCACATAACTCGGGATAGAAAAATAAGGCACCCAATGGCTAAGCTATTTCTCAGCTGAGAAAATGAAATATTCTATTTGCTTGTAGAGGGTGAAAGAAATTATTTTGTAAGTCTCTTAAGATAGGGAACAAGTTTCAAAAATTAAATAAGACTGAAAATCCAAATGTATCAAAATATCTTATGCTACCTGGTTCCTTAAAAATGTATGTTACATTCAAAAATTAATTCAGAATAGCCCCTTCTTTGTCCCTATATAAATATTCTTCAAATATTATGAACATTGATATTAAATTCTAACTATCTTGATTAGGAGTAAAATATCTTTTTGGCATATTTACTGAATTGTTGTCTGTCTTCAAGTCTCTACTGACTATGGTGACCCTAAAATTATACTATCCTAAAGGTTTCCTTGGCAATATTCGGTCATAGGAGTTAACTTTTGCTTTCCTCTGGGCTGAAATACTGTGACTTCTCCAAGATCATGCAGTGGTTTTTCACTATTGAGTGGTTCACCACCAGTCAATTTTGTTTTTTATTAGATAGATTTATGTTGTATTGCAGAATGTTTATTATTGAACTTTTGTTCTTTACAGAATTAACTTCTTAAAAGACAAAATATAAAGTAGCTAAAATAATCTGAAGATAGAATTTCACATTATTGTCTGGAAAAAAAATTATAACCTTATTTTTGGTTTCAACAGGATTTTGAAAGACCAATTCTTTCTGTCTTCTAAAGCATAGGATCCTTTGATAGAGTATTTCTTGAATACATAATCAACATAGCTATTAGAAGTGAAGCTCAATATTATTCTAAAGGGATAAAAGTATTAACATAACAAATCTAATTAACAAATCTCTGCTAATTAAGTTTTGTAGATCTGTTTTTTCTTAGCATATGGAGAGGTGCTTTTGCATAACCGAGTGCATCAATCTAATTCCATAACATGAATGACAAGCTTGGGATAGAATGCCTCGTCAATCTGCTCTTTGAAATTAGCAATTATTAAATTAGCATTTTAATGCTGTACTTTAATTTATAGTTTGAACTTAGGTAATAGGAACATTTCCATCTTTATATGTTTACTCTATTCAGTCTTTTCAGTATTAAGTTTCTTGCATCTATGGGGAAAAATTAACAGAAGAAAATTAGCTCTTTTTTCTTTTCTAGTGTCAGATTAACTCTACACAGAATTGCTCCATAAAAGCGAATAAAGATTTAGGAAACCGACAGATTAATATCATCTTTATGTTATTTGTGTTCTTCTATTAATAGAAGTAATACATTCTGGTTTTAAAATAATTATGCTACTGATATGCCTAAACAATTTACTAGTATGAGATCTCACTGACAAATATGAATATTTTCATTTCTGATAATTGCTTGATTTAAATATTAGCAAAAACTATTTTCAGTAAAGCATCCATCAGGACATAAAGAATGCAAAATATTTGGATATTATCAGCAGGAAAGAACCTGTAGTCCTCTATATGTTGTTGGACACGAGAGCCAATAATATCTTCTTCTAGTCATATTGGCTAGCCATATTGGCTAGAAGTGATAATGCAGTCTGAATATGTCTGGAACAGCACAAATTTCTCATTCCTCAATTAGTGAAAGGCCATTTCATCCCACATCTATCTGTACTGGAAATGTCACACTGAAATTAACTAGAGATATGAAAATCCTTGGTCATATCATATTGATTTCCCCTCTTTGCACTAATTATATATTCATATAGCAACACAGCTTTTGGCTAAACAGCCCTGTACAAGCAGATCTTGACTCCCTATATTGTTAGAATGCAGGGATAAAAATAAAACAAATAAAAAAACACAAAAATGTAGTAGCAATTTTGTTTTCATTACTTTTTTCAGAACCACACTGTCATTCATGCCCTATCCAAGTTTAATACTGGGTTCTGAGAATTTTGGGGATTGCAGATATCTTTCAATGATGTTACTGGGGTGTGCTGAAACAGCTGCCCCTGAATTGATGCACCACTGGTAGTTGGGAAATAGCCGAAACATACAAAAATGTGTTTCAATTCAAAACTATATTTGTTTTACATAGGAAAGGAATACACAATAAATGATAAGAAATCCTCATTGAATTGTCTAAGGGCCCTCCCAGACAGGCCCTATATCCCAGGATCTGATATCTGTTTATCCCAGATTATCTGGCAGTGGGGATTCATATAATTCAGTTTAAAGCACAAAACCTGGGATCAGATTCTGGGATATAGGGCCTGTCTGGAAGGGCCCTTAGACAATTCAATGAGGATTTCTTATCATTTATTGTGTATTCCTGTCCTATGTAAAACAAATATAGTTTTTAAAATTCTTACTCTTTCTAGCTTTTATAAAATAATGATGCCAGGTATTGTTCTATAACCAAATCTGTACACTCAGATTTGCATACTATGCATGTCTTGTTCATCCACAGTTATGCATAATATCAGCTGAGGAGAGCATTTTAGGTCAAGAAAACAATGTAGGGGGATTTGAAGTTTCCTTTGCAGAGATTTGCAATTCCGTTCTCCATTCCCCGCACATTTCTTTTAAACAACCATGTCTTTTAAACCTCAGATTCATTGATAATACGAACTCTCCAGTGATTTTCAGAATTTTTAAAATGAGTTAGATAAGATTCCTGATATTTCACCAAAGATAGCTCTTTCAAAACAAAATTTCACTCACCAAATGGTTGGTGGTTCTGAGCCTTCTATTTCCAAGTAATCATATTTTTCTTCCATTTGAAAATCTGTAAATATGAGGGAAATTGTGTCTCCAGGTTCTGCCACTATGGTCCATGTGCAGTCTGCATTGTTGTGGTACTCATTGGGAAAATTAGGGCTCGAGATGATGCCGCTGGATCCCCTCATTGTCCCTCCACACGCATCTTCAGCTGTTAAAAACAATGAATAGAAAAAGGAATTATCCATTAGAGGAAAATATTTCAATTTATGAACTTTTCCTGAAACAAAAACATATTTTCAATAGAATACGCTATTAAGTAATAGCATGTGCTACCAGCTAGAGGGAAATAAAAAGCAAAATTGTTCAATCCTGCTGGGAGACCACCTCAATTGGGTTATTTCCTCAGCTTACATTTAGAAGCAGCCATTCCATGAGAGTGTAAAGACTGGAAGGAAAGCTGTCACTATCATTTGTATTAAGGCACCAGGTTTGTTAGACTCCCCTATTTCAGCTGTTTATATTCATTATAAGAATTCTATAACTTTAAAAACTTGTAATGAGATTTTCTTGTTTTACTCTTCCCTCCTCATCCAACTTTCTTCCTGAATTGTTCTTTAAGAAACTACACATGACCTCCATTGTTTAGTATCAGTGTGATCCCACTACAGGGGTAAACCACACTTTCAATGTGGTTTATTTACAGTTCTTATTAACATGTAAAAATGGGATTGTGGTTGCTGATCAGATTCTGAACTCCACACATTAAAGCCAATAATAAAAAAATGGTCCTATATCTACAAGCTGAGAAAGCACCAGACATGAGTTTATTATTAGATATGTATGGATTCTTACCATCTTTATGAAAAAGTATGAAGACTGGCCAACTAGGTCAAATGATTTGATAGTTGGATTAGGTCAGTGGGTTGGACTGGATGGCCTTTGTATTGTCTTCCAACTCTATGATTTTATGACTGTACAAGACTAAAGCTAAAATCCCTGTTCATTGATGGGTTCACAACTGTATAATCTTCTCTGACCCTCAGAGGATAGTAATGGTAAATTACATCTGAGGGCCCTTCTACACTGCCACATAATCCAGAATATCAAGTCGGATAATCCACATTATCTGCTTTGAAATGGATTACATGAGTCTACACTGCCAGATAATCCAGTTGAAAGCAGATAATCTGAATTTTATACAGCTGCGTATAAGGGGCCAATGTACATTTCCCCCAGAAAATCATGTGAGGGCAGGGCACAAGTAGGAAATAATTTACAAGTACATAGCAACAGCAGAGACTGAAATAATGCTAATTGCCTTCCATACACTGGCAAATATGTGAATGGAGAGAATATGACTTTTGTGTAGTGACTGGTAGGAAAACTACAGGAAGGGTAGTAGCCCTTGTTGACAAGATTAACTAAAAGTGACTCCTCCTCCCAAAAAAAATCCAATATAATTAAAACAAAATACTAAGCTCTTTCTTTTAATATTTCCATTCTCAAAAGCCAGAGAGAATTAAAAGGCGGATAACATTTGATATGTAGTGTAACATGAATAGCATGCATTTCTACTGATACTGTTCTTTCTCAATTGAGCTCTTCTTGTGCAAAAAAAGCTTTGATGGTCATGTCAACAGTCTTAAAGGTGCCATAAAAGCCTGATACCTGCATTTGTAATGTTATATTAAAGATACTCTACTGAACATAAGACAGTATAGAAAAATGGAGAAAGAGAATGAAAAAAAAAGGATTTTGGCAGCATCTTTAAGACTACCTGGATTTGAGTTTAGTATGAACTTCTATGGATATAACTCACTTCTTCAAATGTAGTACAGAGTGACTTTAAAGCTTCAAATGTAAAACTTATTTTTCCAATTTTGGGATTGGGACTGAGTGCAATAAAATCCAGAAATCTGCAAATCATGCCCTTTACTCTTTCATACACTGGAGCTTTCTGGAGCCTATTATATTCTATTATGATTTTATGAATATGACCAAATAAGACATAAGGAAAACAAAAGGACAAGCCTATAAATGATAGCAGTGATAGGAGAAAACAGCAACAGGAGTAAAGCAAGAGAAGGGAACAAAGGGGAGCACCACAATGTTACTTGTAAGTATTGGAATTAAGACAGCAAGATGTAAACACAGGTTTTGGCAGAAGCTCCAGATGTCTTACTACCTCATCACATGGAGTACTGGAAGTGTCCTGGCACACTACCAGGATGTTTACTCCATGGCAATATGCTAAGATGCTTCCCTGGGAACACGGGAGGCTTGTCGTATTCCAAAGGGAAGAACAGGGGGAAGCTGGGTGGCAACCTCCCCCCCCCCCATAGAATGGGGCAAGGAGTGCAGTGGGCAATGCAGGGCAACTGTTTTCCCCTGCTGCCCCACAGATTCAGACCTCAATTTGATGAGGTCCTTAATCAGAAGAGCTGCTTCTTTTCCTAGTATGATAAACTACAGCTGACAACTTGGTTCCTGTCATGCAACTTCCCTATGTACAGGCGCCTTTCGAGAAATAAATGCAGTAATCATAGTAGAGGCAGCTCCAGAAATATCTGAATTCAAGGGTGTAACAAATAAGGATCACTAGTGTTACAAACACAAACAATTACCCTATATACTCGAGTATAAGCCAACCCAAATATAAGCCGAGGCACCTAATTTTACCACAAAAAACTGGGAAAACTTATTGACTCGAGTATAAGCCGAGGGTGGGAAATGCAGCAGCTACTGGTAAATTTCAAAAATAAAATTAGATACCAATAAAATTACATTAATTGAGGCATCAGTGGGTTAAATGTTTTGAATATTTACTATATTTCAAAGAAAAAACAGTAAACTAACTCTATAAGTGGAAAAGCAACAACTTTATAATCATCATCATCATCATCAACAACAGCTTCATTTGTACCCTGTTGATGATGATTATTAATAATAATCATCATCATCAACAACAGCTTCATTTGTACCCTGCCCTATCTATCTCCCCTGGGGACTCAGGCCAGCTTCCAACATAGTAACAGGCAAACATATAATGCCTACATAAACAATGCAGAGCTAGATATAGATCTATCATTATATATACTAATTTCACATGTGTAATTTCCCCTGAAACCTTTGCAAATCCTCTATGTGCATTTTCCTCCTGCAATATTTGTAAGCCCTATTTATCAATGTTTATATCTATCTAGACATGTGTGTGTGTGTGTGTGCGCGCACACACACACACACACATTTTCCCTCTGCACTTGCAAACATGTGAAGGTAAAATTCATATAAAATTCATATATAAAATTAATGTATACATATAGGAACAGATATACAGGTACATGGAAATCTCTATCTATATTTACATAGGATTTGCAAAGACCTGTAAACATATGAGGGGAAAATTCATATATTAATGTATTTGTAGGGGGAACATCTATATAAATATTTAGAAGCTTTGGGGCATGCATTTACCCAAGGAAGAAATGCAAGCAAAGCCCCCTAAAAACAACTTTGGCCTCTTTTCTCCTGCCCTTTCCCACCTCTTTTCTTTCTCCCTTTTTCAAACTCTAAAAGTAGCCAGAAAAGACTTTTAAAAACTTCTCTCCCCCTCCCAAAAAAAACCCACCTCATTTTTGTTTCCTTAGGAATAAAAAGAAATACACACCTTCTGTTGCTCTCTTTTCCCTCCTTCCCTCCCTTTGGACTCAAATGTTCTTGCAATAATAGTACTAGTAGTAGTAGTAGTAGTAGTAGTAACAGTAATAGTAATGAATTGTGCAAATTTGCAGGAATATCTTTTTTCCTTCCCCTTCTACCCATGCAATCTGGCTTGCAAGGGTTTCTCTCCCATTCTCCTTTCGCTTTTGAAAACATTCACTTCTTGTCTCTGTCTCTCTCTCTCAAAAAAAAAAATAAGATAACCAGCCTGGGAGGAGAAGCAAAGAAGGGAGGTTTTGGAAAAGAAAACATACTGTGGCCTCCAGGCTCCGCTGCTGGCTTGACCTTGATCCGAATATAAGCCGTGGGAGGCTTTTTCAGCTCATAAATAAGAGCTGAAAAACTCGGCTTATCTTTGAGTATATACGGTAAATCCCTTTTCTTTGGGCCTTCATATAGTAAGAGAAAAAGGGAAATTGCCCAATAATGACAAGTTCTCAGTACGTTTAACTTGGAGAAGAAAAGCTTTAGAGGGACCTGTTAGATATGTTTAAATATTTTAAAAAATGTCATGTTGAGGATAGAGCAAACTTATTTTCTGCTACTCTAGACACCAGGCCATGAAGCAATGGATTCAAACTACGCGAAAAGAGATTCCACCAAACATTAGAAAGAAACCTCTGCCTGTAAAAGGTATTTGACAGTGAAATATGCTGCTTCAGAGGGAGGTGGCGTCTCCTTCTCTAGGGGTTTTAAACAAAGGCAAGATGGCCACCTATCAGGACTGCTTTAATTGTGTTTTCCTACATGGCAGGGGGTTGGACTGAATGGCCCTTGTGATTGCTTTCAACTGTATGATTTTATGAATATGACCAGTATTTTTAGTTCTTGATTTCAAACTCCATAATAATTATACTGGGCATGGAAAAGAAAGAAAAAAGGCTGAATGACTTAATTATCTTCCTAGTATTGTGCCCCTTTCCTAAGAATGAAAAAATACGGAATTTGTAAAGCAAGTGACAAGCCACAATACCTGGTAGCAGTTTGTATTTGTCATGACTGTTTATCTTCATCTATCTTCACATGTGAAATACATTATTCTGCAAACCAGTCTCACAAACAGTTCACATTTATTATCTTGAATGTCATGTCCCCAGCACTATCATGTTTGTACCTCTTACAAAACAGCTGTTTTAATAAAGTGAATTATTTCAAAAGAACAGACATCTCAAAGAGTGAAATACACAAAGAACTTGAATAAATGTCCCACTTCATAATGCAAGCAAGGATGAAATACCAGATTACATACAGATCTTTGTTGGTAGACCCTTGGGTTCACAGTTCTTATAAAAGAAACATGGTATCTTTAAAGCCTTTATACATTTTTTAAAAAGAATGACATGACTGCAGTTGGGCCTATTCCTTCAGTGTAAGATACTCAGAGGTCAAGATTCTTTAAAAGTTTTATCTTCTGCATTTGAAATCTAAGTCACAACTTCATACATTAAAGAGGGAAAAGTAAGGGACATCTGAAGATGTGTCATTTCAACAAGGCACACCATAGAGTGAATAGTTTTAGAGCACATCAGATGTTTGAATTTCTAGTATCACACCATTGACATGATATGAATAGTTGATGGCCCTGAATTAAAACCTAGACTGGCTTGGGAAGAATGGATTGTCATTATCCCCACAGAGCATTTTAACTGTTCCTCTTCCTAACTAACTGTATAGAGCCTTTGGTCATAGTGCATCTTCTTGCAAACACTGGTAGCTCTCACATCCACCAACAGAAGGGTTCCTATGTGTCGTCCTAATGATGCTGCAGATATAAATATTCTAAGCTTACTTTGTGGGAGGAGAGAGAGCAAACATTGCATAAGAGTTTTGCTGTGTGTGAATGAGTTTTATTCCAGTCTTATTTTATATGTTGAATTTCTTGCATCACCTGTCTAAAGACCCAGAGCACAGAAAATGAATTTAAACATTCAATATTAAACCTGCAAGATATATATCATGTAAGACAATTAATATTTTATTGAAAATGTTAAAAATGTAATGCCACTCCCAAACTGCTCAAGCAGACTTGCTTGGTGAGGTTCCAACAATCCTTGCTTTATTCAGGATGGATCTACAGTATCATATAATGCAATCTGGAACAGAATTATATGGTCAGTGCAGAACCATGTAATGCAGTTCAGTACAGATAAACTACTTTATATGGGTCTACACTGGGCATATAATGCAGTTCCAATGTATACCCAGCACGATTCTTAGCAGGAAACAGGGAAGTGTTTTTCAGTCAAAACAGTCTTGAGCCAACCCTAATCAGACAATACAAACAAATCATTTTTTCTTTCTCTGAAAAATGTTACAGGTGTGTTAAAAATCTTTCAAAAGAAACATACATTGTTGCAAGTAACAAATTGAAGTTTAACCCACACTATAAAGATAATGTTGATCAGTTGAGGAGGATATTGGGATTCAACTTTTGCTAGGTGTGGGGCAGAAAAGGAAAGGTGTGTAGTTTGAAGATAAAGATCAACCCATTTTACAGTGGTCAAGAGTACATTTGTCTAATTCAAGTTCATGGAGATGTCCAATCCAATATCAGTTGGAATAATATAACATGCTATTTATATAGCTGCCTTTGAAAAATCATTGGACATTGTAGTTGATCTGATATCACAGTCAGATAATTGACAAGGACTGGTTGCAGGAAATATCATCTATTACAAATTCTTCATTAACTACTGTTCTATGTCCGGAAACAATTCAAAGTTCTGGTTCTGGGCTATAATGCCCTACTGGATCCAGGCTACAGTATCTCCTATATAGCCCTCTCTGGTTTGGAAATCAGCAGACCATTTCATCTGTCATATCAACTTCAGAAATCCTTCTAGTATGGACACAAGAGAGAGCCTTCTCAGTGGTTGCTTCCAGATTATGGAACTCCCAAAGGAGACTGGGGAATCCGTTACTGCTGTCCTTCCATAATAATAATAATAATAATAATAATAATAATAATAATAATAATAATAATAATAATAAAAAAACTTTATTTATACCCCGCCACCATCTCCCCAATGGGGACTCGGGGCGGCTTACATGGGGCCATGCCCGGGAAAAATACAATATAACAAAATATAAAAACAACATATCATAATACAATTACAACAATACAATAAAGGATCATATACAGTACAACACAAAATCCAAAAAGCAATATAACAGGGCGGGCCGCATGAATTTTCATTGACATGAAAAGGCTTTTATATTAAGGTGAGGCATCGGCAATTGAATTCCTCTCACTGTCAAATGCTTTAAAATATATGTGCTGCACTTTTGTGTGGGTTATTGCATTGCTTTAATTGGTGATTTAATCGTACACTTAATTCACTGTTTAATATGTATAATTAATTGTGTTTTAATCTGAACCTTTTTGAATCTCAACCTTGAGAGAAAGGTAGGTTATAAATCAAGTAATAAATACAAGCTTAAGAATGAAATAAACTAACTTTCATCTAATATTTTTACCACTTAAAACTTGTCCTAATTTATTCCAATATGGTGAAAAGTAGTTAAAATGTTTTTAACATTTCTTTTTATATTTTTATTAAAGTTTTCATTATTTTAGCATAATTTACAAATTGCATGTTAAACAGAAATCAACAGGCAACATTTTCCATTATTTGTTATATCAAAAAATATTGTCTTGATTACTGCTTGTCAACTGGATAAAATTGGAAATAAGAACATCATAAAGCTGGAACATAACCGAATTTAATCTAATTATATTTGTATTATGTAGAATGTGTCACAATATCATTTCATTCATTGAACATTACTTCTCTAAGAAGCAGTTTCAAGAAAATCTCTGTAGACCATGGCAGCTTTGATTCCCAACCCCACCCTCACAAATTAGTAAGAGTTGGGTCCTGTATCACCTTTATAGAAGCTGTATTAGCAACCCCCCTTGCCAGATTGTCACCTTGTTGTGCATTACAGTGAACCTATGAGCAAAGCTGTTGGGAGCCATGTACTCACAGTGGAGCCACTCATGGCAACAAGGTCATAGGGGAAAAATTAGATGAAGAATGAAACAAAGACTTCACCAGAGGAACAGGGAGACGATAACATTGTACATGCTACAACAGCTGTGAAGGCGGACAAAAGCTGCAACAGATGAGAAGCGGGGTATTGGGTGGCAACCTGTGCCGGACGGGGTTGCACTCCCCCTGAAATCACAGGTCCGCAGTTTGGGGGTCCTCCTGGATTCAGCGTTGACGCTTGAAGCACAGGTGTCGGCGGTGGCCGGGAGGGCCTTTGCACAACTCAAACTTGTGCGCCAACTGCGACCATACCTCGTGAAGTCTGATTTGACCACGGTGGTCCATGCCTTAGTTACCTCTAGACTGGACTACTGTAATGCGCTCTACGTGGGGCTTCCCTTGAAGATGGCCCGGAAATTACAATTGGTCCAACGCTCGGCTGCCAGATTAATAACGGGGGCAAGTTACAGGGAGAGATCCACTCCCCTGTTTAAAGAGCTCCACTGGCTGCCGTTCATCTTCCGGTCCCAATTCAAGGTGCAGACTATCATCTATAAAGCCCTAAATGGTTTGGGACCCACCTACCTCTGTGACCGTATCTTCCTCCATAAACTTGCCCGATCTTTACGATCATCCGGGGAGGCCCTTTTATCACCACTGTCTTTATCCCAGGCCCGCCTTGTGAGTACAAGGGAGAGGGCCTTTTCTGCTGTGGCCCCCCGATTGTGGAACTCACTACCTACTGAAATTAGGCAAGCTCCCACGCTGTTAGCTTTTAGGAAAGACTTGAAAACATGGCTCTTCCGCTGTGCCTTCGGTGAGTAATTTCTGTTATTTCTGTGTTACTCCCACCCCGAACATCTATCCTCTAGATTACCCCACTTCCATATGTCCCTGCCCGCAGTGGAGTACCCCTATGTCCCTCTCACTCCAGGTTTTATCTTTGTGTTCACGCGGCCTGCCCTTGTTTTACTGTTTTTTGATTTCTTGATGTAATGCCTATTATCATTTATTGTATTTTTAATAGTGCTATGATATGTTGTTTTATATTTTGTTATATTGTATTGCTCTGGGCATGGCCCCATGTTAGCCGCCCCGAGTCCCTGTTGGGGAGATGGTGGCGGGGTATAAATAAAGTTTTATTATTATTATTATTATTATTATTATTAAGCCACCAATCATCTCGATAACCACGCTGTTGGGTATGTGACTTGTAGCCTAAGGTCATGTAATGAGGCTCATATCTAAAAACTGTTTGAAATCCAAATCTCCCTCTTCCTTATAGCATAATAGATATACCTACAGCAAAGATAGAAACATACATTTATAATGCTATTTTAAATACAATGAAATAATGATAGAAGGAACATTCTATGACCAGTATTTTACGTGTTCCATTCTGAATATGAACATCTTAGAAAATGTGTATATTACTTGAATATATAAAAATAAATAGAAGAGCAACTTCTAACAGTATATTCTTATCTCCTTCTCTAATTGCACAGTGGTTATTTATTATAGTTTAAAAAATCCCCTACTTTTAGCTCAAGATAAAATATCTTGTTTGGCAAAATACTTCTGAGATTCCAGACTCCTTTCATTTCTGGGTGAGTATAATTATTCAGAGAACTTAAAATTCAGCCTTCCAGAATGTGATTTCCGATTATCACTTTCCCCCAGAAGCTACAAATAGGACTTGACCTATTCAGGATACATTTTCAGCCAAATTACAGAGACTGCTTTGTCAGCTCTTTTTTGCTTCCTTCTGCCAAAAACTTTATCTGCCAAAGTCCACTTTCATGTGGAAAAGGTCACAGTCTGTACATTTAGAATAAAGTAGTAGGTGAAACATTAATAGTAAAAGCAAAAGATCTCTATATAACTTCAGCCAAGCTTAATGGGATATGAATAATTTCATTCAAAAGTAAACAAAGTGTCAAAAGTCAGATGCCAACTGAGAGCAAAATATAGTTTATTAAAGTAATAGTCCAAAAATAGTTCAAAGAATTAGCAGAAACTTAAAACACTTAAACTTCAGTGTTATTAAGTAGTTAAAACAGAAGAAATGCCAAAAACACAAACTGACAGAGATAACCAGAGATTAACCAGAGATAAAATCTGGACTAAACATAAAATACTTGAACTCAGCACAAAGCACAAAACGGGCTTGAAATGGTGAAATAAACAAAAGCAAACAGCTACGAAGCCCCCAAAACCTTCCCAAAATTCAGAAGTATGAAAGTAGCTTTAAACCAAAATAAACACCCAAACCGAGCTGGAGAACTCTCTGTTGAGAGCAGCAAAGCAAGCAGAACAGAAAGACACTGGCGAGCCCACAGCAAACCACTTCTGGAGTAAAGGCCAAGCCAGGAGTTAAAGGAGCAGAGCAAGAAAGCGTCGTCAAGCCAGTCCGAAGTCGAGATAAGCAAGCAGCTTCAAACCGCTGCAGGAGCAAAAGCCAAGCCAGGAATTGAAGGAACAGAGCAGGAAAATGTTGTCAAGCCGGTCCAAAGTCAGGATAAGCAAGCAGCGTCAGGGTCAAGAGCGAAGCCAGTAGTCAGCAACAGAAAGCAGCCATGGAATTGAGAACAATGCCAAAACATGTTTTGGGAGCGAAGAGCAAAACCGAGTCGAATTCCAGTCCAAGGTCCAAGGAGTTGAAGTCATCAAAAGAAGGTCCACGTCACGGAATGGCACAGAAAGCCAAAACAACAAAGGCGAACAGCAGATCTGTTGCAAAGTCCCAAGCCAGTCTTCAGAATCACATACAGGAAACCCAATGGCGCCCAGCAACACCTTGCCACACGCAAAGCATAGTGGCCAAACATCCCCAATTTATTTAGGTTTCCTTGGGTGTCCAAACTTCTAACGCCCTAGGATCAGGTGTCCCAAATTCTTCATCAGAATCTGAGCTCCAAACAGCCAATGCCCTTGGATCAGGCGTCCCAAATTCTTCATCAGAATCAATATCATTCTGCTCACACCCAACTCCACACCTGTGGAACCACCCTCATTCCTCCAGGCAGACCATGTGGGATCTGTTTCTGAAGATACCCAAGCCTCTCCAGCATCAACAGCATCCATGGATCCAGATTCCTCCCCAAGCCCTTCCGGAGCCCGTGCCCAATCTATGCCAGCTTCCTCCGTCACCACTGGTCCCTCAGCATCCATTTTCACCCCAACACCCTCTCCCAAATCTTCACATAAATCTTCCTCAGAAGATTCCTCATCAATCTCCCTGATTCTTTTCCTATATAAATCTTCCAGCGAGCCCTCCTCATGAGGATTCTTTCTTCCTCTCCTGATCTCACCATTATTACTCACAGCCTCAGAAGACTCATTCATAACACAAAATATTACTATATTGAAATATGCTTGAATCATGCCTTCAGAATAAAATGCTATAATCAAGTATAGGCTGAGTACCTTTTATCCAAACTGCTTGGGACCAGAAGTATTTGGGATTTCTTGAATTTTGGATCACCTGTATTTGCATAGATGTACATAATGTACAGCCAAACATGAACTGCATTTGTTTCATTTACATGTTATATACATTTTTGATGGCAATTTTATACAATATTTGCAATAACTTTGTGCATGAAACAAAGTTTGTGTATACAGAACCATCAAAAAGCAAATGTGTTACTATCTCAGCAAATGTGTTACTATCAAACATAAATCTTAATACTTCAGGGCTGGTTTGCATTTTTACTAAGCTTATTCTTGCAGATTACATTTTATATATTTCCTTAAATAATCTAATTACAAAATAGGAACATCAGCATTGTTGAACTTTTCTGGTGTAGTTGACAGGGTAAAAACTACAGAGGGCTCCAGTATCTTGAATGCTTGTTTAGAAGCAAGGATTTCAGCAGCTGTTGCTTTCTACCTGGAGTTGAACATTCCTCCTCCATGCAACCATTAATGGTTCAATTTTTCACTCTGGGAACACTCTATAGCCTCTAAAATAACTGTCTAAGCAACCCTATCTAAATTCAATGTACATACTGGTTTTCAAGTTTTCTTTGTTTTCCATTTTTCTCAAACCCTCCTCACCTTGTAGTCACAGTCTCCCCAGAGAAATTTTTCCTATTCTACAATATTCCTCAAAGAACACAAGTTTTGTGTTTCTGTTTCCCAATTGATAAAGTTGGAAGGTAGAAGAGAAGTATCATAACAACAGAGATGCACGTTTCAATATTTGGAAAGGGTTATTCATCAATTCAGGGCAATTTTCAGAATTTTTTTTTAACGTAAGCATTCACCCATGAAAAAGTATTATATGCGCCTGTAGGTTCATTTCTTTTCATCCAACATTCTCCCCAATTTAGGTACTATGAAATACTTGAAGGCCATTCATACTACAGAGGTATAACACTATTATACCAATTTGACTGCCATTATTTAATCCAGTGTAATCCTGAGATTTGTAACTTGGTGAGACACTATAACTCCCTGAGGCTTGATACCACTTCCTAAAAAATAGACCCCAGGAGAGAAAAATGGCTGTCAAAGTGGAACAATAGCGTTATAATTCTGTGGTGGGGAAGGGTCCCTTGTTTATCTGAAAGCAGTGAGTGAAAGCAGTGAGTTAGAAATATTTTCTCTGGTTATGTAAGAGCAATTTGTATTCGCCATTCTGAATGCATCCTGAGACTGAATAAATTTACAAATAGCAAAGCAGAGTACAGGCCCCAAATAAAGGGCAAATTGGAAGAATCAATTCCTAGAGTAAAGCTGGCAGTCTAATAATTTCATCTCCCTTTCAATTAACAACAATTTTGTAACCTATAATAAAGTATTAATCAATTAATAGTGTACATTAGTTGCCTTTCTATTGAGAAACTGAATGTCCAATAAAATAGGTTTAAAACTCTCTGTGCCAGGACATAATATGAACCATTCATCAATTACATCAATTACAGCTTATTTACACATTATCTTCCTAATGAAAGCAATGGGTATCTGAATTACATTTGACTTTTGGAATGCAAAAGAGAACTATAATCATAAATGTCAAGGACAGAACGCCACAAGATTCAAAGTAACAGAGTTTATTAGATTACAGAACTCAAAAATGCCCGTAAAACACAAGGGCCAGGCAATTTTTGCCTTTAGGAGCAAAAAGGGACAAAAGTAAATGTTCAAAAGATAAACCGGATTAAACCGGAGTTTAATCCGGGTAAAAACAAACTGCTTTCTTCAGCCTGGGTAAAAACAAAACGAAAGCCAAGAAACAAAAGATACAAGGAATGCAACTAATTGGCAGCAGATTCCTCTCTGCTGCCAACACTGTGTTTAGAGTAACTTGCGTCGCTCCCACACACACACACAGCAGACAGGATCTCCAACACGAGCAGACGCAGCCAGGGATTTTAGCAGTAGAGTAGACCAGTTCCGTTCCGTAGATCAAAGCCAGAAGCAGACGTTTGTAGTTTTTCCAAGTCCAAGAAGGGGGGAAGACAAGCCGTGGTCAGTTCAGTCCGAGTTCTCAAAGCAGGAGATGGCGTCCGTCAAGAAGACGACGGAAGGTCAAGCTAATAAGAGTAAGCACAGGTTTGCACAAACAAATGCCCACACAATCCCTCCCGCCGTCTGACCCTGGATTCCAATCAACTTACGTCTCAGCACAGGAAAGCACACAAGTCTTCAGGGAAGCGTCCCACACACACACACGAATCCCAAGCGTTTGCCCAGATTACCTTGCCCGACGCAATTTGCAATTGCTCCCAAGCCCCATTTTATGCCAGTTACAAATCTTCATCACTGTCAGCTGTCCTCCTTAACCCGGGCGTTTCCTCATCACTTTCCTCGTCAGAGCTGGAACACCTCTGACTACGCCCAACAGCATCTCCAGCTGTGGATCCCGTCCCATCCCTCCAGCTAAGCCATGGGTCTAATCCTGAAGGTCCCCATTCATCTTCTGTCCCATCATGGCCAGTGGCCCCCAATTCCTCCCTTACCCGAGTCCAATCCATCTCATCCTCCTCTGAGCTAACCAGCCCCTCCTCCATTCTTTCCGTAAACCCTTCGAAAGACTCTTCGTCAGATGGTGCTGCAAATATGTCTCGCAGTCTTTTTCTCTCTCGCTCCTCGAGAGTATCTGACTCTCGAGGAGTCTTACGCCCACGCCTGTCAGTAACAGAGCCACGAGGCTCAATCATAACACTATCCCCTCTCACAAAGGCCTCCTCCTCCGATGGCGGAGAAGTGGCAGTGATACCCTCCGCTATAGCACCACGACGACTAGAGGTATCAAGTTTCAACAGCGAACGATGAAAGACTGGATGGACCTTTAAACTAGACGGTAAACGCAAACGAAACGCAACAGAAGAAATCTTTTTAACGATAGGAAAGGGACCCAAATACCGAGGCGCAAACTTTCCCCCAGCCTGTTTAATATGTTTGGAAGATAACCACACCAAATCCCCTTCTTCCAACTCCTCCCCTGCCTGCCTGTGGCGGTCAGCCTGAGTCTTCTGCGTTGCCTTAGCTTCCAACAGTAAGCGACGGGCAACATCATGCAATGCAGCCATTTCCGTAGAGCGGTACACAGGGTCCGAAGAGACCACATTGGTCGACGGCGCCACACCTCCCCGTGGGTGAAAGCCATAAGTAAGCTCAAACGGCGTATGCTGACTAGACGTGTGCACCGCATTGTTGTAAGCAAATTCCGCCACCGGTAACCACTTCACCCAAGCCGTGGGTTGATCTAAACAAAAACAACGCAAATACTGCTCTAAGAGCCCATTAACCCGTTCCGACTGTCCATCCGTTTGCGGATGGAAAGCGGACGACACGTTTAACTTAGTCCCCAAGCACTCATGGAAGTGTTTCCAAAAGCGTGACACAAATTGCGGAGCCCTATCGGAAATAATCACCTCGGGTGCTCCGTGCAAGCGATAGATGTGCTTTGTAAATAGTAAGGCCAACGTAGGGGCCGCCGGAATGGTTGAACAAGGAATAAAATGAGCCAATTTACTAAATAAATCCACCACCACCCAAATACAAGTATAACCCCCAGACTTAGGCAAATCTGAAATGAAATCCATGGAAATGATTTGCCATGGCCTCTCCGGAACAGGTAAAGACGACAACAACCCTCTAGGGCGCCCAACAGGCGTCTTACTCTGCTGGCAAACGGCGCAGCTGTCACAAAAGCGCAGAATGTCTTGCCGCATCTTTGGCCACCAGTAGCTCCTGGTGATAAGCTGTACGGTCTTGAACCTGCCAAAGTGCCCAGCCATGGGTTCGTCATGGTGGGCTCTAATCACCTCCAACCTGAGGGCCCCCACTGGTACGTAAACCTGCCCCCTACGCACCAATACCCCGTCTTGATCTTGGAGATGCGGCAGTATGGTACGGTTACCTGCTGAGAGCAGCATCAGTTGCTCCTGTGTCCACACATCATCTTTCTGAGCCTCAAGGATCTGGTCATGTAACCCGAGCTCATTATCTACAACACACAGCGAGGCAGTAGGCAAGATGGTCTGACATACTACCTGCTCATTGGTCTTAAATTCTGGCTTGCGGGATAAAGCATCGGCCCGCAAGTTTGCCTTCCCCTCCACGAACTGCACCTTGAAGTTAAACCTGGAGAAAAACAAAGCCCAGCGGATTTGACGCTGGTTTAACTTCTTTGCTGTTTGCAAGTGCTCTAAGTTCTTATGATCAGACCTGACCACGATCTGGTGCCGTGCCCCTTCAAGCCAGTGCCGCCACACCTCAAACGCCACCTTAATCGCCAACAACTCCTTCTCCCATATGGTATAGTTCTGCTCGAAGGGTGTTAGTTGCCGCGAGTAAAATCCACAGGGACGCAAGGTCCCTGAGGAATCCTTCTGAGACAATACAGCCCCCAACGCGTAGCTAGAAGCGTCCGCTTCTACCACGAACGGCTTGTCAACATCAGGATGGGTTAGTATGTTGTCCGATTGAAAACTAGACTTAAGTTGTAGAAACGCCTCGTGAGCTTCCCGCCCCCACACAAATGGCTGTTTCTTGCGCAGAAGCTGCGTCAAAGGTACCGTGAGCTTTGCAAAATTCGGAATAAACTCCCGGTAGTAATTAGCGAAACCTAAAAACCTTTGTACGTCCTTCTTAGTCTTCAACTCCTGCCATGAGTTGACGGCGTCAACCTTATGTGGGTCCATTTTAAGTTCCCTACCTGACACTACATGACCTAGGAACTCCACTTCAGGCACATGAAAGACGCACTTGGAAGCCTTGGCGAAAAGCCCATTAGCCCGCAGTCGGTGCAGAACCTGCTTGACATGTTGACGATGTTCTTTCTCGTCCTTAGAAAAAATCAAGATATCATCCAAATAAATCACTAAAAATTGGTCAATTAGGTCCCTGAACACATCGTTCATGAACCTCTGGAAGACCGCAGGAGCATTACAAAGCCCAAAAGGCATGACTCGGAACTCGTGGCATCCGAAACACGTGTTAAATGCCGTCTTCCATTCATCCCCTTCCCGTATACGGATTAAGTTATAGGCCCCCCGCAGGTCAAGCTTGGTAAAGACCTTAGCCCCTTGCACCCTTGATAACAGTTCCGAGATTAAAGGGAGCGGGTACCTATCCCGAATGGTGTATTTGTTTAGGATCCGATAGTCGCAGACCAGCCTAAGTTCCCCAGTCTTTTTGGCTACAAAGAATACTGGTGCCGCAGTTGGAGAACTAGATGGGCGAATAAACCCCTTGGCTAAATTTTCATCTAGAAACTCCCGCAAAGCTTGCCTTTCCGGTACAGTCAAGGCATACAGCCTCCCCGCTGGCAGTTTCGCACCTTCTGCCAACTTGATGGCGCAATCATATGGCCTGTGCGGTGGTAATTTGTCCGCTTCTCTTTTACAAAATACATCAGAGAACTCCCCATACTCAGCAGGCACTCCCTCCATATCAGAATGAGTAACATTTAGAGTGCAACAATCCTGCCTCTTTAAGATCACTTTACGTGTTGCCCAATCCACTTGTGGGTTTACTACAGCTAGCCAATCCATCCCCAGGATCACATCATATCTAGGCAAGCTCGTAATATCCCACACAAACGTTCCCGTTACTCCCTGCACCTCCCACGTTACTGCTGAGGTTTCATGGTTAACCACCCCAGTCTCCAGCAGTCTCCCATCTGCTCCTTCCACCCACACGTCGCATGCCTTGCGCACTCTAGGAATGCCATGCTTCTTAGCAAACTCAATATCTACATATGAGACCGTAGCCCCTGAGTCCAGCAGTGCCAAAGTAGAAACAAGTTCCCTTCCCCCAACAGATAAAGTAATGGGTACGAAAACATGCTTCCTCCCCTCAGTTGACTGCTTGAGGAGCCCTAGTGCGTTGGACTCACGTCGCACTAGGGCTGGCCTTTTCCCGAAAGCTGGGAAGGTTTCACATTACAATTTTTGGCAAAATGCCCAGCATTCCCACAGTACAAACACAAGCCCAGCTGCCTCCTACGGCTCTTTTCCTCTGTAGACAGCTTTTTAAAGACCCCAAGCTCCATGGGCTCTTCCCCCATCACCACAGGTGCCCTGGTTACATGCATGGGTGGCGCACACATTGCTTTTGATTGTTTACGAGCCTCGAACCTTGCGTCTAAACGCAGCACCTTAGCTACTAAGGCGTCCCAGCTTTCAGCCGGCTCCAAGCGTGCTAATTCATCCTGGAGCATATCATTTAACCCGGCAGTAAATAAAAGCATGAATGCATTTTCCCCCCAATCCAGCTGGTGGCGATACAGGTTAAACTTATTTAAGTAATCCAAAACAGTCCCCTTTCCCTGTTTCAACCGATACAGAGCCCACCCAGCGTTCTCCGTGCGGAGAGGATCCCCAAAAGTATCAGTTAACAACTTTTTGAAATTATTCAAATTGTCCTTGACTGGGTCATTTCCCAAAATTAAATTAGTGGCCCATTGTCCTGCGGGACCGGTCAACAAACTCAAAATAAAGGCCACCTTGCTAGTGTCTGTAGGAAAAGCGTGAACACTGAGCTGAGAAAAATAAAGCTCCACTTGTGCCAAAAAGGTTGGCAACTTGCACCTGGTTCCGTCAAAGCGTTCAGGAGTCAAAACATGTCCTTTCACGGCATGAGCTGTTTGGCTAACGGTAAAAGCCGTTTGCAATTGGTCTAATTTGACCCTTAACTCATCCATCGTCTTCCTGACGGGTTTATTGCTGCAATAAACCTTTTATGGGCGTCGGGCAATCTGTCAAGGACAGAACGCCACAAGATTCAAAGTAACAGAGTTTATTAGATTACAGAACTCAAAAATGCCCGTAAAACACAAGGGCCAGGCAATTTTTGCCTTTAGGAGCAAAAAGGGACAAAAGTAAATGTTCAAAAGATAAACCGGATTAAACCGGAGTTTAATCCGGGTAAAAACAAACTGCTTTCTTCAGCCTGGGTAAAAACAAAACGAAAGCCAAGAAACAAAAGATACAAGGAATGCAACTAATTGGCAGCAGATTCCTCTCTGCTGCCAACACTGTGTTTAGAGTAACTTGCGTCGCTCCCACACACACACACAGCAGACAGGATCTCCAACACGAGCAGACGCAGCCAGGGATTTTAGCAGTAGAGTAGACCAGTTCCGTTCCGTAGATCAAAGCCAGAAGCAGACGTTTGTAGTTTTTCCAAGTCCAAGAAGGGGGGAAGACAAGCCGTGGTCAGTTCAGTCCGAGTTCTCAAAGCAGGAGATGGCGTCCGTCAAGAAGACGACGGAAGGTCAAGCTAATAAGAGTAAGCACAGGTTTGCACAAACAAATGCCCACACAATCCCTCCCGCCGTCTGACCCTGGATTCCAATCAACTTACGTCTCAGCACAGGAAAGCACACAAGTCTTCAGGGAAGCGTCCCACACACACACACGAATCCCAAGCGTTTGCCCAGATTACCTTGCCCGACGCAATTTGCAATTGCTCCCAAGCCCCATTTTATGCCAGTTACAAATCTTCATCACTGTCAGCTGTCCTCCTTAACCCGGGCGTTTCCTCATCACTTTCCTCGTCAGAGCTGGAACACCTCTGACTACGCCCAACAGCATCTCCAGCTGTGGATCCCGTCCCATCCCTCCAGCTAAGCCATGGGTCTAATCCTGAAGGTCCCCATTCATCTTCTGTCCCATCATGGCCAGTGGCCCCCAATTCCTCCCTTACCCGAGTCCAATCCATCTCATCCTCCTCTGAGCTAACCAGCCCCTCCTCCATTCTTTCCGTAAACCCTTCGAAAGACTCTTCGTCAGATGGTGCTGCAAATATGTCTCGCAGTCTTTTTCTCTCTCGCTCCTCGAGAGTATCTGACTCTCGAGGAGTCTTACGCCCACGCCTGTCAGTAACAGAGCCACGAGGCTCAATCATAACAATAAATGTCTTAATGAACAGAGGAATTCCACACAAATGTAATCTCTAGAGTAAGCTAGAAAACACTGAGCATCTCTTATCTTCGAAATCCCAAAATTGTTTTCGTAGTATAGTAACACATTGACTTTCTGATAGTTCGATATACACAAACTTTGTTAAATATGCATAATTATTTAAATTTTTGTGTATAATATCATCATTAGGCTTTGTGTATAAGTAAATGACACATAAATTATTTATTTAGATTTGAGTTCCATCTCCATCGTATTTCATTTTGTATAGGCAAGTATTCCAAAATCCCCCCCCCCAACCCCTCTCCCCCAAAATATGGAACACCTTTGGTCCAAATTATTTCAGAAAATGCAGAACAAGTCTCAGTTTTTATCTGAGGCATCCAAACAATGCCTCTGCTAAAAATAAATTAATTCAGAACAAACCAAGGAATTAATTTAATACCTCATTAGATCCCGGCCTTCCTAATGAGGTATTGGACCGCAGTCTCGGGGGTGAGTCCAAAAGTGTGGGAGTGCACCCACCCCTCCTGCCCCCAATTTTCCACTATAACTTACTTTAAAAGGTCTGTGGCTGCTATAACTTCTCTCATCGCATCCTTCTGGCACAAAAAAATGATGTGTGAGGAGGCGGGGGCGAGGAGGTATTTTGCTCCTCACCCCTCATACCTCCTCAGACATCATAGAGGCTTTATGGCAGACACTGACCTTTTAAAGTAAGTTTTAGGGAAAAATTGTGGGGCTTTGAGGTGGCTTATTTTAACCAATTTCAGCACGGGATTAAGGGCTGTGTGAAAGTGCCCTCAAACTATAGCTCCTTCTACTCTAAAAAAGCCATGCACCCTGATGATGCATTTTAAAAGAATCATCTGACTAGTCTTATATAAGAAAGGATCACTATATTCAGTTTTCACTGTAAGAAATCTCCTTCAAGCAACAACAGCAAATAGAATTGTAGTAAGTTACTTTCTGTTCAACTTTCTATTCAGCATAGAAATGGCTACTTTCCATATCCAACTGGCTTAGAAAAAAAGTTAGTAAACTTGTGTTAAGAACCTCCCAGGGAGTACTATGTAACCCTGTTAATTTGCCATGTGTAAATAGTGCTTAGTAGATAAAATTATCATCTTTCAACAGAAATGTTTTGGATGGACTTCCTAGGCAGACACACACATCCGGACAAAAACCATTTAACTACTGTGTTGGTGTCCACATGATTCTGCCGGGTGCAGACCACATCCGCACAACTGGACAGTCAACTTCTCTTCAATGCCACCATCACCACTCTCATATGGCCACAAAGCCATATGTGAACTTGTGAACTCTTGACCATCACAAATATCCTGTGCTGACATCAGCAGAGGTGACCTCATGACCAGGAATGATGGAATGATTTCTTACTGGTCAAGCAGACACTTCTACCAAATTCAGAATAACACATCCATGATGACCAGGGGCTCACACAGAGATCTGTAGTTGGGTCAGACTGATAACATGGACACAATACATCTCCTTTTCTCTGCACCAATGAACACAGAGAAAGAGTAATGGCATCAGCATCCTGTCTGGATAGCAGACCAGACTGAATCAGATTCAAGCCACCAAACTCCAGAGCATCACCCAATATCCTGAAACAGGGCAAAGCTGGTTTAAGTTAACCCATAAGTCACTGAAAGTATTAGAATTTTGTGAGGATAGCAAAAACCCACCTTGAACGGGTTTTCATGCCCATGCAGACTTATCCTGAATTGTGGCATGATAGTTCTTTTTAAAGAGATGTCAGGAGATTGCTGCTGTTCAAAGTGGTGGTCCCTGGAATTATGCTATTCCAAAGAACATTGGTTGCTGGTCCCTGGAAGGTTTCTAGGAAAGAAACAATTGTATCCAATACGCAAAAATGTAGTTCTGGCCACTAGCACATTGGGAAGAAT